>NC_140622.1:33164303-33764303 GCF_057382275.1 Copadichromis virginalis
TTAGCTCTTCCAGCACACGAATGCTGACTTATGCTGTTAAAGAAGAGTTTTCTATTCTTCACTGAAACTCTTCTCTAAGCAGATACAAAGTTATTTATCCAGTAAATTAAAAACTGTTCTGATGCATGGAACCTGGTCTAGGTTGAATGTCTACACTGATGTTTGAGTTGAGGTCAGTCTTGTTTTAAGGCTATAGTTGCAAGATGAGTGGTGGTGAGCTAACCTTGCATAATGTAGAGCATGAGGATACATGAGGAGATGGACATGGAGGTCACCTGGATCCACCACTGGAAGAAGAACGGGAACAGCAGCACTCTGACCAGACCCTTTCGAGTCAGCGCTGTCCATGGACTCTCTGGTTTGGCTTTGCTAAATGTAGATCCTGATGGGATGAAAGGGGTGGTCTGTTAAAACTACATTTACTAAGTGATGGAGCAAGGTTAAAGTAAAGAAGAGATTAAACAGAGCCAGATAAAGCACTGCACATACATATATACATTGCATAGTTTATCTGCTTGACAAGAAACCTGGAGAAATGTCTCAAATACATTTCAAAACAATTAATGCTCCTTATTCACACTCACCTCTTACTAAATCAACATCAATAAGGTCTGGCTTGATGTGCCCCGTCTTCTTTGGTTTGCTGTCCAAACCCTATATAAATAGTAAGGGCTTCTTACTCAACTTAGAGGTCAAATGCACTAAAAATACACAAACATTTATTCCATTAAAGAGAAAAATGAGTATCTTACATTTAGATCGGCTTTCTCAAGAGATTTCTCCCAGATTTGTTGATCATATGCCCCGATCTATAACAAAATATAATTCTTCTAATTATCTTAATTCAAAGAAAACACAAGAGGTGATAATAACAACTAAATGATCAAACAAAACCATGTCCAGTTAAATCTATGGAAAGCTTGTGTGATATAACCACACTTTTGTTTTTATTTAAATCAATTTTTCTAAGGAGTAAGGGAACAAAGAGGTAAAGGAAATGATTTAATAAATTGTGAGATGTAAGGATGTAAATCAGAGCATATGGATTCAAGATTGAATGACTATGAATTAAATTATTACAATTGTAATAACAGCCACTTCAAAATAAATCAGATTAATAGTAACAGTAATTAGGTTTAGCAGAGTTTTTAATGTACTAAGTAGTAAACAAGTAAGTAAAGAACCACAAACAAGGCTCATTACATATCTTACGTTATATTACTAGACTTTACTAGTAAAGTATATAGTATAGGTTTGTAACAAGTGATGAGTTTCTAAGACTTTCCTAAATGACACTAACTGTACTGGATGTGTTGCGCTTACCTTTTCTTGGTACCAGGCTATTGTTGCCATTGTTATTAGACAGGGGAACCGGTCAACTCGGATCAGGTCATTTCACGGTAAAGAGAGGAGGAGTGTGGAGAAATCCAGATGTGTTCCCTAATCAGATATGGTGCACGGACACAATGCTGAAGCTTGGAAAAAGCAGAACTTAAACGAGAGGCCCGCAAGGGAAAGCAGAGATAAAATGAACGCGTTTTGGTGTGAAACAAGCACCTGTGTATACACAGGTGCGCTAAGGGTTAGCTAAAAGTAGCCAAAGTAATTATCTGAAATTATTTTTTACCTGGAATTAAACAGCACGGTAGCTTTGGCACAAACTGGAAGAAACCCTTTCTGATCATTACAAACTGCTCGTTAACACTTTCTTGTCATCAGTTTCGGGTCGCTGCACGCTGCAGCGTCTTTTTGTGCAACTGAGCTAACTACTAGCGCCGATTACAGCTTACTTTACCTCTTCCGGTAAGTTTCGACGCGGATAATTTCTGAAAATACTACATTTTAGCAGCTCTTCTGCTTTCACACATACGTCTACTTGTTTATTTAAGCTATTTTACACTTTTTAGCCCATTCTTCCGCTTCCCTTTTCCTGGGTTTGTTGTTTTTCTTAAGTTGGATCCCAATATTCCCTGAGGTTTGTCTATCAGGTGGCCATTTCAGGTTATTCAAAAGAGAAACCCCTTTCAAAGACGTATGCAATTGTCAACATTAAGTAATAAGCATGAACTAAAATTATAGACAAAAACTATGCTACATATATGTCAGTATACGTACTTCAGTGATGAAACGCATACATCTTCAGAGGGCAAGTGCTACCTGAAAGGCTAATCCGTGGAAACAGAATACCCAATACCTCCATAACATTTCGGCCACTGACAGCGCAGCTGCTGTAGGAACGGTAGTATCAATCACGCTCACGTTTAAGCTTGTCCCTTATATAATACCATAGCCGTACTTTAATGCAAAAAGGGTCCCTCTGAATTATTTTTAAATATTTATTTAACTTCTTAATCATCTAAGCTCTACAACCTTTTTAAAAAATTTCCAAGACATGTTGCAAATCTCAGTATTCCTGGTTTTAGTGAGTAGACTCATTAAAAATTCCTGAAAGAATTTTTCTGTGTAAAAATGCTTCTAGCTCAACTTTTAATTTCTTTTGTATCAATCCAATGATGAGGATAAGGAGGCGAGAAGGAAGAGGGGATTTCTGGCATATATGACTAAAAAGAATGTTCTCTCTCAATTAGCACAAACTATATTACAGGTACATATGATTGTAATTAACATTTAATTAGAATTCAGATGAAAATATTAAGAATACATACAGCTGTACAACACTACTCTTTAGTTCTACTGTTTAAATAATAGCTAAATAAGAGTATCCTGAAAATGATAAGGTCTGATAGAACAACTCTGCTGTCTAGCAGGTGAATCAGCAGGCTGTTAAGATAGAGACAGAGTCATTTGTCATTCGAATCTTGAGTGTCCGCTGATGGCTGCTCATGCTCAGCTGTGCACACGATCTTTGCTTTGACCTTTTTGTTTGAGGAAATGATAAAGTAGGGGCTGAGAGAGGCATAACATGAAGAGAAAAACACCCTCATATCAGCCACCACCGGTGACACTTTTTCCACCGTCAGCATGTAGATCCAGATCACATTTTCAATCCCAAAGAAGACCACATAGAGAACTACCAGGGTTAGCACTGCTTTGGCTGCTCTGGTCTCTGCCCCGCCACCCTGAGAGCGATGAATCCCTTTCATTTGGTGGCTGTGGCGGTGGAGCAGCAGCAAGATGTAACAGCTGGAGCCCACCATCAGGGCAACAAATGCAAAATCCCTCCCAGAGATAGCCACCCCGTTAATCACATAGGACAAGTTGTCTCTGAAGTCTACAAGGCAGAAGCCCAGGTTTAGGGTAAAGGCAGAGACAGTGCCATTTCGTGGAGCCATGGTGAATAATGGAGTTGATATGCATATGGCCATATTGAAGAGCCACAGCCCTGCAAAGGTGGGAATAACCAGGGATGGAAGTGAAGGCTTCAGCCTGGACAAGTAAGGCCCAGTAGAGGTGATGGTCACTGCCTGAAACACACTTAGCATGCAGGTGATGCAGACTGACAAAGCCCGGCCAATGCGGTAAGCATAGATCACCACCTTACAGCCCGGATCATTCAATAGGGCCTTCAGCCCGAACACCGTCATTGACGGGGGGACACTGCGGGTCAGCAGCAGCAACAGGTTGGTAAAGGCCAGGTGGCACAGAATCATGTCCACAGGAAGGAGCTTCGGTCCAGTGCAAACGATATGTGTGTACGCCAAAAGTACCACAGTGTTTCCTAAAACGCCCATACCTGTTTGCAAGAGGAAGGAGACACCTTTGATGGTCACACACAGATCCATGCCACCAAGACCTGCAGCTGTCGTGATTAACAAAGCAGAAAACCAAAACTGTGATAAATACTATACACATAACCTTAATCTTTCAAGATGACTACACAAGTTTTGATAAAACCAGATAACACCAATTGTGTCACCTGTAGTGAAAATGATGCTCACCTGAAGTTGAAGAGAAAAAGTAAAGTATTTAGTGCTTTAAATGTTGGAGAGCCTTTGTAAGTTCAATATATAATCCTAGATGCCCCTAAGGATCGGCCAAGATATTAGTGCAACAAACTAAATATGACTCATGGTCTCAGAGGACAAGACCCACAAAGGAGACAGCGTCCCCATGGATGTTGATACACTTTTTTGGCTTGCTGTATTGACCACTACATGGCTTATAACAGATCCATGATTAACATGTTCTCAGTGTAATGGGGTAAAAATATTCTTTTTAAAAATACTGCCCAAAAACATAATAGAATAGAATAGAATAGAATAGAATTCAACTTTATTGTCATTGCACATGCACAGGTACAGGGCAACGAAATGCATAATAGTAGTGATGGCAGAATTTTGTATGCGGATTATTTTCTAGCTCAATCTGAGTTTTAACTTACGATCATATTAATCAGAGTTAGAATACTTTATTAATCCCTTAGGAAATTATAAGGTTACTTTGAAATAATGTTAAGAATGCCGAAGAGTCATTTCAACGGGCACAACTTTGGAACGTGGAAATTTGCTTTCTTTCAAAGATTCAAGAGAAGGTCAAGAGATTTTAGTTGTTGGTTGCAGTCTGGGAAAATCAGTTCCTTATGTAAATTCTTAAGTGTTATTTTCCTGCACTTTGAAATATCATAAAGCTATTTCCCTGCAGAGTTTTAAGAAATACGGTTGATTGACCACGTGGAGACAGCCGTGAGTGGTTACTGTTTACGCAAAAGCAGCCTGATGATGCTTTGAATGAGCCATCAAGAGGCCTTTACACGCACAGCTGGTGCTTCAGCGTGCGCTCCTTTTCTCCATCATGTCCTGGGAGCATGTTAAAGACACAGAGAAGCAAAACAATTAGCCATATAACAATGCATGTCTGCACTAATTGGGGGCATAGGGACAACTAGACATTATTCATTTAGCACCGACAACGGAAGTTTGTTATAAGTATCCCCGTTTTCTAACCAGCTAACCTGTAAATGGCAAATGTGTCTTTATAAGGACTCTAACCTGGTCAGCTGCACAAGTTTCTTTTTGTGCTAAAACGGTGTTGTTTGAGAAGCCTGCTTTTCCCTGGGGGTGGAGGTGGGATCGGGGGGGAGCCTTGGAATAGATAATCACTAGATGTGTTATTTGCTTCCCTGTGTGTTTTTGTAACATGTTTAAATGTTCTGAGAGCTAATTAAAATGGCAAGTTCAAGCATGTCCTTCTCAGGGGATTGCAACAGTATGCTTCATTGCGAGTTAAAGATTTCTTTTTTTCTCTTGACAGGAGATATGTTCTCGCTGATGTAATCTGTTTTTAGCATTGCTCCTATTCTCCTATTATAATTTTGTTGTTTGTCAGAACAACAGGTGAATATGAGTGTGTGTGTCAAAAAACTATTCTTGTTATATAATATTATATTCCCTTGAAGCTGCAGACAGCAGAGAATTATTATTGTCCATGCTGTACATACATATTCTATATGTGTAAAAAATGCTTTCAGCTCAAGTGCACAGTTGTGTAGTGGCTTCTAGAAAAGCCCACACAATTGGAACAATCTGGATGGCATGCAAATATCATGCATACCCTGTAATGATGAAATTTATGTTACTAGGACACAAACAGACCCTTGCAGAGAATCGTCATGTGAAATTGATAAAACCCATTGCGGTTTATGTTAATGCATTTTTAAAAAATCAGGTCCATTCTTAGATGTTCAGCTCAGTTTAGTTAAGAGAAATATCACTTTACACTCTTTTGTTCCTTTGTGTGTGCTGATGAGGGCAAAATCTCTGAACTGGCAGAGGGGTTATTCGTTGTATTTCTCACTGCACCTTTTAATCTTTCCAATAGAAAGAAAAATGCACTTTCAGAAGATTTTGACTTAACAGCCTCACAAGGAGATGGGGACAGCTGACCTCCCAGCATTTTACATTTCATTTGTCTTCATCATCTAAAACTCATTCACTCTAAATTCTTCGGGAGCTCACATTAGATTTTTTTTTATTATACATAAACATAGCTGATTTTCATGTAATGTTCAATCAAAAACATAACATGACTGGCTTTTAATTTAATTCCTATTTTCATAAAAGCTGGACTAACACAGAGAGGCACAGAACATCCGCACTAAATGATACATATCCAGACTCATTAAAAACGTCAACATATAAATATAGAGGGGAACATACTAGACTAGATGAAAATCCTGGAAAACAAGAAATATGAAAAAATTAAACTGTAATTAACAAATCTAAATATTTTGTACATTTGCATGTTCAGTTTTACCCAGTTGGTTTTCAATGACAGAGAAAAAGTATTTCAATTAACAAAACAGAACAAGAATTTTCAAGGAGAAATTGTATCAAACCACCATTAGTGCCAACACATACATTATATTCATAGTGTTCAGAAGAAATATTTAATCAGGGTTTCCTGAATGTGGCCACAATATTTCAAGTACTCTATAATTTTCAAAGTAGGACGTGTCTTGTGTTACAGGAATTAAGCTTAATGTTCTCTAGCAGTTCCCCGATGTTAAATCATATTGTCCTTACAGCATCCTCACAGTTTAGGTTAAATTCTATTAAGAGTTTTTATTGCTGTGGATGAATTACACAATCATAAATCATAAATCGGATCACGCTCCAAATGAAAATTGCAGGCGATCTACCATGAAGAGTGAGTCGAATGTCCTTTGTTTCCTCTTCCTCCACTGGAGGACACTGTGGTGTTGATATGCGTCTAACCAACACAGGGAGGGTTTCTGATTTGCAGTGGCTTTAAAAAAAGATTGAAGATATGAAAAATGCAAAAGTATTGTGGAGGGTTTTACACAGAGATCTGCATATAGGTTCAGTAATTAGAAAATTGATTTAATTCTCTCTACTCAGTGAAACAGTGACATGGAGGAATGATTGTAATCTCTTTTTTTTGACAATAAACATGGGACTGATAGATATTGTGCTTTCATTAATGTCATATCTCTCATCCACTGGTAAGCTCTTTGTACGAGGACACACACAGCTTCCACTGTCTTAGCCTGTCTGAAACCCAATACAGGTACAGAAGCAGTCATCTGAATTGATCTCAAGTAATTGGAGGCTGAGGGAAGAGAAGTCAATGGACCATGCAAAACAGATCTTACCTGTCTGCCAGTATAAGAACACAAACACCCTGACTACATCAGGAGAGAAGGATCACAGCGTGACAGGCACAAGGTCCACTTTAGACCTCTTTAGCTTCGACCGTTCTCAGGTAGGAGTTTAACCTTCGAAACGATTTTTTCCTGAAACCATTTAAATGCTAGGCACCATTTGACATTTAGAAGTGCATGACAAATAACATATTGATAATGTGATTTTATTGATTTTCAACTTCCTGTAGGAATGGCATCAGAAGTGTTTGTCCGTGGGATGCTCTTTCTCTTCCTGACCGTTGTGGGAATTCCAGGTAATGCCACTGTAATTGTGGCATTCCTCCTCTTGCTGTACCAGGAGAAGCGACTTTTAGCAGCTGATGCTATTCTCCTGCACCTGGCCTGTGTCAACCTGTTGGTGGTGGTTGTACGTGCTTTGACGGAGACCCTGGCCTCCTTCCGTCTGGCCGACATCTTTGGAGACACAGGCTGTAAATCAGTGATCTTTATCTATAGAGCAACACGTGGCCTCTCAATCTGGCTCACTTTCCTGCTGAGTACCTATCAGTGCTTGAGCATTGCCCCTCCAGGATCAAGCTGGGCTTCTGTTCGTGCCTTGTTAGGTCACTATTTGGCCTTTGTGTTCCTCTTCCTTTGGGTTCTCAATGCCTGCATGACGACAGCAGCCATACTGTTTTCTTTCAGTACCAAGAATGAAACTAGCCCGATAGACAATGGCATTAATGTACAATTCTGCTATTTGAACTTTCCTTCAAAGCTGTCCAGAGATGCCAACGGGGCAATCCAGGTTGGCAGGGATGTTGTGCCCATGGCCCTCATGACACTCGCAAGTCTGATTATCCTGGTATTCCTTTACAAGCACAGCCAGCAGGTGAAGGGACTCCGCAGTAGTGGTGGCGGTGGTGCTGGAAATAGTGGAGCTGAACAACGAGCTGCCAAAGCTGTGGTGGCACTTGTGACCTTGTATGTTGTCTTCTATGGGGCAGATAATGGGCTTTGGGTGTACACCCTCACTGTGAAGAAAACCATGAGTTCCTCACTGATCTCTGACCTGCGTTTATTCTTTGGCTCGCTATATGCAGCACTAAGCCCTCTGGTTATAATTGCATCAAACAGGAAGGTGAACAGCAGGCTGGGGTGTGTAGCACATGAGAAGTCTGCTGTGGAGAAAATCAAAAATCTTTCTAGCATGTGAGGCCTGCTGGGATCAGTTGATCACTGGGCTGAGATTAACCTCAGACAGAATTTTTGAAACTCTGGGTCATGCATCGGTTATTCTGTCTTTGAAATATACTGAGCACACTATTTTCCACAGTTTCCTGATTTTGCTTAAAATTTGGGAATTGCACTGTCTTTTTTCCCCATGTAATGGCTTTGGTAGTTCTTAATTCACAACATGATGCCCTTTTCTTTGTTAAAAAGACCTTTCAGATGTGTTTTAATTCAAATACCTAATAGTTCCTTATTTATTATGTCACTATCAATCAGAACAACCCTGTTACTGAGTACAAGTCTGTACAGATCTCTGCTGATCTGGCACTATGTTCTTTTGTTAGTTTATATTCCCTCTATATTAATTGGGAGGAAGAATTATAGTTGGTTGACATGGGCTCAATGTAGCTGCCTATTTAGCTATAATTAAGGCTTTGAATGTAATCTGGGAAGTGTCCTGTGCTAATGAGCCAGGCTAATTGTCCCACAGAGAATTGTTTAAAACCTTATGGAAAAGACTATATTCTTTGGAGGGAAAAAGCGATGTTTATTAATCAACAATTAGTTACTCCGTTCCGTGCACATGTTATATTGTATGTCTAGGCTTCTTGGGTACAGTTATAAGACTTTAAGGACACAAAAATACATCTTGGCAAAAGCTCAGATGAGCTTGCTGTGAAAGTGGCAATGTGGGAGTTTAGGAGTCATTATGTAATTGCTATGTCTCGGAGAAGTAAGTGTAAAGAGAGAGAGAGAGACAGGGTGAGGACACAGCAACCTCTGTGAGTGACAGTCAAAAAGACATAAAGTGGGGCTGCCAGCACTCTGTGATCCTGCAATAACTCTAAAGTGCAATCAGTGCAGCGGTATTCAACTACTGTCGCATTGCAGGTATGAATGAGGAGGACAAGTCCTCTTTCAGTGCTTGTGCAGAACTGTTGCTTTCACCATCACATTGCCTTCAAAGGGCATTAAAGGCCATATCTTTTATCTAAAAAACAAAAAAACAAAGCCCTGTTAAAATTTATTGTAAAAGTTGCAACCATTAAAACCCTTGACAATGTGATTATATGACTTAAGCTTCTCTGAGGATGAAAAATTCCATGTGTCTTACTCTTCAAACCACTGAAATCTGATTAGCACTTTACACAGACTCCGGTGGAATGAAGGATAGAATACATGGATGGTTTCACAAGTGAAGTGAGCACGCTGAAGCCTCCCTTCAGGTGGTGAATCACTGGGGGCGTTGACACCGATTTCAGTGATGTCATTCTTTCTGTTTCTGTCAGGGAAGAAGAGGTTGATTAATTAAAGAGAACAAATACATGAAAGACAGGTTCCATTGGAGTGTATGCTCAAGTTTCCTTCTGTACAGGTTGTGTGAAGGGCGTGCCAGGCGAGGCCTCTCCCTGCACAAGTAAGGACCTGTTTTCGATGTTTTCCATCCTTTTGCAGTCTTTTCAGCTTGATGAATGCAGGGTGCTGATTAACACGTACAGTCCAAACCCACACAATTGTAACCATCTATTACAGCATCTCACAGCCTTCAGCTGAAGCATTTACTCCTAACACTTAATTATTCACTTTACAAAAAAACCTGCCTGTCTATGCACACTTTTCAGTCTGAAGTCTCATTTCACCTGTATGACAAGGCAATGCACTTGCCACCTAGAAAACACAACAAGGCACAACTAATTGATATTTACCCCCCCCCCCCCCCCCCCCAAAAAAAAAGAATTAAAAAAATCTACGAATGCTAACCCTTCTCTTTCCTTGTGTGTAGTTAGGCAAGGTATACGACACAAACCTGTGCAAAGCCACAAACGAAAAAGCTGTCAAGTTTTCCACGGTGGTGGATTTAAATGAAACCAAAGTGTTGCATTAAGTCACGCCAGGTGATCCTCTTCTGCTGTGCCTGATTTCAGTCTGTTTACCTGCACCAGGTACAGGCATATTTGTCCCTGTGTCCACCAATGGAAAAGCAGCAAGAGGGTTAAACCTCCCCCTTTTCTGCCTTGAAGCAAGTCCACACCCCAAAAACAGCTTCTTCTTCTTTTTTTTTTCCTTTTCTTTTACCCGGGAACTAAATGTTAAACCAGAACTGTCCCCTCCCCCACAGAAACGTTTATGAATTACACAAACATCCAAATGTTAATCATAGAAACCACTATGTGCAAAAAGTGGCAAAAAGCACAAATGTATAAGAACCTCCTAATATCAATAGTTTGATAATGATGATCATAAATGAAGTTCATTTGAGAGCACCATCAACCTGCCAACCTCTTTATTAAATCCTGTAACCTTACATGTTATTTTGTGGATTAAAATACATCTTAGTTGGTAATCCCATGAAAATCTTTATCCGAATATAGCAACTGGGGCTTATTACTCTAATGAAAAAGTATCAGTAATAAAATAATCCTTAAAAAGTTATGCTTAAAAAACCTAAATTTTGAAGAAATGACAGACGTAACAAGCTCTTTTCAAGCTTGCTGATGCTGTCTTTGCCTTTCCTTCAAAAGCACATTTTTTCAGCTGTCTTGTTTAGAGAATCTGAGTGAAGCTACTGATGGAGAATGCCACAGAAAACTGTACTTTTATCTAAACTCATTTGGTATTTTTTAAAAATGCAGGGGTGATGGTTTAAAAAAAAACAAAAAAGCCATCTCGGAAGTAGCTTTAATTCAGTGCAGTGTTCACCTGGGGTTCATCTGGGTTCGAATCGCTGAATTATACCTTACCTCAGAATAGCTGACAGGAGGTGACCCGAGTTTAACACAATCTTTATAAAATTTTTTTACAATCTTAAGTTACAGAGCTAGATGTGTGTGACCCATTTCTTTGCATCCACCCAGTTTAACTGATTCTTTGAGACAGAGCGCACACACCGTCATGTTTCGACTTGTCTGGAATGCTGCATTGCACCTAAGCAAGGAAGTCAAAAGAAGAACATTTAGACAGCTGAGGTAAAAGTTAGCCCTGTTCAGTCTCAGCAAAACGTTTTCATTTTATACTCTTTAACTCCCCTTTTTGTTGCAGAGACTGAAATATGAAATACACGGTTAATATAAACACAAACATGGAGATTGTGGAGTTTCAAAGTTTAAAGTTCTGGCAGTTTTGATTTTATTTACACTGTAGCAGAAACATGTTAGTGAGGGAATAGTTTGCAAATGGAAATTAGGCTTATTTTTTATTTATTTTTTGAGGGTTGGATAAGCAGATTGATGTCATTCTGGTGTTTCGGCACTAACTATACAGCTCCAGGCACGAGCAGAATATATGGAGAAACACCGAGCTGGCTCATTCTAACCAAAGACAGCAAATAGCACCTTTAAAGCTCACTAATTAAAATGCTATACTTTTGTGTTTGAGCAGCACAAAAGAGCAGTGTAAAAATAAAATAAAGCAAAACAGAAATAAAGGCTTGTTGGTTTGGACAGTATCGGGTGGACTGTTATTCTGTTTTTGGACTGTGCTAATCAATACTCTCTCTCTGCTGGCATTAATAATATTCATGCAAGTCTGAGTAGAGTTAAAAGAAATAGTACACCAAGTCTCTTTTAATTTAGTATTCAGTAGTCTGCTCAAAATAAACAATGTGAAGACAAGAGCTGAATCTGTATGACTGACCAAATTGGCATAATAAATGAAACTACTAGAATACCACAGTACTTAAAGTATAATCTATGACACGGTAAATAGAATTTGAAGGGTATTTATGTAGAGCCCATACTAACCGCTCACCATTCACAGAGACATTCATACAGCACTTTATTATATGCATTTCAAACACCCCACTTCAATGCCTAAGGCCAGTTCAGAGTCACCAGTTACCCATATGTGTATGCCCTTTGAGCGTGTCAGGAAACAGGCACATGGGGAACGTGCAACCTCCACAGAGAAAAGCTTCAGGTTCAGTCCAGTGTGGAAGATTGGGTGGGGTTTGGTTCACTACCCTGGGGGCAGTAGCCTGCTGCAACTCCACCATGCTCAGGTAAAAAATGCACCACTGTACTGATACATGAAATAAACATTTAGGATGCCTTGCTCCTTATCTAACAGTGTCTCTTACCGTAAGGAAAAGGAGAAATATAGTGTAATAGAGTGTTTTTATTTCAGCTTCTGAACAATAACAGAATATTAATGATCTTTTTCCAGAAAGATAGAGCCGCTGGATTGGCTGAAATGAAAGCTGAAACCTGTTCTGACACGAACTGAAGTTCCAGCGTAGGCTATGTAAGAATTCTCTCAATACGTATGTGGCTCATAATTTATTACTCATGGGTGAATTAGTTTTTGTTTTATCTTCATACAGGTAGTCTCACGGAGATCAAGATATCTTTTTAAAGTAAGAGAGAGAAATAAATGTATATCAGGCAGGAACAGGCTTCATTGGCATGTCAGTTTGCAAAGATTTATCCTTTGATGAGCCAATCCCGTGTCCCTGATGCACACTGATTCATGCTGAATGCTGTGTGAAAGCATAAGCCCAGCGCCCAGATTTTAATCTCTTTAAATGACTGCGGTTAAAAGGCAGCTAACACAGTAGGGGTTCAAAACTGGGGGCTTGAAAGTTGAATTAAACTCCAGGAAAATAGTATATCTGTATCTGCAAACTACTTGCTAAATACACTATTTTGTTATTTTGATTAAAATGCCTGAATATTGAAGCTAATGTAACATAGACAAGTCTACTTAATTAAAAAACAAACACGTAAATAAACAAAAAATAAAGGAAAACCCTGTGACATGCAGGATCTTACGCAACTTGAAAAACTGACATCAGATACATACACCACTAACTAACCAAAACATCTTAAATATAGTCTAATAAGGCATATAAAAATTAATTGGCTTAAATGTTGACTTTGAATTGTTTAGTACTGTGAAAAACCTGAGGCACTTTGCATAATTAGACTTATGTATTTACGTGTGGCATATATAATGGCCTCAAATTCATTGTGTAGCAAGATAACAACTCGCAATCATAAACATAGAGGTGGTCATGTCATGGCTTGCATGTATGAACATTTCAGGAACAGGCTTTCTTGCCTTTTATGACATTGCAATAGATCTAAGCAGCAGCAGAATAGAATCCAGAGTGTACGCATTTTTTAAACCACTGTATGTACAAAGTAGCTCCACCAATCTCATTGCTTACCTTCATCCAACAACATAAGAATGACCCCAAATACACTGCCTGTACAACCAAAGCTTTTAACTGAGAAGGTGTCAGACCTGCCAAGTCAGGCACTAGTTTTAAACTCTGTTCATTTTACCAGCTTAAAAAAAAGACTGAGACCCAGATTCTGTGTGTGACCTTAGCTGTGCATGTAAGTGACAACATTAATGAACTCTCTACTCATTTTTGAAATGTATTTTATTAAGATAAATGAAAGCCAAATGTCCCCTGTCAAAGCTGGTTGCCTGTCCAGTCCATATGGTGTTATGGATAACTTTGATGTAACCATAAACCTTTTAGAGCTTTACAATCTGCCATAGTATTTTTAAAACACACAAAAACAGATCCAATATCGATCATTATTCCATTTTTCCACGCTGAAGACAGCTAATGCTGTCACTACCATTATCACTAGTGCCCATGCAATGAAGATGCAGTTGAGTACTGTGTGTCTCTTTTTAAAATTTGAATTGATGGATGTACAATATGAATTAAGTTACTAATATTTTGGAAGAAAACATGCTTCTTATTTGCTTTCTTTCCCAGAGTTAAATTAGACTTTAAAACTATATCTCTGTGGTAATTAACGGTGGGTAAATATTCTGTCACCCGTGAACGTGTTATATCTTGCTTATTTAATCTGTGCCAATCCAATCCAAAGTGTGAAAACCACAGGTTGTGGTTTTAAAGGGATTATATGCTGTATTTCTTGGATGAATACAGCATACACTTCAGTTTTGATTTATATTATACAAATGAGAAATAATGTGTTAATTCGGGGTGCTGACATGTGAATTTTCTTACCGCTAGACAAGAGACTAACTTTCGCCTTTATTTCAACTCTTTGTGCTTTTACAAGCTAATTAGCCGGTAGTACTGAACAGCTGGGTTAGCAGTGACAAAAGGGATGCTTTCCTTAGATGGTAAAGTGTTCCTTTCAAATGTTACACTGTAGTAGACGTTAGGATTTTGCCCTTATCTTTCTCATCTTTCCCACTAAATGCCAGAAAGGTGGAATTTTCCACAAGCCACTACCCTGAGTTTGCTGTGGAATGCAGACAAGATGGAGCAAGCCTGCAGAGAACGACATCTCAGCAGTAACAGTATGTTGAGGTACTTAGCTTGTGCACATCATGCCCACCTCCTTAATTCTCCCTTCAGGGGGTTTTGTTGAGCTATTACTCAAATTGTAGCGCTGTTCTGTAGTTGCTACTGTTGCTGTGAGGTTCCTGCAGAGGGCCACCTTAGAGTCACTCATTTCCGCAGTCTGAATTCTATGACTCATTCTGGTTGAATATTGTTGTTTATTTCACGTCGCTAGTTTTATGCAGTAAGCCTCAATCCATCTTTCAATATGTTTGTTCATCTGAGTAGATTTCACAAAGGCCCTAAAAGAAGGAGGATGTTGTAACTCAACTCTAAATTCAAAGCTGTACGAGACATTTACGACTGCTCTTTTAAACAACCTTAGATTGCTATCGGTGCCTTAGAGCAACAGACCTTGTAAAGTTGCACAATGTGGGGCATGTGCTGACATAACAGCCACACGTATCTCATCTCTCCACTAGCCCCCTTTGCACACGTAGTGGAAGAGGAAAATCACATTTGAGGAAAATGACAAGAACATCATGTTTTTACATAGTACTCGAATGCATCTCATGGTCCTTTGATATACATACATACATACAGTATATGGGATGACAAATTGCCCAGAGTGGGGAGTTACTGGTATGTGATAATAAGGAGTATTCCTGCAACATATTATGAAAAATTGAGCTTCCTTGAGCTTTTTCAGAATAAGTGGTGTCACTCCACCCACTTAAAGCTGAATAATAGATCTGATGAATCCTCTGTGTATCATGCAGCTGCTGTCAGAGTAATTACAAAAGACACGAGTGGAACACTCACACAGTCATATCAGAGTTTATATGAGTTGAGAGTATCACAGTATCGCAGGAGCACACTGTAGCCCAGAGACTAGAATAAGTCTGCTTTCCATGGTCTGCTGATGTGAACAACCTCACAAATTAAAGGCACACTTGCTGGTTCTGTTGTGGTTGCCCCGTTGAGACCCTAAATCCCCCAAAAAGTCCAGCCAGCTTAATTTTGTGTTTTGTGTTCAGAACATTTGCCGTGAGTTCTGAATTTTGAGCTGCTGTTTGGTGCTATAAGGACATCAAACAGTGTACCTCCAGGGGAAGGAGAGGGCGCCACCTGTTGATTTTTTAAAAATATTTGAAATAAAGGGGCAGCTTGAACAATGCCAGTGTAGAGCATCATGGTAAATGGCCTGTATTTACTTTACTAGTCCCTAAGGACCCCAAAGCACTTTACATATCCAGTCATCCACCCATTCACACACACATTCACACACTGGTGGTGGCAAGCTACATTGTAGCCACAGCCACCCTGGGGCGCACTGACAGAGGCGAGGCTGCCGGACACTGGCGCCACCGGGCCCTCTGACCACCACCAGTAGGCAACGGGTGAAGTGTCTTGCCCAAGGACACAACGACCAAGACTGTCCAAGCCGGGGCTCGAACCGGCAACCTTCCGATTACAAGGCGAACGCCCAACTCTTGAGCCACGATCGCCCGTCATCATGGTTGCATGAAGCTGTTATATTGCTATATTTCCCAGCAGTACGTAGGAGAATACACAACACACTGGATGGCAGATTCATTACATTTTGCATCTCAACCCAGAAACCAGACAGCTATTTTGACAATTGCTGTTACCTGGATAAACAAATCTTAATAAAAGCAAGCTCATCATGTGACCTGTTTGTGATCCAGCTTTACATAAACATGCAGAACTGCTGTTGTTTATACCAACTGTGCACGCTTTGCCCACATTAAATATTTGGTACTCCAGCCTCGCTTTAAGTGTCCTTGGTTCTGCATAAAAGGTACGTGGTCATAGTGATGATCGGTAGCATGAAGCAGCGATACATTTACAGAACAGGTCTAAGGAACCTGAAAAAAAAAAATCCACATATTTTGACAGGCATCACATCAGCACAGCTCTAGTCACGACTCGCTTTATATTATCCTAATTGGTGTATCTCAACAAAACAAATGGTGAAATGCTTGCACGGAAACAATTCTTCCAGCACTTTCACATCACACTTCAGAAACAGTTGAGTAACAAAATTGTCCAGGCAAAGAAGACCAAAAAACCCCAAAACAATAAAAATACAAGGCGCTTACATATAATAAGGAGACTGGAGGGTGTAAGAGCTGTTTGAGCAATTTCACTACAAAAGCAAAAACAATGTGTCTCATGATGATTATTATATTTATGTCTTTATATGTGCTGTCACCATATAATACCTGCCTCCTAACCAGCAGTGTTGAATCATTTATTGGACTGTATTTATGCAGCGTAACATAAGATTACTTACCACTGAAGCCCGCATCATTTAAAACACACAAACACACACAGAAAAGAGGCAATTTGAAGTGCAAATCAGTGGCTCCATTCATGATTGTAACGATACTCGAGGAAAATAGGCAGCTGAGGACACTAGTTTTTTCCAGTGTCACAGGTTTTGTAGGAGTCTCAATGCACTGAATAATGTATTGACTCATTTGTCTGGAGGAGCGCCACAGTAAGCCAGACGATCAATGGCACAGCAGCAGTGCCAGATTAGCTTTTAAAGAACTGCCAGCTTTTTTTCCCCAACTGCACAGCTGTGTTCGTCCTTGTATTTGAAAACTATTCTGATGTTAATTTCTAAATTTGTGTCCTGGAACATATTTGATGGGCAGTGCTAGTCAGGAGTGGTTTCTCCATTCTGGAAAGCAGCGCTGTTCCTAATAAACATAATCTGTTATGAATATGTTTGCTTTTTTTCCAACAAAATATATATATTAAATTTTTTATATAAGTAAAGACATCAACCAGAAACAATAAACCAGCAAAAAGATACACTAGTGACAACAAACTGCTCCTCCCATGCCACACATGGCACTTCACACCCCCTATAAACAACATGCAAAACACCCTTTAAAGAAAATAAGATGTCACTGTAGATTAGCACAGTTTGTGATGGATGGCCATAAGCAACAAGTCTTAATCTTCACCAAGGCAATATATGTTTGAAAAACTCAATTTTCCATGATGCTAAATTTTTTAGAGGATTTTAAAAATATTACCTTGGCAATAACGTAAAAATAATAAAACTATAAATTATTGATTTTTATCTCTATCATTTAAAGTTATGGTTCCCTCTATGTACTCATATGCTCTACGTCCCTTCTACCATCAACCTCTCAACATGCACACAAATAGTCACTGCTCTTTTACTTGAACTTCTCCACCTTAGCTATACCCTCCTGCGTTCCCTCTAGATGCACTCATTAACAGTAGAGGGCATTGGAAACATCACCTCATCACCTCCCTACAGGACCAAGGCCCTCCACCTGACCTTGGAAAATGTCCAAGCCAGCAGCACATCAAGCCTCAGAAGGGGAGAGGAGTTCAGGTTGCACGATGAAGGTCATCATACTGCAGCCTTGTTGCATGCTGACGAGATCTGCTACTTTAGACAGAAGGTGAGTTTTCATGGTTTCATCTTTTTTATCATTTGGTGATGCTGGGCTAAAACTCCATAGATGTTTTTACACTCTGACCCCAACTGCTAAGCTGCACTGATCAGGCCTTCATTATACATGATCAGAAATGCAACGTGGCTTCGTGTTGTTGTTTTCCAACACCTTTGAAACTCCATCTGGCAGCTAAAGCTGACATCTGAGCGGCATTCACATAAAGCGAGATCACCACTCACCAACGCTTTCATGTGAAAATACAATCCTGCTTTTTAGAAATAGGGTAGGCGGAGGCAGAAACAGAAAAGTCCATTAATAAGGAAGATGGAGTCTAATGCGGAATCGACCAGTAGGTCTTTTAACGATCACTAGCCATTCATTGATCACGCACTGCAAGACAGGAACAAAGAAAGCTTTGAGGGGAACGATTCCTTGGCTCTGCTTCCACTTCAAAAATCAGTCATCACGTCTCTTAGCTGTAGAGCTCTGTTCTTCCAAAAATAAATACAATCATATATAAAATACAGATCTTAGCAATTAATCTTTGAATAACAATTTACTTGTATATCTTTTTTTTCTTCTGTTAAACTAAATTGTAGTCTATTAACAAATATCAGTACTTTGAAGCATTTCATCGTTAACATACTGTGCATTCATAGTAGTTCAATCTCTTAGAGATTAAGTATTTCACCCATGCTAGGGGCATGACCCTAGGATGAATGGATTTAATGGCTCAAATGTAATTATGAGCAGAGGAATATTAAGGCCTTTTTTGTGCCTCCATCAAGCTCAAAACTTCTTTGTTTTGAGCTTGAATCCATGACGTAAAACCTGCTAAACATTTTTTCAGTAAGGAAATGTTATGAAATGTTTTGCAGTGACCACTTATTATATTCCAAAGTCAACGGTGCAATAGACTTCCATACTTGAAATGTGCAATTCACTTGCATTTTTATTTTTATTCCTATTTATTCTATGTATCCCCTTTGTATATTTTATCTATATATGTCTTTGTATTCATATATGTGTATATATATATATATATATATATATATGTGTATATATATATATATATATATATATAATGTTCTGTAACTCTGTAACTTCTGTCGGTGCTGTGCTTTTTTGGAAACCGAATTTCCCAGAGGAACCCACCCGAGGGATTAATAAAGTTTTATCTTATCTTATCTTATTTTCCAGACTATTGTTATATCTGTGAAAAATTAAACAAGGTCGGTTTTCACCCTATCATTAATTGTTGATCTGGTTTGCTACTCATAAAATATATCTAAATTCTATAAAGCTGCCATGTGGCTTCAACAAACCGAAATGCAATAATGGACAAAACCATGGTGCGAGTTTGGTGCACCATCAGCTGTGACTACTAAAAGCTCCAATCTGTACCACTGCAGTTTGGAATATAACTCTAGGGGCTAGTTTACCCAGCTCTCTCACCAGCTGATGTTGAGGTTGTTTGAAACGGGCACAGAGGCAGCGGTTATCTGAGCAGTAACCACGTTTACAGCTTCAACCACAGCGGCTGGGCTGGGCAGCTCATGCAATAATTGCATCACTGGATCATCTCTATTTTCTGTAGTATTTCAAAAGCATTTCCGCAAACTCGCGGTGTATTAAAACTGGACTGTAACAACCTGCCAACTGTGCATATGGGTAGGGGAAATGCAAACCATATTGTGCAGAAGGGTTAGGAAAACATTTCCCATCGCGAGCCGTAGGGGCTCTGTATAATTATGTTATTGTTCCAGCAATATGGCCAGACAATGCACAAGTCACATCATCAAGGAAAAAAAAAAAATTTCACCAGGTTCCCATTTTCACAAAAATATATTAGTGGAGTACAGCACGGAGACGACAGCTATTGATTCAAACATATGAGTCTCCTGGATTTCTGCCCGGTCTGTTGTACAAAAGTTATATCCTCCTGAGTTTATCTGCCAGTGTGTCCTTAGTTTTGACCTCTGAATCTCTTGTTGCTTTGTTGCTGCACAATTACTCTTTCAAAATAATGGAATCACACTTTGAAAAGAAGACAAACAGCAGGAAAATAACAGAAATAATTTTAGTATTTTTTTGTTTCCCAGAAGTGAGATCAAGGCAAAAACATTCCAGCAGAAACTTGTTTTGACTGGATATAAACAATAGCGTATTCTTATTGATTTAAGGATGCTGTGAAAGAGTTGTCAGATATCAGCTTTAAATTCTTATTGATGATGGTATTTATAGATGTGTGTACATTTATGAACACCAAAGCTGTTTTTCTGTATCAACAGTGAAACGTAAAAAGGTCAAAACCTGCTAAGAAAGCATAATGGATTGCAGAACAGCACAAAAGTGACACCTGACAAATCTAAATGTATATTCTGTGGTCTGTCTGCAATATGTCACATTTGCAGTACATTACATTGTTCAGCATTAGCCCTCCCTGAGAAAAACATGCTGTTCCTTGCTACAGTGCATTATGAAAGGTTGCAAATGGGCTAATTTGCAGCTTTGACAGTGCCAGCCTCAGCAAAGGCGGGCAGTAATAGGTTTTGAGGTGCCGCTTCAGCGCCTGCTGTGATGGGAACAACGTGGCTGAAAGTAGGCATAGGTCAGGCTCCTTTGGAAACTCTGACAAATTAAAAACAGAAAACCTTTGACATTTATCATGCTAGGAGTCTGCAAAGGTCATTGCCTGTATGTGCTGCTTTCATTTTCCTTCCCTGTCCCCTCTGGACATGTTTTGCTGTGATTGCTTATAGCCTGGTGGAGCTGCAGAAGAAAAAATTGGGAGCTCTGATTTTAGCAAAATACTCTCTCGCTCTCTCTCTCTCTCTCTCTCACACACACACACACACACACACACACACACACACACACAATGACAGCATTTCTCATACAAGCAGCGGATATATGGAGAACTCAGAGATGAAAAACAGAAGTCTATCTGCTGCTGCTTTCCTCTTGTTTATATACTGCACTACAGCAGTTGTTAATGGGCCTATCATGATGATTAGTGATCACATCAGTTTCATCACGATACGATTTAGAAGGAAACCGCTGCTCTGTAAAGAACAACCATAGGCATGTAATACCACACTGAAATTCATTTCTGATTTCCTCGCAATACATCATTCCACACCATAAACACGCAAAACTTGTGATCCCACTGGACCATGACCATCTCATTTAAATGTTAATATAAGTCCCATCATTCATAATTTAATGTGCTCCCTGGCATTTTTCGTTCATTTTGGCGACGCTATCTTATATGACAAGCCAATTTACTGCTGGACTTGACTAAATTGCTTTAGCATTGTAATGCTAACGCCATAATAAATCCTTGACATACTGTTCCTCCTCAGGTAATAAAAGAAAATAATAGAAAGTTACACACGTTCGCTGTGAAATCCATTCTCATCGATTTCCCCGGCGTTACACACAGCGTGAGATTCTGCCTCCGAGTCGGATACGATACAGCTGGAGAAACATTACGTCTGAGGAATGTGACAGAGCTTGCCCTTCTTGCCCTCTTATTGTCAGAGGTGGCATTAGTGAGGATGAAAGCAGTGTGAGCGATGACACAAGCAGTGCTCGAGAGACGAATCAGACAGATTACAGCTCTGAGGAGAAAGCAGGGCCAGGCTTATTGCTGGTAGGTGTCATTTTGTGTGACCTTTCTGGGAATTACCACCGTGTATGACCCAAAGCATGTCTGCTTGTCACAGAGACATGTAGGAGCTTCTGGTGCTGGTTTAACCTCATCCTCTGTCTTTCTCTGGCAAACATCATGGCTTAACTCAGCCAAGCTACCTTCCAGTTGACCCGTTAGCTCCCCCACACAACCTCAACTACAATTTAAATTCTACTGGCTTCATGTGTCTGCAATGTGACTTAACCTTTGATAATATGTTGGCACAACTTAGCAGAGAAAACGAGGGATTAGTCGAATCGTAGAAGCTATTGTGGGAGAAAAGCAGCATCAGAAGTTGATCATCATTTAGGGCTAGTCAAAGCTCGAAATCCTGTGATTAAGGCATGTAATCCTATGTTAATTGTAGAACTGCAGCATGTGTTTATACGCTGATGAGTCACTGCGATGTACCTGCTATTTCAAACCAGGCATATCAAATTTGCTTTAAAGAATAAATCTAGTGCTGCCCCCCATTTTTTTAATAAATCCCATGAAAAGACCAAAACCATAACTGTGTCCAACTCTGTTTTTTCAAACCTCACTGCTGCATTCGAATTGCTGCTCAAGTATGAATAAGAATTAGAATGACTTTAATAATCCTCAAAGAGAAATTCTTTTGTCACAGTTGTGGAAGCTGTACAACTAAATGAAAAATCTGAATTAAAAATAAATCCCTCCATCCAACCATTTTCTGAAGCCAATCTGGGCCTCAGTCTAGGCAAAAGGGCCCAGATCTCCCTCTCTCCTGCCGCCTCCTTCAGCTCATCCAAGCCATTCAAGAGTTATAATTTCTCCAGTGTGTCATGGGTCTGCCCTGGGGGCTCTTTCTAGTAGAACATCCTGCAACCCTCTCAATTTGCTCTTTTCGATATGAAGAAGTAGCAGCTCTACTCTGACTGACCGTCTCAACTATCTCTAAGGAAGAGTTCAGGCAGCCTTTGGAGGAACCTCATTTCTACTGCTTGTATCCATAATCTTATTCTTTCAGTTGTTACCCAAAGCTTGTGACCATAGGTGAGGGTAGGAACATAAATCCACTGGTAAGCTGACAGCCCTGCTTTCACACTCACTCCTCTCTCTGCACAACAGACCCATACAGTGTCTACATTACTGCTAACGCTTCAACAATCCATCTGTCAATCTTACACTCAGTTCGCCACTGACTTGTGAATAAGACCAAGACAGATGAGAATGAGATATTTAAAGTCCTTAATTTTGTCATCCCTCACTGGCTGAGAATGGCCTCGGATTTGGAAATGCTAATTTTCATTCCTGTTACTTCACATTCACCTTTTATACCTAATTTAGCCATCATAGTTTTTGTGGTACATATGAAGTTATGACAAGAAGCCACTTTGATTAGAGCAGCGACTGAAAATGGCTACTCTGGCTCAGTTCAGAAGGTTAAAGTTTGCCAAAATTTGCTGAAAAGCACCTTTAAAGCACAATTTACATTAATTTACATCTTGTATCTTAATCCATAGATTTTAAGCGGCACTGTGACCTCATTGACTGTTTTTTTTTGTTTGAGTAGTGACCATATTTAGACAAGTGGGTGGTGTGCGAAGTTATATGCTAGCAAGCATAGTTAGCAAAATACATAGACAGAGATACTTGTTATCTAGCGCCAAACCAACATGCAAATGTGAACTGAAATGTCACTCATCAAGACTTGTGCACAAACGCCTTCTGCCTTTTGTTAGAAAACTGCATTAAGACCTTTAAACATACTCAGCAGATACAGATCAGTTATTCAGATAGCTGAGGTGACACTAACAGGAAGTTAGTGGTCTACTTGACATCCCAAATCTAATACAAAGCCGCTCTGCCTCTAAAAATGCAGTTTAAGCAGCTGAGTTTTACAAAAGAAAAGAAAAAAGAAAATCAACTTCACATACCACCTTTTTTATAGTAGTAGTAGAACTGACTCATCTTTGGCTATTCCTGAAACTGCAGTCTTCGACACTTGCCTGGGTTTAATTTTTCAGTCCTGGTGGTTGTTGTTTGGTTTAGTCCTTACAAATCTGTAAAGATTTTATGAATTCTGAACATAGCCATGGTAGAAATCTCAAATCACTTCGAGCCTTTGTGCTGAGATAAGTGAACCAACTGTTATACCTGCAAGTTTTGCTATATTTCAAGAAGTTTTGGGAAACTCATATTATTAGGAGTCTTCTGTTCATTTATTTTAATTATGTTAGTTCAGGTTTTGCCTTTTTACTTTAGAAATCTTTCAGAGGATCATTCAAGTCCCCTTGTACCTTGTTAATTTTGCTCGTCTCTGTTTTAGTTAATTCCTGCTTTATTTTGTGCTCTCACTCTTGTTTTTAAAAAAATAATTTGCTAAGTTATTGTCTGGATTATTTTCAGGAATGCCTCCTCCCGCGTGTTTGCAATCCCTTGATTAACTCTTGTGATCAAGAGATTGCAAGAGGTATTATTATACTTTGTCTGAGCATCTGTGTTTCTTGCCTTCATTGTTCCTTGTTCCTCTGATGCCTTTTGAGTTTCTGTTGCCCGGGTGGATTTTTGGACTTGTGCATTAAACTTAATAAAAGTTTTTTTTTTTTTGTTATTTCTGCCTGTGTTTTGACCCCTGAATTTGGGTCCTTAACCTGCAAATCCTGACATGAATATATGCAAAGCTCGCCTTGGATCATTCCTCTCATCTAATTCTTTTAAAAATTTATATATTCTCAAAAATGTTGTGGTATTTCTTTAAAGAAAGTAGAATTTATGTGAAATGTTCATAAAATGCAATGGAAATAAACAGTTGTGTGGATTTCTCTTCAGGAAAAGAAACAGTGTCTAAACAATCTCTATATCCTGAAGATCTGGGATATAGCGGAGAGGGGCTTGTCTAATAATATATCCCACTGAGCAATACGACAAATCCTGCTTGAAATCCAGCCAAACACTAACAGGAAGCTACTGTGACAGGCAAAAATACAATCACTCAGCTTGCAAAGAATAATTGCTTTAAGACACTAATTAAGATAAATGAGCTTTAAAGAGAGAGAGAAAAGGACACAGAGGGAGAGGAAATGAAGTTATGAAGTTAAATTGCCATTTTACTTGAAATAATGCCTGTAGACTTGCAACAACTCCAAGAAAATATCTCTGAAGACATCCGATGTAAAACCATTTTTCTTTCCCTCCACATGTTTCTCCCTGAAGACGTTTCTCATATATTCACGGCAGCCCTGTGCCTGTGTTTTCCCCTCCCTTCACATCCATGTCTGTATTTGATGTGCTCCACAATCCAGCCTTTCGACACAGTGTGTTTTGAGAGACAGATGAGAGGAAATGATTCATTCATCAGACAAGGCTCAGAATACAAATCCCATCTGACCTGCTGATCGGATGGTTGATATTGCAGATCTTCCTCGTGGCGGGTGCCGGGTACGCTTATTAGGGCTTTCAGTGGAGCATGGTGCATGGGTCATCATGTCTCCTGTAGTGACTCTGTGTGACAGCAAACACAAGCTGGCCTCACCTCTGAAAATGTGCACATTGCACCAACTAATTCAAACGTCAAACCAGATAAGGAACTGCAGGATGATAGTGGGATATGAGGGCTGGACAGGCCTTTCAGAGGGGTAATTATTTTCCACCAAAAGGAAATATGGATTTGGCCTCAGGTGTGTGTTTTCTTGTTTCTGTGGGCAAATGTGTCACATCAGAGCTCTGCAAAAGCAGATATATATACTCATCAAAACTTTTGTGATTGCTTTGGACTAGCAATTTCAAAGTGCTGCATGGAAGAAGATGAGTGAGGAGAGCTATCTGTGGTGCTGAAAATGACATTTAAAGACTTGTCTGTTCGCTTTTCTTATCTATAGGTTTGGCACGGACAAAAATGGCATTATATTAACTTAAACAATTATTCTGGGGGGATTGTGATTAATAGAAAACACTGACAGACACAGTGTTTATCAGAGATATTTTATCTGTGAAGTGCATTCATGGCAAGGTGCCCAAAAGGTAGATGTGAGAGCTGTAATACTTAAAGCATATATGACAGCAGGCAGATGAAAAACAACCTGCAGGGATGTTTTTGATGTATTTTCATTATTTTTATCATAGAAATATTTTTCATTTGAGATTCCTCAGCACCCAGATATCAGAGATTTTTGTATACGAAGACACACAGAATACACAGAATATTTCTCCTTCGTGTTATAGACAAGAGATTAATTATTTTAACTCATCACTGCCTTTTGTTATTGTGGCAGTGATGAGGAGATTGTCATGGTTTCATTGCAAGAATTAGAATACAATTTCCTTTCTCGCAGATGTAAGACTTTGGAAGCTGTACAACTTAATGAAGAAATAAATAAATTATAAATTAAATATATGAAATTTTAAAACATTAAAATTGAAAGAGGAATTATACAACCAGATTGGTTAGACGATTAAAATGTTTTTTTTTTTTATATATATATATTCAGTGGAGCATTTTTCTTACTACTAGTCTTTTGCAGAGTGTGCTTCTCTGGTGATCCTCCTGTCTGCTGCATGTGCATTGTCTTGCTCCAACCCCAGGCCTTTTTAATACGCTTACTAATTCTTTTAGTATCATTCATCCTGAAGTTTTTTGCCTACAGTGGACCACAGCATGAAAAATAAAACATATGGAACTGAGCTACTGGTCTTGTGTTGTTTGCTGTCCAAGTAGATTTCCAGAAATGCCTGTACCTCCTCCATCAATATAGTGAAAAAAGGAGTGAAAAAAGGAGCACTGTAAGTCCTGAATTCCATAATTTACCAGTGTTGGATGTTAGGGTTCCTGGGTCGGTGACCCAGTGTTTTGTGTTTTTGGTTATTTGATTTTGTTATTTCTTTATATTCTAGCTTTGCTTTACGGGTTTTTCTTAAGTTAAGGTCCTCTGGGTGGGGTTTGGTTAGAGTTTTAGTGTTTTGGTTTTCTGTCTGTGTTCCTTTGTTGCTGTCTTCCCTGTCTGCTGTATTTCCACGTCCAGTCAGTGTCTGTGTCTGCCCTGGTCCCACGTCTCTGTTCCCTTTGTTTTAGTGCTTGCCTGTGAGTCTGTGTTAGGTTTCCTGTTTTACTTTGGAAGTCCATGTCTAATGTTAATGTGTCTGCTTTTGCTTCCCCTGGTCTCGTTAGGCCTGATTTGCCCCAGCTGTTTTTCCCTCCTGTTACTCATTCCCTGATTGCTCCCTCTGTGTATTTAAGCCCTGTGTTTCTCTGTGTCCATGTCGCGATCTACCGTTTATTTTGCTGTGTTTTGCCAGTCCACCGGTGTTAGTTTATTTTGAGATTTTCCCAGTTATGTTATGTTTGCGTTCAGCATTAAAGCTGTTTTGGTTTAAGTTTGTCTCTGGAGTCTGCATCTTGGGTCCTATCCCTGTCCGCACACAGCCGTCACCTAACATTGGATGGTTCAGTTCATATCAATTCACAAAATATGAAGGTACAAAAGTACTTTCTGTGATGTTATTTGGATATATGAATAGTCAGATATTAATTTATCACTATATCAGATGATATAGTGGGGTAATATGTAAGGTAATTACTTAAACACAGACAATGAGTAAATTAGTTTAAAATTCTGGGTTGTTTCTTATCTTTGCCATGCTAAATATATGTAGCATTAGCTTGTCCAGTCTTCTCAATAACTCATTGAGCCATTCCCATTCATGATGCATCTGGCTCTTTTGATGATGAGGCTGATGCTCACCAAAGCCTCAGCAGAAATGGTCTAAGGGGAAGGGTGGCTGTCAAGAAGGAGGGAAAACAGGGGAAAAGGACGAGTTATGGCAAATTGCACAAGAACTGGGCTGAAAACCAGTCACAACAGGAGTGATGAATCCAGATTTGAAATATTTGGTTCAAATTGTTGTCATTATGTACAGAGAAGGTCAGGAGAGTGGTACAACGGTGATTGTCTACAGCCACTGAAAAATAAGGTGTAGCCTCTTGTGCTGGGGATCTTGTCAAAATTGATGGAATTATGAACATAGTACAATCAGATTTTGATCTACCACATAATACCAATTGGAAAGCAACAGCAACAGTTTTAAGCATGTGACAATCATCCCAAACAAACCACCGATGCAGTTAATGTATACCCGGATAGAAAAACACACAATTGCACATCAGTCGTGGATTAGCCTTCCCAGAACCTGGGCCTCAACATTACTGAAGCAGTATGAGATCATTTCAACAGAACAAAAAGCCAGCCAAGACAGAGCTTTGAAAGCCCGTCAATAAGCCTGGAGAACTATCTCAGAAGACTACTTAAAGAAATTACAAGAAAGCTCCCTGAGAGAGCTCAGAGTGTGTTGAAAAATGGACACAAGAAACACTGACTTTAAAGCTCATTGGAATTATACAAGCTCTGTTTTTTCTTTATGCACCGTATTGCCATCTATGCTTTCACATGTTTAACAAAAACCACTGCACTCATTTCCCATTTTCATTGCAAAATATAAAGAAACGAGGTGAGGCTCAAGACTTTTGCACAGTACCCTAGATACAAAAAAATCACTACCAGACACACATCATGTTTTAGGAGTTTGGTATCTTGCTCAAAAACCTTTTGACATGTAGACTGGAGGACGCGGCTATCAAATTACCGACTGTTCAACTAGTGGACAACCTCCTGAGCCACAGTTGGGAAAAAAAAGCCAAGACTGAAACAGTATTTATGCCTAGAGGATGCACTCGTGAGCCTTTGATGCTTTTCAGTAAAATGTTTTGACACAAGTAAGCATGGCCATAAAGTCTGGCCTAAAAATTCAGGTTCTCTTCAAAATTAACTGTGAAAACTTAACAACGTTTTAAATTTAGTGCTTTTCTGTAAAATTACTTATTTCGTTTAACACTTTGTTTTTGATATTCGCATTAGTCTCAGCTGTACTTTTTAGGTTAGTGTTAGTGAATGTGAGTATGCTGATCTGCTAATCTAAGGTTTATGCAGAAGCAACACATGCATGCTAAATATCAACAGCCTCAGTTTTCTGACAGTGGTTACAATTTAGGTTGTTTGTACTGAAAAGCCCCCTGCCATCACCACTAATTAGTGATGATTAGCAAAAAAAAATATAAACATCTAAAATGTAGCTCAGTCTTCTGTCTTTCTACAGGCAAAGATGAAGTTTATACCTTAAAGTTTTTCTTTGTTTTGTTTTATATATTAGCACTGAAACAACAATGGTTCTTCACTGTGAAAAAAAGGAAAAAAAACAGGGATTGATGCTGAGGCACACTCTCCCTCTGACTTGCTTCCTTTTATTTGCTCAGCCACTGTGCAATGATTTCCTTTGCCAAGGCAGAGACACTGCACATTAAACTCTATTCTGAGCACAGGCTTCATCCACCCTGTGTATTGTGAAAGAATCCAATAATAAGGCTGAAAGTGAGAGAAACCCTGCAGAGATCTAATCAGTGCTACGCATTATACTGTGCCAGGGTCCAATGTATACCCAAGTCAAACTCATCAGCAGCCATTTTCAGAAACCAAATTATGAATTATTATCACTCACAGTCTCCGGTACACTCCTTAATGCGCAAATTAACTAAAATATCCTCTGACATTTGTGCTGAGGTTTCAATAGACGACACATGGAACATCTCCAGAGGGGCAACTTCTGAAATCTCGCCGAGCTCATGGTTGAATGGATGCGATATACAGTTTCATGCATTTTCACCTTTTTTGAAACACACTCACTCACCGCATCTTAGTTAAAAATACAGTTTTGTATTTCCTCACATTAATTTGCAGCCTCAGGGAAGGTTCCACTCAGTTCCTGCTGAATATTTTGCCATTTTTTAACTGTGACAAGAAAATGCCAATTTATGGAGCACACAAAATTACTTTCATCCAATAAGCCAGATGCAAATGAATTCCAGTAAAGAAGGTCAAACATATTCAAAGATTTTCAAAGCCCTCTTTAATAGAAAAAAAGCTGGATGTTGGCCTAAATGTGGAAGTACTCTTAAAATACGGTGCACAGTGTGATAAGTAAAGGCTCGCAACGCATTCCTAATGCCTTTCACTTAACCTGCCAGATAGCAAAAAAAATGGGCTTGGATAAATTTGTCATGAATGAAATAAAAAGTTAATTTATTTGCTACCTGCCTGACTTTTTATGAAAAACTCGTGGATAAACAAGGCTCAAATGTGTGCAATGGGCATAGAACCAGAGTGATTTGGCTTAAAATGTGCATCCTGCTCCACAGGCTACAGGGAAGTGCTGAGGGGGCTGATCACATTCTGTCCACCTGTTCGCAGAGGGAATGACCTCCAGGAGCAGGTAGACATCCCAGCAGGTAAGTTACTGCTCAAGCCAAGCATGCAGGTAATGCACAGTTGAGTGATGAAGCCCTAAAACCCAGAGTGGGGAAAGAGGAGTGAACTCCAAACCAAAATTAAAACTAAAAGACAAAGAGACCACAAAAAACAAGCTAGATTAAAAACAAACAAATACAAAAAGATGAGTTTGTGTAAACAAAGGTAATGACATCTGCAGTTTTCTATATGCACTCGCTGGTCACATTATTAGGTACACGTTTTGAACTGCACGTTAACACAAATATCTAATCAGTCAATCACATAGCAGCAACATCTAGGCATGTAGACATGACTAAGAGAACAGCTGAAGCAAAACCATCTCTAGTGTTTAAAGAGAATGATCCAAAAATGAGAAAAATATCCAGTGCAACAGCTTTCTGGGTTAAAATGTCTTGCTGATACCAGAGCTCAATAGCTGAAATAACCACTTGTTATAGCCAAAGTAAGCAGAAGAGCATCTCTGAATGGTCAAAACATCAAACCTTAAAGCAAATGAGGTACGGTAGCAGAAGAGTGGCCTGGGTGGGTGCCACTTTTACCAGTTAAGAACAGGAAACTGTGACTACAATTTGTATGGGCTCATCAAAAGTGGAGAAGAGACGATAGGAAAAATGTTTCCTGGTTTGATCTCAATTTCTGCTGCAACATTCAGAGTAGTAGAGTCAGAATCTGGTATGAACAACATAAAATAAAGCATCTATTCTGATTTGTATCAATTATTCAGGCTGGTGGTAGTGATGCCATGGTGTGGAGGACATTTTCTTGACCCCTTAGCAACAACTGAGCATAGTTTTGGTGCCACAGTCTGCCTGAGTAATGTTGCTGACCATGTCATTCCCTTTAGGAGTGTATCACAGTGTATCCATCTTCCAATGGCTGCTTCAAGTAGGATAAACCACCATGTCACAAAGTTCTGCTAACTTCAACCTGCTTTCTTGAACATGGCAATAAGTTCACTGAACTCAAATATCCTCCACAGTCACTAGATATCAATCCAGTAGAACAGTGTAATGAAGAAAGAACACTGGTGATTAAATGTTCTGTCATATTGATCAAAGTTCTTTCAAATCTTTGGATTTTGTGCACATAGAAGGGTCTGGATCGCAGAGGATCTCGGGATTGATCAACACTTTCTTTGTAATTTGTTGCTTCATTGACACTCACAGGTAATTCTTATTGCATACTCTCGAAGCTGAGCTTCAATGGATAACACTCAGTCGCTGTGACATTTGTGTTTAGTGCATTTTCCTTATCTGCTTCTCCACTGTAACTCAGTAAATATTCATAGTATGGAGGTAAGTTTTCCATGGCTTCAATATACTAAAGTTATTTATGAATAAAAGTCAAGACCACCATTATCATCGCTCTCTCTGGTAGTTCAATCAGTGTCGGGGCTCATTAATGTGATAGTAAGTGATATGTATCATGATGGGGACAGCATGGTTGCACAGTGGTTAGCACTGTTACCACACAGCAAGAAGGTCTTGGGACTCTCCAGGTATTTCAGGTTCCGCTGACAGTCCAAAGACATGCAGTTAGTGGTGTTAGGTTAATTGGTGTTTTCTAAATTACCCATACGTGTGAATGTGAGTGTGAATGGACAGACTGGCAACCTGTCCATGGTGTACCCTGTGCCTCTTCCCCCATGGCAGCTGGGATAGGCTCCAGCACCCCATGTGACCCTGAATTAATTGGATGGATAGATGGACCGGTGGATGAAACTATGCTTTGGAAATGTATTTATTTTTATACCTTATGAATTCTTATATTATTAGACTTGTGAGAAAGTTAATTGAGGGAAATCTCGGTTCTACATACATGTAATCCTCAGTAAATATTGCATGGTAATGATGTTATGAAGGAGAGTAAGGGGAAAGATGCTGTTTTTGCCTTAAAAGGGTGAAAATGTATAAGGAATCAAAAATAAGATAAACACTCTGTTCCTAAAAACAATTAAATGTGGCTGGAGGCATTTAATGATCTAATAATTTAGATTAGATTAATAGAAACCCATAAAAATGTTCGACTTCCACTTTTTCTTAGTTTTCTCAATATTTACAGTATTGATTTGCTGCATTATAAACGCTGGAATAAATGGGAAGCTGCAAAATGTCAGCAAATGTCAGCTGATGAAAATGCATGACTGATGGTTGAACTGTGTGTTTTCATATCACATTCACACACAATTGGCTCTCACTGTCTGCCGCCCTCTTCTTCCATCTTCAGCGCTACGAGACATCCTGCAAAATACCTTCAGAGTTAATGACGGTAATAAACTGAAGATAAACACTGAGCTCTTATAAACAGAGCACAGAATTTCATTTACTCACTGTTGTAACTGAGGAAAGGGTCAATTTACTTCCAATTCAATCAACGGAGGCGATAACATTCATAAAGGAGGAAACCTTTCTCTGGTATTTCTAGTCTGCCAGAAACTTGTGAATGAGGTCTCAGTCATGACTTTATAATTTGCAGATTTAATTTGATTTGTGGATTGAGTCTATAATACAGGAAACTTGACACATCTCGTCTTGCAGCAATTCCTGAAATAATGTTTTTGTCTGATTTTGCTGCCTTGTTTCACCTTCAATGACATATTCATTCACTTTATATTAAACTAACTGTGTGAACACATTTACAGTGTCCTTGGCAGGTCTTTCAAAAAGACGGCTGTGAAGAAAGTGAAATAAAGCCTGTAATAAGAGTTAGAACTCTGCATTTATAAGTGTACTTATCCATAAAGCTTACTGATAATTAGAAAAATCTGCAATACAGTTCACCTATCCACACATCTTTTAAAATTTTTAATAAACTTGAACTTCAATTTTTAAGATGCCACAAAGAACACTTATTTGATCTACTTCAAACATGGAGGGTATATTGCCGAGGACCCAAACCAGTGCAGTGCTAAGTCTGAAGTGATTTGCATGAGTAGTTCTCATGTTGGGTAAAAGTAGTTCTCTGTTATCTTATGTGTTTTTCCTGTGAGCAGTATTTTAAGGGCACAACAACTAATAAATAAAATTTAAAATTACTGTATAAGAACATAATGCTTCAATTGAATGGCTTTGATTGATAGAAAGGGGGATGGCATTTGTAGGGAGGTAAAATTTATCAATTTGTGGAGAAAACACTTTAAGATATAAATAACGCCAGGAGAAATTATTGTGACAGCGACCTGGTTTTTGGCTTCAGCTGGACCCTGGAAGTCAACAGGTTTCAGTCTGAATGTTGGAGTTAAATAATGCTAATGTGGTTCCAGGCATTATATAATGACACTTCCAGACTAAAGATCCTTCAGAAAAACTTTGCCTGAAGCAAAGGCAGAAAGACATTTATTGGACTGTGGAAGTGTCTAATAAGGCGATAAATTACACCTTGCATTTGCGAAGCACAAAAAAAGAAGAAGTCAGTGTTATGTTCAAAAATTCATTCAGTGAAAATTACAATGAAAACTGTCATTACTATCATTCCAGAGGACATAAATACCATTTTTATGCAACAGTGTCTTGAATCTTTTTCTTCCTGTTTGACATGCCTCGGATTCTGACAGCTTGAAAACCACTGGACTGACACATTTGTTTATCTGTCTTTATAAAGCCCTACAAAGACATTAAAGCATCCCCAAGCCACTAAACCCAAATTTGAAATTTAACTGTATTACTTTGGTTTGAGGCTGGCCAAAAAGTTCAAACTTTGACAGAATGTCACTACTCTGATAGGCTAAAGCAGACAAAGACAGAACAAAAACTACACAACATCTCTTTTTATGCTTTTATTAAATTCTAGATGTTTAAAGTATTGCTTTATTGTAATACTTAACTTTGTCCTCTCAGTTATTTTATGTGGATATATTACACAGAATACACATGAGACTCAATACACAAGTGTCAAGATTTTATATATTGCTCAATGGATATTTTCTCTCTCTCAGAGGAAACCCTAGAGCAGTTTCTGAAGTACTAAGACCAACCTGTCTTTCACCAACAATCATACTATGTTCAAAGTCACTTAAGTCACCTTAAATCTTTCCTATTCTGATGCTTACTTTGAAATTCAGCAGATACTTTCCATTAACAAGAAGTTGAAAAGAAGTTGTATATACAGTTATTACAGTGGAAGCTCATATTAAACATGGCCAACGTTTCAAATGATGAGGTTAACACATGTAACACTGTAAGCTAAAAACTCAACCTTCAGTTTTTTGTTTTTTTTTCGACTCTCGCCTCTGTATGTTGTCATTGAGACTGGATATCTTTAATATGGTCATCTCAGAAACACTGCTCTGGGTGTCAGCACAGCAGATCCAGATTAAAAGATAAATAAGAAGTGTTTTGAACTATGAAAGAGAGTTGCCAAGGAGGATTCAATAATACAATATTGATTTAGAAATTAGTGTAATTCTTTCCAAATCAATATTTTAGACCAAAAAAAGGTCATTTTTTGACTTGCTGCATGTTGTTCTGTGTATAACAATTACCAGCACTAAAGATCCCTTTGGGTTAAAAACTTTGTGTTTTAGTCTTCAGTTCCAAATAGTTATAATGCTGTGTAAAATGTAAATAAAACCAATATTCAGTGATTTTCTGATCTCGTAAACTCATATTTGATTCACAATATTAAAAAAAGACGAGGGTCACAAAAGGTTGTAAAAGTAATTAGAACCTAAAATAAATGGCTGGACGAACATTTAGAAAGTAATAACTGGGTATAAAAATGTTAAAGTGCCAGAGTTTCTCAGACATAAAGTTTACCAATTTACAAAACAAAACAAAACAAAACAAAACAAAACAAAACAAAACAAAACAAAAAACTGCATCTACAATTTGTGGGCAGGAACACCTCCAGAAATCAATGTCTGTGAACACAGTTCACCGTACCGTCCACAACAGCAGGTTAAAGGCAAGGTAAGGAAAGGCAAGTTTATTTATATAGCTCAATTCAACAGCAAGGTGATTCAAAGTGCTTTACAGAGACATTAAAAAAACCAAAACAAATAAAAAGCATGATTTAAAATGGAAAAGAAAAGGAACAGTAGATAAAAATCAGTAGTTAAAATGTAAGTTTTGAAATTTAAGCTTAAAAGTAAACAGTGCGGATTTGGTGCTTTATTCAAATGCAGCTGAGAACAGGCGAGTCTTCAATCTGGATTTAAATAAACTGAGTGTTTCAGCTGATCTGAGGCTTTCTGGGAGTTTGTTCCAGATATGTGGAGCATAAAAGCTGACTGGAACTTCTCCGTGTCTGGTTCTGATTCTGGGAACTGATAAAAAACAGGATCCAGATGACCTGAGGGATCTGGAAGGTTCATACTGGGTCAGGAGGTCACTGATGTATTTTGGTTCTAAACCATTCAGAGCTTTATAGACCAGCATCAGAACTTTAAAGTCTATCGTCTGACAGACAGGCAGCCAGTGTAAGGACCTCAGAGCTGGACTGCACTATCATGCAAAGAAGAGACCATATGTGAACATGATCCAGGAACATCACTGTCTCCTTTAGGTTAAAGCTCATTTATAATGGACTGAGGGAAAAAATGAAATTTGAAATTCTTTAGAATTAAACGTAATCCCAGAAGTAAACATGCAGCATCCATGTTTTTGGAGAACACGGTCAGTGTTCTCCAGACTAAAGAGAAGACTGATCATCCAGCTTGTTATCAGTGCTCAGTTCAAAAGCCTGCATTTCTGATGGTATGGGTGTGCATTAGAACCTATGCAATTGACAGGCTGCGTTTGCAGTTTAGAGCAACATATGTCTTTGTCAGGGAAGTCCTTACATGTTTCAGCAAGACCATGTCAAATCACATACTGGATCTATTTGAACAGCACACCTTTGTAGTAGTCATTTAAGCTGGTCTGCCTGGAGTCCAGTCCTTTCACCAATTGAAAACATTTTGCATACAATGAAATTAAAAAAACGACATTGAAGACTCTGAACTCTCTAGCAGGGTCAATCCTCTACTGTTGTTGTCGACTGTTCTTAAAAGAAGAGGGGATGCTACACAGTGGAAAATTGAAACAATCATTTTTTCCTAGTATTTTTTGGAGTTGAACCATTTGATGTGTTTTCTATTGTGAATAAAATGTGAGTTTATGAGATTTGCAAATCATCGCCTTTTTTATCGTGGGGCAATCGTGGTTCAAGAGTTGGGAGTTCGCCTTGTAATTGGAAGGTTGCCGGGTCGAGCCCCGGCTCGGACAGTCTCGGTCGTTGTGTCATTGGGCAACTTCACCCGTTGCCTACTGGTGGTGGTCAGAGGGCCCGGTGGTGCCAGTGTCCGGCAGCCTCGCCTCTGTCAGTGCGCCCCAGGGTGGCTGTGGCTACAAAGTAGCTTGCCATCACCAGTGTGTGCGAATGGGTGGATGACTGGATGCGTAAAGCGCTTTGGGGTCCTTAGGGACTATACAAATACAGGCCATTTACCATTTTATTTTTATTTACCATTTTATTTTTATTTACATTTTACGCAGGAGCCCAAACTTTTGTGGAATTGGGGTTGAATCACCAGATAAACAAGCGCCTTCTTGTCTATGAGAGCATCCCGGCTTACCCGGTTTGTAAATGTAAAACTTGGCCTCTCCACTCCTTTAGCGCTATTTGGAATCAATACAAAAAGAAACAGCTTGTGTGAAAAATCAACTGAGATTGAAAGGAGCATCATGTACAGACTTCACAAATAAAACTCAGGGAAGAAGATGATACAGCCTGAAATGCTCAATTGATGAACTACTCGACTTTCTGAAAGTTTAATACAAAATCACTACTGGAATCACCACAACAACCTTGACATTGAAAAAGATGTATGCCTAAATGAGCTGATGGCTGTGTGTTTGCAGAGAGATTTTTTTTTATGAATAATATAATTAATTCCTAATCTAAATGCATAAAGTCATTGTTGTTGAACAAGGAAAGTGATTGATTGAACAGAACTGTGTAGAAGCATCAGTGCTTGTATTCTGAACACAAATTTCTCATGGGTAGAAAGAAAAAGGTAGATGAAGTCAAACATTTTCCTTATGCAAAGCTTGACTAATAATTCTACAAAATACATGATTATGTTTTTAATGTTAACTGTGCACAGGCAGCCTCATAAATATTGACAGGAAGACTTATTTTGGCTTTCATCTAATCTCCTTTTTTCAGGTTTATGTAAATCGACTTTATCATTTGGCAACATGAGTGAGAGATCTGTGTTGGCAGCTCAGGGTGCAATCTGGTCCTGCCAAATGTAGCCATTTTTCATCAACACTACAACAAGACCATCAGATTCAGTGACCCCCACCACGTTACTTCTTGCAGGGCAATAGACAGCATGAAATATGGATGAAACCACCATAACGTCACCCACGGCCAGTGAGGTTCTGTTATGAAGCCTTGAGCTAAATATTTTTACACTCGGCCTTTTGGCTGTTTTGAAATTGGGCGTGTGGAGGAAGGGGTGGCTCTGACTTTGAAACTGAGGACAAACAGACCAGCAAGCATAGCCTGATTACCCTGCATTCTGACTCTAAAAATTATTGTGATTTATAAAATGAACTAAGCCCATAATATCATCACAGCAAGAGAGCCAAAGGCCATTTTTACCGTATACTATGCAACTAAAAGGCTTTCTGCAATCAGGGGCTATAACCAACTGAGGCACTTCTGTGCTAGCTTCACTTTTCAGACCTGAAATCTGCATCCATCCTTTTATACCGTCTATGTCTCTTTCACTAGGCTACATTATAATAGCTCCATTACCTTGTGTTTAAATCTTGTGTTTCAGTGAAGGTGCCATATTGCCACAGGTTAGCTGTGCCTCCTAACAGATGAATATGGAGGTTGGAGGTACACTTTAATATCATTACGACTCACAAAATTTATAAGAAAAAAATCAGGTGGTTTGGTTTGGTACTTAATTCTGAGAGAATGTTCCTGATTTTCCAATGGAAAAGTGGTCCTTGGTCCCTACTGGTGATAGCACTTTTAATAGAAATCTGAAAAAGTCCCTGGTTTGAAGGCTTCTCTCAGCTTCCTCTAAATATAAAACTGGTCTGACGGAAACAACCATTTAATGTTTTTACTTTAAACTCTGTCCTTCTTACTGTTCCTTTGTTTGTTAAGCCTCCCACTCTTAGAAGCACAGTTTACACTGATAACGGCAGCTGATTTACTTTTTAAAATACTAAGGATATTTTTTGAAGAACTGGGCCTTTATTTTTGATAGATCTAATAAGGAGGCTGCTTCCTTTCTCTTCCTTTCTCTATTCAGCAGCTGCAGGAAAACAATTGCCACTTGCAGAATGTCTAAGTAGCTAGCAAACTAATTAAACTGACATGCACTCCAGTGCTAGCTCTAGATGACATTTTATATACATTTATGTTTACTGCATGTCACACTCTTTAAAATGACAGAATAAATAGATTTTGCCCGATGAAAGCAGTGAGACATCATCGGGTCGCCTCATCCATAACTCTGGTCTTAATACTGACACTTCTGCGCATTGTCCATCAGTCATGATATCAGATGGTGGACACATCATTTAAAAAAACATTTGCTGCCACAGATCCGTGAGCTTTGCCACTTTCACCAAACTATATTTTTTGTCTCATCAACAGAAGAATCAGAAAAACAGTTTTATTCAGGTGTTTGTCCTTAATCAAAATAAAAAAAACAAAACAAAACTGGACCTTCCAATGTGATAACATTCACATTGTACCAGGATTTTTGGTTGTAAATAAAAAAAAATGTTTTTAAAGTATTTCACCATGAGGAGTAATACCCAGCAGATGTGCTGAACTATTACTGACAGGCCATGATAAGCGATCGATGTTTTGGTGAGGACTTTAATGTAGTGTTAGTTGTTCGCAGTTCCCTTTTCGCTCCTTTTGCACTCATGATGTAAATAAGAAGTTCGCAAAGCTCAAAGTAGACTTTTAAACTGTTAACCACCGAGGTCTTCACCTGCTTGTGAGCACATTCAGCGCAGTAGATCTTCAGCTTAGGTAAAATCTTTATTTAGTATTTTTCTCTTGGCTCTTTTAAACAAAAGTGCAGTGCAGGAGCAGTTTTGGTCAGATCTCTTTAGGCTGTATTTAGTTTAATGCACCTGTAAAGGCAGTCTTGGCCCTGATATCCACTGGCTACATCTGAAGCGCACCCCCCCCCCCCCCCCCCAAAGAAAACCCCAAAAAACTGCCCGTTGGCAAAGTCAGCAGACTAATCAATGGATTCCCAAATTGCATTTTTATTTTCCAGGTCCACATTTTCTCAACCACACAAAAAAGTTGCCGCAGCAAAAATCTTCAGTCTGATGTGAAATACAAACCTGGTTTGACTTTTCTTTTGGATGGAAAACATCTGTGTGAAACTATTAATATAGACAACCTCACAGAAAAAAACACCTCTAAGAGACGTCTAAGGAAGAAAAAGTAACTAGGGAATTAATAATTGTTTTGCATCACGAGCCTCCTTGTTATGAATGTGACATTAGAGTGTGGAAATGATGGATGTGCTTTGGATAAAGCCTGGTGTTTATATGTGACTGTTTAGGCAAAATGAGGGATATGAGGGCCTCTCAATCCTATTCTTTGCACAGTGAGGTGTAGCGGTTCAGACTGAAAGGTTTTAATGGCTTTCAGTTGTTATTATTCTGTGTGTTATGACAGCTTGATTGGGCCTGCGGTTGTTTTTCATTGCCGTTCCATTTGCAGAGCTTCGTGTTGTTATGGTAATTTCCATGAAGTAGATTGCATCTAGCTGGCTACTCCACTTGGGTCCTGTCTGTGAGAGAGGCCCAGAGCCACAGCATAATATTCATAATGAACACATTAGAACAATGCCAGAGTAAAATATCACACACACCAGGCACACTTGAGTCCTTTCACTGACCACCCCGGTTACCTGAGTAACTAATTGCAATATTGATGAAGCTGCAGATCACCATTTTCCAGGAGGAGGTGTGATTTCATTTGAATTTTTACTCATTTCACTAATGTCCACAGGCTTGCAAGGATCCTGCATTGTCCAAAAGTTTACTCTGTGTGTCATAAACAAGGCCAAGGCTCATGTTTGAGAAGGGTTTGACTTAACAATGCAGGTACTTTATACGATCAGCCCATCTGCTAGCTGTGCCTTCCTGCTGTGATATTTAGGCAAATATGCACGTAAGTTTGTGATTTTATTATTTGCTAAATAAAGGTTTTTGCAACTCTGTTTCCTATTTCTCCTTGCCTTCTCATAAAATACTAGAAGACTATGAGTTTTATGCTGTAAAACCCATTGATGCAAAATTGTGAAACTCACTCTCAGCATCTAAGTGTGCAGACAGAGATCAATGCATCCCCTTTACTGCTTCTTCAACTTTGAGTTGCTGGGGACCTGTAGCCTGTAACTGTTTTATTAGTTGTATTAATGAATATTGATATATTTTCTAATTCCAGCGCTCTTTAGTTTTGCTCAGCTGAATCAGATATTATGTTGTCTTTACGTATGGTAGTCTCCTTCAAGACTTCTTGAACTAAAAAGCTAACGTCTCCCTCTCTCTCTCTCTCTCACTGAGTTTACTCCAGAGATTTGAGTGTGTAAGTGCGGCTCTTGAAGGAATGATAACGTGGATTTGCACACCAGCTTGAAAACTAATTCACAACTGCAATTGCCCTTGAATTAGACCTGTGGAGAACAGATAACAATCTCCCACATTTCAGTTACACACTTACAGTCTACATTAAAACCTCAAGCAACCTTGAAAAATACCATAAGCCATCCATACAGGCATGGCTCATCACACATATCTTAGTATTAACTGTAATTACACATCACTACTCTTTTCAGCACAGGTGACATCTCCTTTACTGTTTAATCTACCTTTTTTATATGATGAAAAGCAGGAGAAACAGAATGTAATATTTAAAAATGAATTGTTGGTTGCAAACATGATCAGACAGGTCTACAACTCTGTCCTTCAACATAAAGCATTTTGCTACAATCTGGATGTGAGCTTTTGGCATATGAATGGTAACGTTTATAATTCTTTTATTTTCACAGCCATTTATGAAGCTTTCATCTCAACAAGTTTAGACTATTATAATTCACTTTTCACCAGTCACAGGACCATCTTCTGGCATCATCTCATCTAAAAGCCAGATGCCACACTTTTAACAAATTCAAAGAAATAAGACCCCATCGCTCCCATTTTTGCTGCACTTCTTCAGAACTGATTTTAGACTTAAATTAATTAGTTAGCCCATTTCAAATGCTCCCGAAGCCTTACAAAAAGAAATTGCTCATTTTCTGCTTAAATCCTACAGCTGTGGAACTCTTTATAAGACAAACTGGAGTTTGTCGAAAGAAAGTCTGTTATTGCTCCCCTTTTAAGTCTGTTGAACACATCTGTCTTTATTGTAGGCTTTTGTGTCTTCTCACTTAAATCTGTAGCTGTGTGCATCTGTATTAACTCCCAGCACAGTGCATAAATAGCCTCAAGTGTAAGTTTGTATATTTGTCTTTGTTTGTGTTCAGACTTGTGTGTTTGCTAATACAGTATGTGTGTGTATTTGTGGTGTGTGTGTGTGTGTCACAGAGGTTCGTTAACTCGTGCACCCGACGTGGGGCCAGTGAGGAATAACTGCCATCTGCTCAGGCCTGAGGGAGTCCGCTGCCCACCCAGAGCTGCTCAGCCCTAACAGGTAGCCAGTGTGACATCTCAAACTCATCTCCAAACCACCAAACAGCAAATAATGAGGAGCAGACAGCTGGCCGATGGACGCTGCATGCCCCCCTCCCTATCCACACCAGAAACCCCCCCCCCCCCCCCAAATGTCTACTGAGCTTTTCAGCAATATGGGCAGGACAATGGTGATAGTGGGTTTGGATACATGCTGCACTAGATCCTTATTGTTACAATCATATATTTTTTAACCTTTATGGTTTATAACGCTTAAAAAGGCTTAAAATGAATGATCTTTGCTAGAGCTCTGAGACACACACACAAAAAGTGTGGCCACATTATTAAGCCTACAGATGGCAGTATTTCAGCTGGAACTTGTGCAGGCTGCTGTGAGCCTTTATATCAGCCAGTGAATGAAAATACAGCACAGAGAATTTGCTCTAAAACATGTGAATGCTTGCATTTCTTAGAGAATCACACACTGAGCGAGCGGGCCTAACGAGCGAGTAAACCGCTGCAACACAATTCCTTTTCCCATCAGAAGATGTGTGAATACATGATTCAAAATATACAGCCCATTTGTGCACATGGAAAGCAGTCATTTCACAAATGTATAAAGATCACAATCGTTTGACAAATAGGCCTATTTTGGTCGCTGACTTTATCTCCGTCCTGTGTGCTGTTGATAACACGCAGTCTAGGTCCAATTTGAATGGAATTGTAAGCGCATTTAGAAGTCGGCTCTTTACCAAATGTTTTGACGACTTTTTAGAATGAATCATTGTCAGTGTCCATCTCCACTGATGAACAGATGCGCAGGAACTTTTATTCGTCCGCTGGAAAAAAAAAAGACATAGAACAGGTATTGCAACGCGCCCAAGTTGTGCCAAAGGATGACGCGACGGAGGTCGGGTCTAAAAGCGCACATTGTACGTGAGGTGCAAGTGAACTGATGGGTGACTTCATGTAGCACCGGCATCCACACAGAGAGTGAGAGAGAGAGAGAGGGAGGGAGGGAGAGAGAGAGGTGGAGATGGGGTTGTATGACAGCCTGTTACAGAAAATGATCAATCCCTGAACGAGGCGGGAGGGTCACTTGATATCGTCTCCTTCTCAGCGGCTGACAGGGAGATGCTCACTGCTGTCCAGATGACTTTACAAGCTGTGCGTCGCGTCTGCGCGTAGAATAAATTAACCGGCAGTTTATCTCGCTGTATTTGTCGTCCACACTCATTTAGCCCACTGACTGACTCACTGACTGAGACGCGGGACGTTTCTCCCAATATTCAAGCGAAATAACCGGATCTGCGCTACTCATGAATGAGTCTCCTGCTATTTCAAGGTGAGTGGGCTATCCTTTGGTGTTAGCAGCTGAGCGGCAGCTTGTAGAGCAGCTCTGCATTGTGCAGAAGGGTAAAGTTGTTAGACTTCACGCACCTTGGACGCCGTGAAAAGACGCGCAGCGAGCGTGAACTCCGAATGGCGTTATGATTTAGAATGCACGTGTTAATTGGACAAATTGCGGCTCTGCTGACCACCTGTAACAACCAGCAGATGTGGGCTGATGTTCTGAAAACAAAGCAACTGTAAATGCCTCAGCTTCAGTACCAATCAGATCCTCAGGCAAGAGCATTTCTGTATTAGATTTGATGGGAATAATCTTCTTATCAATAACTCTGCTTTACACAAAGCCTGCGAAAGCCACCGGCTTGTGCAGATTTTCCCAAAACTCTTTAGACATTTAGATTATTCTGGGCAGTTCATCAGATTATTGGTCATCAGGAGAATACCAGAGTGAAGTATTTAGCCTGGAGACAGTCAGCTCTCCGCTGCTGCCCTGCAGCCAGAGCTCGTGCTGCTTTGGCAGCCAGGGCAGAGCAGAAGCCACTGGGATGCTGATAAAGCTGGGCAAGAGCTGAGATGAAGCTTGAGTCTGAAAGAACTAAAGCACACACAGCTGCAGCGGTGCCAACTACAACAATGCTGTTCACTAAGTGCATCTTTGTTTGAGCTCTCCTCTGTATGGTGGTTGAGGGGGCGAGGAGCGGTTGTAGTTGGATTCACGGCTCTTTGACTCTCACCCCTCATGCAAACCAGATGAGCCCTTCTTCTCCCTGTATGCTCTTTCTGGTCTGGCTTATCTGGCCGGCCAGTTGGACTAGCTTTTATTCTCCTGGCCCCTCCAGAGTGGGAAAAGCCTCTCGTTGAGAGAGAGAGATTGGCTTCTCTTTTAGCATGCTCTTGCCAGTCATGCGCTTCGGCATTTTATCAGTTGCCTGCTAATTTTAGAATTTAAATGAATCTCCACATTACTTTTCTCTCTCTCTCTCTTGCAATTGACAACAATGAATGAAACTAAGGGTTTGGTTTATGATGATTCCTATTCTTCTGAGGTATAGTTGAGGATTACCCACTCCTAACTCCTCAGCTAAGCCATTTTAAAGCAAACAAAAAGACATACTTTGTGTCTTACACGATAAAGCTCTGTCTGAGATTTGTATTGTGACAGTAACACTTTCCAAGTTGCTGAGGATTATCCACAGTACTATCAGTTTTTGTGGGAACTATGTTTGTTAGGAAAACTGTAAAGAAAAAATACAAAATAACCGGGATAGAATTTCTGGAAAAACAAGTTACTATTGAGGTTTTCACTCACTGCCCAGATTTTAGGGAGTAAGTGAAATTTCAGGGGAAGATTTCTAAAAGTAGTGATATCAGTTAAAAAAAGAACGCTCATAAGTTTAAGAGATTAAACTTTGTTTCTGATTAGGTAAAATTTAAATTATATTTTAACTTTTTTAAGAGTCTAAAAGTAAGCCAATGGGGAAAAAAAATCAATTTTATTGGCAGTTTGATTTAATTGATCTATACATACCATTTGATGTAATTCCTCCATCTGCATTTGTAGTGGTAGTTTCTTGTACTGAGGAAATATAGGTGAATTATTCTGGAGTCTTTTGACCCTAGAGGCAATGTTGGACCAGTGTAGGTGAAGTAATTTAGAGCATCTGTCTCTGTCATTTTCACCCACAAGCTAGGAGTTAAGTGTTATCTCAGACTTCTACAGAGATTAATGAGCTACTTTATGTTTGAGAAGATAAGAAAAAAAGAAGAGGGATGCTTTATTACTACACTGCAAAAAACAGCTTGTGATTTAAAACAACTGCCAATTCAATCTGTGACATTGATTTTGAAGTATTTTCAATATCAGGGAGTGCAGCGTGGGTCAGAGGCAAAGGCGACGCACAGTTGCTCCAATAATACATCAGACGAATTAGTGTATGTAGCACACTTACACGGTGTGTGAGTGCACAGCAGCTCACTGCTACTGCCCATAGCTGGAGACCCCCCACCTCCAAGTCTCACCATCTCCACCCACCGCTACCCCCGGTTGCCTATGGAGACACTGATTAAACACGACTGTTCAGATGCTACAGCCTGCGGAAGAAGACGTCGAGCCTGCAGTTTGTGTGTGTGTGTGTTTGCACGTGTATACTGTACGCGTGTGAATGTGCGTGTTATACGTGTGCCTATTTACTGGTGCGTCTTTGCATATGAGTGCATATTTGCTAAGAGGAGACATAAAGAGAGGGAAGTGTGACGAGAGGGCTGCGATAACGGGGAGGAGAGCAAACAGTGATATGAAATCGACACTGATGAGAGAGAGAAAGGAAAAAAAGAAGGAAATGCAGACAGAACAAAATACTGCAGATGAACAAGCACAGCCAATGTGAAATTGTCCTTAGTCTTTACTCTCTTGCTTCCACCTTTCAGGCTTCATGCTTCCACTTATTTCAGTGTGTGATCCAAGCCTGGAGGGAGGTGCATATACAGTACATGTGGAGAAGAATAACCTTACAGGGTTAGACAGGAGTGTAAAAAGTGGAAATAGCTAGGTAGCAGGGGTGAGAAGGTCTAATATAGGAAGAGCGAGGAAGAGAAGTGGTAAAAAACAGTGGAGAGGAGAAGTGAGAGGGAGGAGAGGAAAGTGTGCAGCTCACCTGCCAGATGGCAGCTTTGGCAGCGCTCAGCATGCAGTGATGGCGGTCTTGCAATATGGCGCATTGCCTCCAGATTGTCACACTGTTGTTGATACAAACAGTGTAATAACTTTGCTGATGTGTTTGTTTTGCATGATTTCTTTGGCACTTCTGTATTTAGACAGCATATGGCCATACAAAATAGATGACAAAGTTAAGTGATGTCACATGAGTTTTTTTAAATCTGAAATGCATTGACACAAGTTTATCCGTTTGTAATCGGTTTTCTTATATTACTCATGAAATTCAGTTTAATGGCTCTGAAACCGCTGGGCTAAAAATTTTCAGATGTCTGAAAAAGCATTAACAATAACTGGAGAATATTATGGGAAGTACAGGAACCAGTGTTTTCATAACTTGGGTCATATAATGGATCACAAACATTAGGATATCTCGGCTGCTTTTGTTGTAACTTTTACAATCGCTCTTGTGCTAAATTGGTGGGTTTTCTGCCCTTTGAGGCAGATATTCAAGCCAGACTTTGGTAATTTCACAGCACATCAGTTTACTTCATGTAGCTTACATACAAAATACCTAAAACTTGCCATTTGGTAAAATTTGGTTATGTTATTATATCTTATGGAACATGGAAAGAAATTGGTCTTTATGTGTTTGAGCTAAACCCATGTAACTTCACTTTAATCCATCTCTTTCGTACCATTTCAACAAACTAATCATACTCGAATAACTTCTAAAACATGGCTTCTTCGTCTTTCTTCCTTAGTTTTGTGAAGTGTTGTAGTGTAATTATCTATCACCCAATATGAAATCTGAAAGCACAAAGAAGCCACTATGACATTTGTGGTCTCTGGCAGCTCTTTGACCTACTGTTATTTTAAGATATATTTTTGAGTTTCAACTTAAGTCTATGGATAATAACTAAAGATGATAAAGGCTGCTACAGATTTTAATTAAGTGTTTGACAGGTGTAGCATCCATCCATCCATCCATCCATCCATCCATTCTTTCCTGCTTATCCTTGTCAGGGTCACGAGGGGCTAGAACCTATCCCAGCTGACTGGTGAAGCGACGGCTTTAAAACCAAATGTTTTAAACATTAATTCAGCCTTTGAAAAAAAAAAGAAACATTTCTTTACACCTTTAAAAAGGTAAAACATAGGATATTTGATGTTTGTGATGCTGAGTACTAAAACAGTTGAACTTTGATAGATGGCTCAGGGAAAGCCTGGGGTGTGGTATCATGCCCAGGGATACTTCTACATGACTCTACATGTCGACTGAGGCAAGCCAACCCCAGTTCCTTGCCAGTTCTCAAAAAACAAGAGGCTGCTAAATGATGTAAACAGAGGTTTCAAGATTATATAAAATAAGTCTGGCACTTCAAACTGGTGTTCATTAGGGTTTCAGTAGTTAGCACTTGCAGTTGTCTTTTGGCCTTTGCATGTCACTGTGGATTTTCATCTGGTGCTCCAGTTTCCTCCCACATTCTAAAGAAACATATAAGACAGACTAGCGACAAATCCAGGGTATGGGGTTTTGTAACCCTAGTTAGATAAGGGCTTGAAAAATGGACAGATGGCACCTTAAACCAAATTGGACTGAATTATGAAACACCATCACCATTACAGAACAACGTCAAATTGCTCTTTTTTGCCACCTGGGAAGACAGAGTATTTGGGTCCACTTTGTAAAAGCCCTGTCTTACAAAAAAGTAAATGACTAATGTCTGGAATAATGCCTCACAACTTTAAGTGATTACATCTGCAAAATTGTCCTCACCAGGTTATCTGCAACATGTCATAGAAGTCCAGACTGTCTGGACTACATCTAAGACTGCTGTATAGTGATCAGCCGTTGGCAGCTACAAACCAGGTGGGACTGAGCTTAATAGACTTGGAGTATTCAATTTTAATTTGACAAGCAAATCCTATTAGGAAGGGCAAGTTGAGACGAAAGGATACTGCATTATTCCTGCAGGAGTTGTGATAAAGCATTAAAAAAAATGTAACGCATTTGCCATGAAGTGAATTTCTATTTGAGAGAAATTCACCTGCATTTGCAGTTTTGGTAAAATTCTAACTCACTTGGTTACTATACTTCAAACCAGGTTATTTCTATTTTTGGACATTGAAGACATTTCTGTGACTCTTCTCAAATTCATGTGAGAGGCTCAGGAAGTAGGATAGAATTTCTGACGGGTAGAATTAGAAAGAGGCCGGGCTGGATTGACCATAGAGTCTGACTGAGATAATCTGGGCAGATGCTTGTATTTGTACAGCTTTGGGGTGAATGGCCACCAAAGGCCTTATTTGCACTGCGGATTAAATGTTAAATGGGTTTTGGAGTAGCAGATACTTAGAGGGAAAGTTGTTGTATAGTAGAACATGCACCATCTCTCCTCCTCTTTCCTGTTTTACTCTCCCTGACTCGCCGTCTATTGCAGTCTCCTCTTGCTCATAGTGATTTGTCAGCAGTCGAGGTAGCAGCTGTTCCTTTTGCATTGTAATTTCTTTGATCGTAATTATTCGTGCCAGCTACCTCCAACCTTGGCATCTCCCACCCCACGAAACCATATGGGCAAAGCGGGAGGAAGCCGAGGAAACATACAGGCTTCTTTGGAATAAGTTCTTTGATTTCTGTGTGCAGTGGTGTGGGAATCATGGACATATGTGCTTCACAGCTTCAAATGTAGTCTGCATCACTGTGTTTGATTGCTTTTTCCCCATTCATACACTCAGTGAGGTCTAGTTTCTGCCAAATGTAAAGTATTTTCCTTGTCAGGTCTCCTTGATTTATGCATGAGAAATCAATATGGTCCTGCACATCTGTAGAGTAAGTCAGTCGGTCTGAGGAAAATATAGCTTTGCTTTAGAGAGAGCAATAACAACCTGGCCAAAAAAAGAAGAAAAAAGGCAGATATATAAGTGCGAACAGACAATAAAGCCATCCCTCTGAACATAAAGCTGGTAGTTAATATATATTATCTTATAGTACAAATAACTAAACAGGTGAGCTGTTCTGTATTTGGTCCCCAGTCTTCATTTCACCATCTTCATTGTCTTTGTGCGGGTGCAGAAAGATAACTCCAAAACCTGATCAAACACACCTGTTTACTCCTCGCTCTGAGGCGATGTAGGTTACCACTACAGGCGCTAGCTGTGTGGCTCCAGAAGAAAGACAGCTCACTCTGTCTTCCTATGCGATTGCTGAATTATAGAAGACCCTCTATTGCACTTGAACTGCATGGGTTTTCATCACGGCGCTGGAGGTCACTTTGTCTTTCCCCTGTATGCTCATCATATATGCAACACGAGGGCCTCAGCAGTTGAGATGAGCCAGCTTGAGGTCACCATTAAGCAGGGAAGACCAACAACGAGATTTATGGAAGAGGAGACAGAGCTGAGAAGAGGGAAGGGTGGAGAAAGGCATGCATGGTTAAATCTGACTGTGGCAGCAGTGCCCTTCATCTGGTCCCTGCTCTTAACAGCAATTTCAGATAAAGTACTGTATCTGCATGTATAATGCATATGCCCTGAGATAATGGAATGCATTGCAGAGGAGGCTGCTGACTGTGTTGTGGTGATCTGTTGGAATTGGTCCCCTATGTCACATTTACAACTGCCCAGGTTCTGCGCAGCATCCTGCAGTTATTAGAAGCCGAGCTAGTTGCGATGACATAGCGCTGTTTTACTGTCCCCCACGGACATCCTCCACTACTCTACCATCAAGAATTGTGGCTGGCTAGAGAGTCCTAAAGCCTGTAATATCTGCGCTTGCCAATAAACTAAACAACAAGCACAGAGAAAAGGAAATAATTGTTCTGTTTTTTATTATATAAAAAATGCTGGGACACGCAGAGGTGCCAGTCGAGCTGCCAATGAAGCTAAATGAATTCACAGCAGTTTGCAGTGATTTCCAGGGAACAATTGCCTCCCAAAGTGTTATTGCCATTAGTCTAAATACTGGTTTTAAGATTGCCCCCTTCCAACTGGGCAAAGTGCTTCTCTTTGAATTTACATTGTAGAACATAATGATAAAAATTAACCACGGGCCAACTGTCATAAAATTTGACTGAGCAATATCAAAGTGAAGATATCCTGTGGGTATCTGCAGTGTGAGCATCCAAGCTACACATTATGTCCTCTGAGGCTCGAGTCTGTGTTTGGGTGAGGGGGATTTTGAAGGCGGAGCCTATTGCCCTGGGCTTACCCTCTACAACACTGTGTCTGATAAAACACGATGGGCTGAATAGAAAACACTGCTTTTCTAATAAACTCCACCGGTCCCTTGTGATTCATTATGACATTCATTTAAAAGTCATTGTTAATAAAGACGGCATTTTCATGTCCTAATTCCCCGACTCATCATTGTAGGTACCAGCGACAGCCCCTGGCTCTGGCTTGCTGGCTCCCTCCTCCCTTCTGTGTCTGCCATGTTTGACCTACTTCTGTCTCCACAACATCGTAAACAGATCTACTAATTGCCTTCATTTATTCATTTGGAAGTCAAGTTCTGTTGCGACTGGCGCCCTTTCAGCCCATTCATGTGTGATGTGTACAACTAGCCCTCCCCCCAATGACGGGCCTGTGCGTATTTGACGAGAACCCTAGTCAAATGTATCCCATGTGGGTTTATATACTACAATCTCAAACGTTCAGAAGAACTGCAGCCACATATTGTCCAACTCCAAAATGATGTCCTATAAGAAACTTTTAAACTTCTATCAGCAGCCTCATCAGCACAAACCTACAGACACAAAAACCCTTCACGCTTGTGCACAGCCCGCTTGTAATCATAAAGACAGAAGCTGTTATGACTATTGTAGTTCAGACAGTTTTCCGCCCCCGTGGTCTTATACTGTTATTGGCTTTGTGCAGCCTTATAAATCTAGGCCACACAAAACAACAGCGACAAAAAGGAAAAAATTTTTTATCACCTCTGATGTGAGTGACAATGACTCCTATTGTTGACTAAGTGTGAGCACCGAGAAGTATCTTCTGACCTTTAGAAATATCATGGCGCAGTCTGTCGACAGTGTTCTCAAATCTATAATCCAAAACATAAACAAGATAAACCTGAACACATGCTGCTTGTGCTAAATCTGTCCTTCTTTAAAGTGTAAAAAAAATCCTCTTGTATCATCTTGCTCTGAGTGTTTGGAAAGGTAACATCTCCAAAATGTGAATGCTTTGCAAAAATACGTAGCTACCAGCAACAGCCCCTGGCCGAGTGAGCTGTGATGACAAACATGGATAAGAATGTTCAATTTAAGACTTCAACATAAATGTGACTATAAAATATGATTGTGAACAGAAAATCAAAACCTAATTTCCCTAAACAGTTTACTTTACAACATTTATAGGCACCACCTCTAGCCTTATATTTCAGGCCACTTGTTGTTAAACCTCTCATCCCTTTAGTTTGAGAAGCTTTGTCTGAGGGGTTTCCACCACTTTGCCTGCCAGACCATCTATAGTTCCAGGGAATAATGTATTTGTATTACATCATTCTTGAAGATAAATAATTTATCTCATCATCCTATCATCATCCCATGTTCTTACAAATACTATATAACCAGCCTAAAAGGCTTAGTTTAGCTATAAAGCACAGCTTTAGCAATTCAGTGTTATTGGTTGATCTAAATTATCTAAACTTAATTAAACACGGTGAATTCTTATTAAAGCATTTTATCGGGAAATGTGTATTTTAATACTTTTAACTTCATGTCAGTTCTTTTTGTGATGATCACAATTGCGTTTTAACACAGTATCGCAAATCAATTAAGCCTCTGCCTACAAAGCTCTTCACTACTTCACAAAATATGCAAATCTTCAAGAAATAAGGTTTCCACATAATATCTTATCTGAATGTACTACAGTACACATGAAAAATGCTGACAAAACATATCTTTATGCTGTCAAACTTGAGCGATGACTGAACATGATGCACATACTAAAAAAGAAGAGAGCCCTCTTTTAATTATTTCATTTCAACAGCAGTAACCATCGCTTCCGTCCCGTGAATCATGCTTAACAGGGTGCTACAGAAGCTATGACAGCATTTCGCCTCAATTAAAGCTGAACCAAAAGGATGGATTTGGTTCCACAGATCTTGATCCAGGTCAAAGGGTCGTGTTTGCGGAGCACGAGAGACTGGCTTCTCCCTCCTCTGTGTTGTGATTGGTGCCCGCTGAGAGCTCACGTCCCCAGAGGCCTCAGCAAACCATGTTCCTGTGTGTGAGTGTGAATGAGTCACGTCTGGGCTGGAGCGTGTCTGAGTGGCGAGGCGGAGAATTCAGCAGGGAGGACTGCGCAGGGCGAAGAGCTGTCTCTATAATCCAGGGTAAACACTGAGCAGCATGACTGCACGCCTTAGACGTGACCAAAGCCGGCAGAACAAAAATGGATGAAACGACGAGGCTGCTGCTTGCCTGCATGCCTGCCCAGCTCCGTTTGCCACCAGCACTTCCTTAATTTCTCTTCGTGTTTTTCTCCCCTGTTTTGTAACTCCTTTGAGGATTTCACTGGAGACTCTCAGCACTGAATTAACCTGTGGGTATCACTGCTGGTGTCTGTTGTTTAAGGTCAAGCCAGACTCGAGCCAACCTCTGTAAATATCATTTGGTCTGCTATTTGCTGTTAGACCTCAAGAGCGATGTCTTATTTATTATTTCAAGTTGAGGAAAGGTCATCACTTGAGTTTTTGATAAGATTACAATGCATATTACACCAAAGGTTTTAAGTTGGAAGTTTGTAGAGTGAGTTCAAGCAGAGAAATCCAAAGCAGAGACAAAGTAGAGACAGCCCCAGCTGAAGCACAAAAATCCCTTTTCTGTGGCAGCTCAAGAATTCAGTCACATTTTTCTAACTCTGCAACTTTCAAGCAGCTCTTAAGTGCATTACTTGACATTCCATTATTTAAAAGACTACAAAAAGAAGAAGAAAGATCTCGGGGGAAAAAGGCTGTACTTCAAAAAGTAAAGTTTCGCAATTAGCACTAGTTCATGGTCATTGCTGAAAATAAGCACATGAATCTTGTTTATATTTCATTTTATCCTCCAGTATTTCAATCACGCATGAGTACTGATTTCATCAGGTTTTCAGGATAAATGAAAACAGAAACTGGTTCATGGGCTCATCAGCTTGCAAAGCAGATGATCTGAGGGATTTTCAGAAAGAATTTGCTGGACAACATTTTGCCTTAAATAAAGATGTAAATATTAGAGCCAACATGTCCTGCCAAATCTAGGCTTTCTGAGAACTAATAAAAGACATGTTTTTTTTGTGTCCAGTCAGGAAAAAAAAGGAAAGACTTCTCTGTTTTCTAAAACAAAGGCAGCAAAGATAGCACTGTGACTGTGACTGATTCATTTCATGTCTTTATAAATGGAATCTGTTTTAAACAAACAAAAGCAAACACTAAACTTCAGATTTAAGAGCTCCAATGCAGCGTGTGGCAGATATTACTCTTCGGTGGCCAATTACTGGTAGAGTTGCTCACACTGAGCCTGCCAAATTGAGCAGAGTAGGTCGGGACACTCAAGTGACTTCTCCCCCTGTGTGAGCACGGTGGGGACAGATGGGCAGGAGATGCTGGAGTGGAGCTGGAGTTGGCCCAGCCAGCTCAGTGTCAGTCCATCCGCTCTATCCCTGGCTCCAGCTCAACTCAGCCGGACATCCTGTTAGTCAGCCAATGGAGAGCACCCACCGCATCATGACCTCTGCATTAGGATCTGACATGGCTGTCTTCATTTAACCTTTACTTATACCAGGAAGTCTCACTGAGAAAACACCCCGCTTACGTTAGTTCCAGCCAAAAAAGGACAGTTTGCTTCCGAGGTATAGTCTTCTAGGATTTGGCAGGATATACTTGGAGGAAATTTGAAAGCATTTCATTTATTTTTATTTTTAAAGGATTGTTAGAAGAGTGTGAAGGTGCTTTTGGTGTAGTAACGGCGATAACAAAGGAGAGACAGAAACCACCTTTGAGTGTATGATTGGAGAAGCTTCAGGCAGCACACAGGCAGGATTTAGAGTGATGTAGGTGTTTTAATTTATGATGTATCCTCCTATGCAGACAGTTTTATTACTCTTTTAATGGACATCGATGAAGTAACGGCATATGTGAAGCTACTTTATCTACGATGCTTGTGTTGCCATCATAAAACATCAGTCTTTATATAGAGGAAAAAAGACCCTCTTTTTATTGTAGATAAGCTTATTTTGTCTGGCCATATGGGAGACGAAAATATATTTTATATTAACGTTATAACAGTAAAAAATAAATAAATAAAAAATGTACATCCATCAAACATTCATGTGGCTAACTCATCCATCTTTTTTGTCCGTCATGTGTTTGACGGACATTGTTTGTCCCTTGGAAATATTTACATAAAATATGCTAATGAAATTAAAAAGGGAAGTGTGAGTTGATGCTGCCAGGCTCTGAATCTCTAATGACTCCCTGCCATCCCTGGAAAAAGCCTGATTAATTTAGGAATGTCGGCCGCATTGGAGAGTGATTAATTCCTCCTGGATTCAACCATTTAAACGAACAAGGCAGAGGGGAGGAAGGAAAACAGGGAGCCCAAAATATGGATGCATAATTAATACATTTGGATCATTTAATTAGCCACCCAAACAGAGGGAACGCGCAGCTACATTGTGTCACTGCTTTGTTCAAGTAATAGGCCACAGTTAGGTCTCTCTTACAGAAAGGCGAATATAATGAGCCCCCCTGTTGATATGGGGAATATTGGACCATCTCTCAGGCTAGTAAATATGGGGAGACAGTTTGAACAAATGATTACTTGTTTCTTTGATGTCTCATGTGTCTGACTAAGCAGAGCTAGAGAAGAAAACAAGACATTTCTAGGGTTTTAGTGCCTAACGATATCCTGAAAAGCAATCTTTCACACTTGAAAGAATCAAGGATTTTTTGAGATCTAAAACAAATGTCTGTCTTTTCTTTTTCAGAATGATGTGAAGCTCACTTGAGGAGAACAAGACCCCGCTTGAGCTGATCTTTTTTCTGGACAATCCTGCTACTTGTTGACACACAACCCTGTTTGTCTGAGCTCAATACTTTTCAGAGCCACGTGGGGATGGGAACGTGCTTGTATAAAGGATGGACTTACTGCGGCCTCACTAAAGGTCACGGTCCTCTAAAGGTCATGTCATGGCCCCTGGCACTGTGGCTATTGGCTCTAATCTCTCTGAATCAAAAGATGACTCTAGGACAAACTATGAACACCTTCCAATCAGAGAGGAGGGAGTGGTCGCTGAACCACTTGACTGTGCATCAGTCTACTGGGGCTTTGTACATTGGAGCTGTCAATCGAATTTACAAGTTGTCTTCTAATCTAACACTCCTGGTGTCTCATGATACAGGACCAGAGTATGACAACAAAGCATGTTATCCTCCACTAATTGTCCAGCCCTGTTCTGAGCCTTTGGCCTCCACTGACAATGTTAACAAATTGTTGCTTATCGACTACTCTCACAACCGGCTGCTGGCCTGTGGCAGCCTCTACCAGGGCGTCTGTAAGCTGATGAGGCTGGATGATTTGTTCATCCTTGTGGAGCCCACGCATAAGAAAGAGCACTACCTGTCCAGTGACAACCAGACTGGGACGATGTATGGAGTTGTTGTACCCTCTCAGGGTCAGGATGCGACTTTATACATCGGCACTGCCGTAGGCGGAAAACAGGACTACTTTCCAACTATCTCCAGCCGAAAGCTGCCTCGTGACCCAGAATCCTCCGCCATGCTGGACTATGAGCTTCACACTGATTTTGTTTCTTCTCTGATTAAAATCCCCTCAGACACACTGGCTCTTGTGCCACACTTTGACATCTACTACATCTATGGCTTTGCCAGCAGCAGCTTTGTCTACTTCATGACTGTCCAGCCGGAGACTCCAGAGAACGGGATGCCTGCAGGTGGCTCCCCTGGCGACCTCTTTTACACATCCCGCATCATCCGCCTGTGCAAAGGTGACAAGAAGTTCCACTCGTATGTGTCACTTCCTGTGGGGTGCATTCACAGAGGCGAGGAGTACCGTCTGCTGCAGGCAGCTTACCTGTCCAAGGCCGGCAGGGTTCTGGCTAAGTCACTCAACATTAGTGCTCAAGAGGATGTGCTCTTTGCTGTGTTCTCGAAAGGACAGAAGCAGTACCACGACCCTCCAGATCACTCTGCTCTCTGCATCTTCACCATCCAGGACATCAACACCCGCATTAAGGAGCGGCTGCAGTCCTGCTACCAAGGAGAAGGAAATCTGGAGTTGCACTGGCTGCTGGGAAAGGACGTGCAGTGCACCAAGGCGGTAGGTAGATTTTAGGGAGAAATGCTGCTTTGAACTTCATATATTTAGCGAAAGTATCACACAGTAGTGTGTAGCAGTGATATAGTAGAGCTGTACTGAAAGTTAGACTTGCAAGTATGATTGCAGCCTAAACAGCTGATAGATAGGCAGTCTGTGCTATGCTGAAGACACTATTCAGGTTTCAAGATCCCATGAGAGCAGAAGAGCTGGAGGAGATTATTTCCACAATGCTAATCAGAGGAATTCTGTATTGAGCTCTGATTTCATTCAGGGGTTTAGGCACCGACTCCCGCCTCCTTCTCCTCCCCTTTCTCTCCCTCTCTTTCCCCATCTCCCTCCTTCTGCTCTTGTCGCTGTCAGCATTTTTTGAGACCTGTTCTTGATCTTGAGAAAAAACTGCCTTTCTTGTGAATGTCCAAGTCTGTGCCTTTATAAAAGCTATAATTCTGCATAATGAGAGGCTTTCATGGAAGCAAGTTGAAAGTGAAGCGTGAAAACAATGATATTCATCGCATGCGGTAAATCACTCTTGTGGTTCCCAACATGTACTTTGATTAAACCATGTCATCAAATAAATGAGATGTAATGTTATCCATAACACCAACGCAATCGCAAAAGAAATCTCTCTCTCTGTATTCATATGCTGTATGTGTCTGTAATGTGTCTCATTGGATACTTTAGTTCTCTGGTTACATAAATACTCAGTCAAATCAAGCACCAGTTGGGCATGGTGATGCATTAGGTATGATTTCTGTGGTCAGTACAGTTTATATAAGTGTTCATGCATGTAACAACATTGTATAGCCACGGCAGATCACCACTTGAAAAGCCCAAAACCTTTCCACTCTGTTGATTCAGTGCCAATAATGGCAGTTTCTTATTCTGCTAGTTTAAATATAAATTTTATTGCTTTTTGCAACAACATACAAAGGTTTGTTTTCCCAATTATATGCTGCTGTAATAGGAACCCTTTTTCCCCGCCCTCACCTCCCACCCTGCTCTCTTCCAAACCTACAAAAAAAAAAACAAAAAAAACAAACCCACATAAAATATGTATACATTTGTACAATATGTGGCATTTATACATATTCAAGGAAACAAAAAAGAAAGGAGAGAAAAAAAAAGTAGACAATAGAAATAGCTAGCACATACTAAACAATTTTCTCCTCATCCATACTCCTGCAGGAGTTGTCCGATGTTTACTTCTTTTATAAAGTTTTTAAATGGCTTCCAAATTTCATCAAAATATGTTAACTTGTTTTTGAGAAAGTACGTTATCCTTTCCATTGCCATACACTGTGCCAAAGAATTTATCCAAGCACCAATAGCAGGAGGATCTGATGTTTTCCAATTTAATGCAATCATACGTTTTGCCTGTAATGTACAATAATCCATAAACTTAATTTGATGGGCTCTTAGTTTAAGATTTTTAGAATACACTTGTAATAGCAACATTTCTACATCTAGATGTAGATGTAGATGTAGAAGTATTCTGCTAGTTGCTGGGCAAATAAGACATAAAATTCACAGCTAATGACTGAGGCTTTAAATTGGCAGCTGGGTGCTTTAAGTGAAATGATAATATCACTTAAAGTGTAAGAGGTGGGAACTCAGAGATTTTTGTAGCTGACCGTTTGGGGAGTTCCTTTTTTAAGGCACAAAATATCAATTATGCAAATTAAGTATTTAATAACAAATGGGACATGCAATTAACTGCTAAAATAAGCCTGTCTTATTTTTTTGCATTTGATCTGGAAATTAACTCACTGTACCTGTATCTGTATTTTGTAAATCACACATAAAACTAATCACACCTATGAGAACTATTTGGGGATTGGGCTCACATGCTATTTTGCCGAATATAGTAAATCTGGCCCTTGGTCATTCAATTCTCAAGTTGATCCTTTCAAAGTTTCCTCTAGGTCTACTTTTCCTTCCTGATAAGGGAACAACACAATGAATTGCCACAAAGAAGGCGCTTGAAAATGGCTTCATTGGGCATTAAGGCGTTCTCAACACCAAACAGAGAGACCTACAGTATTTAATTCAATAGCAATCCATCACACTACTGTTAGCATAACAACATTTAACCAAAAGAAAAAAAAGGCAACTATGCTACTTTAATAAAATTTGATCATTAGCCTAATGTGTTTCAGAAACAGAGGATAAAAAATAGCTGCTCTAAAAGGGTAGATTTATATATTAGGTGACAGGCAATTAGCAGAGGTTTGAGGTGCACGTTAGAAGATCAAGCAATCTAAAAATCTGAGAAAAAGACAAACTACACAGGGTCTCTGGTGCACACACTCTTGAGGTCAAATGCAAGTTTTTTTCCCAAGTGAAATACTGACCAGATATTGGAATCAGCATAAACGTCAGGGTTTCCTAAAACTTATGTTCGATGCCATGGCAGTGCTCCAAAAGATGAGATAATTCATGTAAATCACAAAAGTCTGCATAGTGTCAATACAAGAACAGTTAAACAATAACCGAAGTCCTGAAGACACACCATCTGGAAACTATAAACTAAACCAAAGTATAAACCTAATAATAAGCCTGTATATTTCTTGTGCTAATCCATCTAGTGCAAGTTAAGAATCTTTACTGGATCAGTCACTGGCTGAGACCACATCCTCATTATTATTTGACAATGGTGGATGAAGAATTGTGAACTGATGGTGCGGTTTGGGGAAGGCCTGAGAGCGGACTGGCAGCGGCTCCTGAGCCAGGCAGATTAGTGTTTTAGGGCTGCAACGATTAGTCGACTAGTCACGATTACGTCGACTATCAAAATCGTCGACGACTGATTTAATAGTCGACGCGTCGTTTGAAGCTTTGTAAGATCCCAAAAGACGCAGGAATAAGTAGTAGGATTTAAGAGTGTAATAACGGACTGAAACAGAAGATGGCAGCACTGCATGTACAAGGATGCCAGCTGCCGTTAAACCCCGAAGAAGAATAAGAAGCTGTGTCCCAGAATTCATAGCGCAGCCTAGTTCAGTTTCCAACAATGGCGGCAGCTAATTAGTTTTAATATTACTCTTATTATTCTTTCTGGGTCACAAAATAAACGTTTAACATATTTTCAGGAGAGAATGTAGATGTGTAAACCTCAAATATCTGCTCAGTTTATCAAGACATCTCATATTTTCAAAAGCGCTCCGACGTTTTCGGAGACGTCTGTTACCCACCAGCTCGATAGCTAGCCGGGGGCAAGGCTCACTAGAGCCCGTGAGAACACCGGACTCCCGGCAAATCGTTTTCAAACCCACCGCTGTCTTCCGCTACTCAGGTTAAACATGATATACAAATCCCTTAGATAACTTAAAAATTTTATTGTTTGCCTTTTTTTTAGTATTTTATTTGTTCCTGAGTAAATCGGTTTGGCTGAGATTAAAGTTATAGTTTTTACACAGCTGAATAAACGTCAAGCAGACAACTGATTATCAGATGCTCGAGAATATACTCCGGTGTCCCGTTATATTTTAGATATCAAGGAGTTTATTAAATTTCACCGAAACAATCTGCAAATGTCATTAAAATTTAATAAACTATCATCTTGTCTTTATTTTTAGTTAGCACATACCTTAAACACTTAAAGCTGTAAGCTAATGATAGTTATATAAGAGCAGATGCATGCTGGTGCAATAAGCTGTACGTTTTACGTCCAATGGATGCATGATCTGATTAGTCCACTAATCGCAAAAATAATCGGTGACTAGTCAACTATCAAAATAATTGTTTGTGGCAGCCCTAATGCATATATAGACAAAGGACCAGAAGGGGAGTGTAGGAGCAGTGGTCCTGCTTCTAAAATTCAGATTAATTATCTTCACGTAAACTTTAACCTGGCGGTACTAGATTTGAGTGCATTTTCTCAAATGTGTGCATCAAGTTTTAAATGACACTCCATTCAATCATCAATCGCAAGTGTCACAACAGCAAGAAGTTATTTGAAGATTATGAAGATTAATCCCCAGAAGACCACAAAATCTGATGGAAGTCCAACAGTTGATGATTAAATTCAAACCAAAATGGTCAAAAAAGCAACCAAAGCAATTCTGCTTTTAGTACAACTACTAAATCCAGTATTAATTTACAGCATATATGTGTAAGTGTCCACATATATTTATTTAGTGTACAGATAGGCATGTCATTAAAATTTCAGCAGCAGAATTTCACATTGACTATTTGGCAATATGTGCAACACTTTTGTGGGTCCAGAGGGAATCTTGAAAATGAGAGATGGATCTTCTATTTCTTGTTTATAAGACTGGAGGTAAAGTGCATGAGCAAAAAGAACTGGGCAGTGGTGCGATATTAGATACATTTATGGTATGCTCACTTAATTGATCACATTTAGTTAAACTCAGGCACAAAGCCTGATCAAAGGAAAAGCTCATTTCAGGGCTAACGAATAATATATGCTTCAGAAATGGAGGATTTAAAACAACAATAAAAAAGCCCTAAAAGGGTAGATTTATATAGGGCGATCGTGGCTCAAGAGTTGGGAGTTCGCCTTGTAATCGGAAGGTTGCCGGTTCGAGCCCCGGCTTGGACAGTCTCGGTCGTTGTGTCCTTGGGCAAGACACTTCACCCGTTGCCTACTGGTGGTGGTCAGAGGGCCCGGTGGCGCCAGTGTTCGGCAGCCTCGCCTCTGTCAGTGCGCCCCAGGGTGGCTGTGGCTACAATGTAGCTTGCCATCATCAGTGTGTGATTGTGTGTGTGAATGGGTGGATGACTGGATATGTAAAGCGCTTTGGGGTCCTTAGGGACTAGTAAGGCGCTATATAAATACAGGCCATTTACCATATATTAAGTGACAGGCAATTAGCAAAAGTTTGAGGTGCATGTTAGAAGATGCAATAGGACTGCTAAGCGTGCAGCTCTCTTTGATGCCCAATCAAAACCTAACATCTCTTGTGCTCTGTGATGTCAGATCAAGCGATCTAAAAATCACAGAAACAGGCGCAAAATACACGCCGTCTCTCGTGTTTGCCATCAGCAATTATTCTGCTCCGCAAATTTGCCCGCTCTGAGGCGTGTTCACAAACCCAGCAGCACAAACCCTTTTGAAGTAATAATTTTTAACCCTGAAAATCGTGTGCTTAATGCATGTTAGGCTTACCATAAGTCACTCTGAGTTCTCCTCTTATATTCGCATGTGTCTACAGCAATTTCAGTCAGTTTCTGGCCCCCACTAGCTCTCTTTACCCTCTCTCATTACATCTATTTCCTCTCCTTATATCTGTCATACCCACTCCTCCTTCATTTCATTCTCACTGCTTTTCCATCCCTCCTCCTTTCACCTTCTCTCCAGTTCTCTTCCTCACTTCGTCTCAAAAACACAACTCTCTGCCATCATTATCTTAATCTTTTCTATATTTTCACTCGCACACCCTCCTTCTCTCCACGCAGCCTGTTCCCATTGATGATCACTTCTGCGGTCTGGATATAAACCAACCCCTGGGGGGTTCCCAGCTGGTGTCAGGTCGGACAGTGTTCACTGAGAGCAGGGACAGGCTGACCTCTGTCACTTCCTACATCTACGGTGGACACAGTGTGGTCTTCCTGGGGACCAGGAGTGGACGACTTAAGAAGGTGAGTGCAGCTATACACTAACAGTCACTGGCAAACATGAGAGGATTTTTATCTTGTTTTAAAAAGAATGAAATCTGACATGCATGAATTGTATTGTTTGTGGTGAATTGGTAGATCTCAAGACATGGGAAAGATGAGAAGAGATTATGCATCTTTTGATGATTTACCATGTTGCGTTTCTACACAAAACACATCAATGATTTCTTAAGGCTGCTCTGCCTCCTGTGATAATTAGTTTGGGGTCATGTGGTAACATGAAACACCATATGAATGGCATGCCATGAAATTTTGTGTGTTAACACTACATTTTGTTTTTGCTTATGCATTTTTAAATGTATTTTTACATGATTAATTATTCCCTGTAACACTGAACATACTTAAAATGTGCAAAAATGACACAAAACATGCCCGTGGCATGCTCTTACACTACAATCCCATGGCATCATGTTGCTCTTCTATAAAACTTTTGGGTGAATGAATAAACGAAAGGACATGGGTAACTGCCTCCATCATTCAAAGGGACTGACAAAACGAGACACTTCAAAATTAAATGTGTTGTACAGTATTTCAGGACTTCCCTTTTATAAATATTGGCGATTTACATACTTTTTAGTCACAAATGCTGTGTGTCTATTCAGCTTATCTTTAAACTTTACTTTTTCAAGTTCTAACATGAAAAACTGAAAGCTTCAAGCTCAAGCCAGGACTACATCACTGTGACAGCAGGTTCATTTCTCCACCGTGCAATCAGATATTCTGAGCTTAACTATCTCAATCCCATATTTGGCAGCTTTTTAAAACAAGCTTAGCAGAACTGCATGGCATGATCTGATATCGAACATCATAATTGCTGCTGCTCCAGGATCATCACAGGAGCTGAGCAGTTATGTGTTTGAGATATCATATCTTTGTAACTCAGGGGAAAAAAAATGCTGCATGTTGCAGTCAGACTCCTTATAAGTTCTCGCAAGTGAGCTCACATTATCCCTATTTTATACTCCTCACACTGGCTCCCAGTCGATTTTGAGAATGCTTTTTCTGTACTTATATACAGAGCACTAAATCGACTAGGTCCAGATCATTTATCTCAACATCTTATTAAACACACTAAAGCTCGCAGTCTTCAGTCGCAGGATCAAAATTTATTAGTTCTGCCTACCAGATTGAAGACTAGCAGGGGCAGAGCCTTTCAGTCTGTGACACCTAGAGTCTACCACTCCAGCTACATTTAGCTGACTCTGTGGACTCCTTCAAAAGGCATTTGAAAAGGCTTCTGTCTAACCAGGCCTTCTGCTGAGATTCTTTTTTTCTTTCATTTATTACTTTTTAAATCCTGTAACATGGTGTCATACTGATAGCAATAGTTTTGTTTTGTTTTTTAACAATTTTTTAAAATGATTGCAATCATTTTGTTGTGCTGTGACTTTATGTCAGTTAAAAGTGCTCTTCAAATAAAGCACTTGCATACTAATTACAATAAAAGACATTTGCCTTTAAGGGTTTCTGCCAGAAAAGCGTCTTAAGATATAGTTAACACTGTGCAAGGATATGCATTCATGCAAACTGATGATACAAAATGATACTTAAACATAACCGATCAGTTTTAGCATCTAAACTTACCCAAACATCGATTGACAGTAACTTAATAGTGCACGAAGTCTAAAAATAATATCTCCACATTGGACACAAACCCCCACCATCACATTTTTCTCTGCAGGAAGTGCTAAACTTCGGTATTTTGCCTGACTTGCAAAGCTGTGACATCACAAACATGTGACTGGTCAGTTCAAGTGATGGTCCTGGAGCAACGTTAACATTATATTGTAGAAGCAAAGCAGATACTGTTATATTAGATACATCTGCTGACACGACAAATTTTTCACATGTAAAATTACCAAATTTATCAAAATCTCTGCGATATACACTGCTGAAATACATCACGTCTGGCAGCTTTTGTGTCTCACCCACGCGGATGTAATAATGATCCCTAATCCATTAACAGAAATTCATGCAATAATCTGTTCAATTAATGATCTAATTAGCATAACTGGTTTTGTTAAGTATATCATGGTTATTATGGTAGGAGGACATTACGCAGCTGAACAAAGGTACAGCAGCACCACATTTTGTGCTTCAGCCCTCAGACAGTCGCTCTTAGTTGAGAACAAATTGATGTAAATCTCCATCCATGACTACTTGAGCCAAAACTGAAGCGCACGTCTGTTCCTTCAGTTCCTTTGTGTTAAAGTAAAAGGACATTATGCAGCTGTAGTGGCTCTTGTTTAACAGTGCCCTGGTGGATTTTGGGTTGAATAGCTTTTAGCATTACAAATTACCTCGAGGACCACTTCACTGATTTAGAAAATGATTTTGCTCCGCTTAATAAGAATTTTTAAATGTTTCTAAACATAATTAAATGTACCTAAGTGTTCTGTGCAAGTTTTAGTTCATGCTGCTCCCTAAAACTTCAAAAACATGTGTGTGTTCTCTTCTTCAAACCCTAAAATATGATTTCCAGTTCTTTTCAATTCCAGGATTCAGCCTCATGGTTATAGCGCCTTGTACGAATGTCTTAAAATCTAATGTTAATTTTCTTTTACAGATAAGTTGGTGATATGAAACATTTTTTTTTCTGTAAAAGGCAAAAAAGATCAAATCCAATATTAAATTGACTAGTATTTCCTGTGCAAACCAGATGTATATTATTTTAAATCATTCTGAGCTCAGCTGCTGTCAAAAAACTGCTAAAACACACATAACTGTTTCACATTTACACTGGGTGACATGTTTCTTTATAACAGTGAACACAAGCTCTGTAGTTTATTTTGAGTCATTCAGCAAATACCATTCTGTTCCCTTATATAACACAGCAAATCTGCATCTGAACATAGCCTGCGACAAATTCTCTTTTTACACTTGTTTAAGTAGCACTGGCTTAACTATGGCTCCTAGCTATTTTAAGAACAGCCTTTTAAAGATTTAATTTTTTAGAAACAAGGTCAAAAGCCTTAGACAAACACAGTCCAGGGTCAAATGCTTTAACAGTCTGACTAAGTCACTGTGGATTTTGGTATTTTCTTTGTAATCATCACAAATTTTTTTTTCTTGTGCCGTCCACATAATCACAGAATCCCTGAGCAACCTTGGTACCAGCTGCCGTGCCAAAAATAAAATGCAGAACACGAGCTAACTGGCACCCCAGTTCACGCCTCTCACACATATCTGCCGTGTGCGTTAGCACTGGAAAGCCTAACAAGCGCTGGCAGGAAAATGACGTTGTACATGAACACGACTTATATCTCTACAGTGACAGTAAACACAACACATGGGCCAGCCAATAACTGTGCTACATAATTAGAGCTTAAAAAGATATTCATGGCTGAAGAACAGAGAGCCTCTGGTTGTAGAGCTCCTAGCTCTTCTATCAAACAGATACCAACAAAGAAACTCTCTGAAAAGGCCACAAGTGTACTTCGGGTGACTGTTTAAAAGGGGATGATAGTGCACACTAACAGACAGTCTTCATGTTGTTACACATTTCAGCACATTATTAACCGTTTATTGACTCTGTCAGTTGTCTAAATGGTAGCAAAGCTTGTTGTTTTATCTAATGTATGTTGCATTCTTGTACAGCACTTTGGTCAACGCTCCTGTTGTAATTAAATGTGCTATATAAAAAATAAACCAATTAAACCATTAATTGGCAGTCCAAAAACACAAAAATACAATCTGTTTATTTAAGGCAAGGCAAGGCAAGTTTATTTGTATAGCACAATTCAACAACAAGGCGATTCAAAGTGCTTTACAGAGACATTAGAAACAAGAACAAATAAAAAGCATGATTTAAAATTGATTAAAACAAACAAATAAACTAACTAACTAATTAACAAACAAACAAACAAACAACAGTATATAAAATCAAAACAGATAAAATCAGAACAGTAGATAAAATCAGTAGTTAAATGTAAGTTTTGAAATTTAAGCTTAAAGTGTGGATTTGGTGCTTTATTCAAATGCAGCTGAGAACAGGTGAGTCTTCAACCTGGATTTAAATAAACTGAGTGTTTCAGCTGATCTGAGGCTTTCTGGGAGTTTGTTCCAGATATAAGGAGCATAAAAGCTGAATGCAGCTTCTCCGTGTCTGGTTCTGACTCTGGGAACTGATAAAAGACCGGATTCAGATGACCTGAGGGATCTGGATGGTTCATACTGGGTCAGGAGGTCATTGATGTATTTTGGTCCTAAACCATTCAGAGCTTTATAGGCCAGCATCAGAACTTTAAAGTCTATCCTCTGACGGACAGGCAGCCAGTGTAAGGACCTCAGAGCTGGACTGATGTGGTCCACTTTTTTGGTCTTAGTGAGGACTCGAGCAGCAGAGTTCTGAATGAGCTGTAGTTGTCTGACTGATTTTTTAGGTAGACCTGTAAAGATGCTGTTACAGTAATCAAGCCTACTAAAGATGAATGCATGGACTAGTTTTTCCAGGTCCTGTTGAGACATCAGATCTTTTATCCTTGATATATTCTTGAGGTGATAGTAAGCTGACTTTGTTATTGTCTTAATGTGTTTTTCTAAGTTTAGGTCTGCATCCATCACTACACCCAAATTTCTCGCCTGGTTTGTGGTTTTTAGATGTATAGATTGAAGTTCTCTGGTGACCTGTAATCGTTTTTCTTTGGCGCCAAAGACTATTACCTCAGTTTTGTTTTTGTTTAGCTGGAGAAAATTGTGGCACAACCAGTCATTGATTTCCTCAATGCATTTACCAAGAGCCTGTACAGGGCCTCGGTCTCCTGGTGACATTGTGATATATATTTGTGTGTCATCTGCATAGCTGTGATAGTTTATTTTGTTGTTGTTTATAATCTGTGCCAGTGGGAGCATGTAGATGTTAAACAGAAGGGGTCCCAAGATGGAACCTTGGGGAACTCCACATGTGATACTTGTCTGCTCAGATGTGAAGTTACCTATTGATACAAAGTATTTCCTGTTTTCTACGTATGTTTTGAACCAGTTTAGTACAGTTCCTGAAAGACCTGTCCAGTTCTCCAGTCGTTTGAGTAATATGTTGTGGTCAACTGTATCAAATGCTGCACTGAGATCCAGTAAAACTAGGACTGACATTTTTCCACTGTCTGTATTCAGACATATGTCATTAAACACTTTGGTCAGAGCGGTTTCAGTGCTGTGGTTCTGTCTAAAACCTGACTGGAAGGCATCGTAGCAATTATTCTGTTTTAAGAAGTAACTGAGCTGTTGAGAAACTGCTTTTTCAATGATCTTACTTAAAAACGGGAGATTTGAGATCGGCCTGTAGTTGTTCATTTGTGTCTTGTCAAGATTGTCCTTTTTCAGTATAGGTTTGATTACAGCAGTTTTTAGTGATTCTGGAAACACACCTGATAGTAAAGAAAAGTTGACGATCTGTAACAGGTCTGACTCTAAAGTCTTTGAGACCTTTTTGAAAAAACTTGTTGGCAGGACATCTAAACAGCAGGAGGAGGAGTTCAGTTGACCTAAGATGTCCTCCAGGTCTTTGCTGTTAATAGGTTGAAACTGTTTCATGGTGTTTAAACAGTTTTTCGGTGGACACAGTACATATCCTGGATCTGCTGTTGATGTACCAATTGCTTGTCTAATTTTTTGGATTTTTTCAGTGAAGAATTTGGCAAAGTCATTGCAGGCCATGGTCGAATGAAGTTCAGCTGCCACTGACACAGGAGGGTTTGTTAGCCTGTCAACTGTAGAAAATAAGACCCGAGCATTATGGCTGTTTTTAGTGATGATGTCAGAGAAGTAGGACCTCCTTGCATTCCTCAGTTGTAAATTATAATTGTGAAGTTTCTCTTTATAAATGTCATAATGAACCTGGAGGTTTGTTTTTCTCCATCTGCGCTCAGCTTTCCTACACTCTCTTTTTTCATTTTTCACCAGTGTGGAGTTTCTCCATGGAGACTTTTTCCTTCCAGAGATAACCTTCACCTTAATGGGAGCAATAGTGTCCATTACATTTAACATGTTAGCATTGAAGCTATTGACGAGCTCATTGACTGACCCTCTGGACAGGTCAGGTGTTAATGGGAAGACCTGGTTAAAAATTGCACTACTGTGTTCAGTTATACACCGTTTTGTGATCACTGTTGTTGATATATTTGTGTGGGCTGAGATTTTACTTTCAAAGAAAACACAGTAATGATCAGACAGGCCCACATCAGACACAGTAACCTTTGGAATGCTCAGGCCTTGGAGGTCAGTAGGTCAAGAGTGTGTCCTCTATTATGTGTGGCCTCTGTTACATGCTGAGTCAGCCCAAAGTTGCCCAGAGTGTTACTCAGGTCTTTAGTCCCTTTGTCCTGAGGGTTGTCCACATGAATGTTAAAATCCCCAGCAATAATTACACAGTCAAAATCAACACAGATCACAGACAACAGTTCACTGAGGTCATTAAAAAAGTCTGTGCAGTATTTGGGAGGCCTGTAAACATTAAGAAACACAACTTTGGACGGGGCCTTCAGCTGTAAAGCCACATATTCAAAAGACTGAAAACTTCCAGGAGATAGCTGCTTACATTGAAATGATTCATTAAATAAGACAGCAACCCCTCCTCCTCTCCTGCTCGCCCTGACCTCACTGATAAAACTGTAGTTAGGAGGGGTCGTCTCGATGAGAACAGCTCCACTGTTACTTTGGTCCAACCAAGTTTCAGTTAAAAACATAAAATCAAGGCTGTGCTCAGTGATTAAATCATTAATTAAAAATGTTTTCCCAGCTAGAGATCTAATGTTTAATAAAGCCAACTTAAGTGTTTTAGAGGTATTACTTGTCCCCTCGTGTTTGGGAGCAGTCTGTGGCACACAAGGTATGTTTACTATGTTTAAAGATCTTTTAGAGTGCAGCTCTCTGTGTTTTGACCAGGCCACATGTCTCCTGTCACCTAAAAGTACAGAAATTTTAAAACCTTCTAGTAAACAGGGTCCCAGCTTCTCCTGGGAAAAGTCATCACTGCCATAATCCTCGCAGCCCGGACCCTCCACACATCACACATCAGACTGCGGAGACAGGGCATGAAGAGGAACTAAGGGGGGCGAGGCTGGGCAATGTGACTTCGATTGCTCTGTTGAGGGTGGGGCTCGATGGCGAACCTTTGGCCGCTCTGGTGGGGGGTTTATGGGGGACAAAAAGGGATTGGGACGGGGGGTAGATCTGAGCCCAGCATTGACCCGCTCCATCATCTCCTCAGTGAATTTCAGGTGTGGGGAGGAGGGAGAAAGGGAGGGGGAGGAGGGTGATGGCCTGTCAGGGGTTTGGGGGACTGGGGAAGGTCGTGGTCCCTTGTCCTGGTCGTTGGTGTTGTTGAGAGAGTTGGAGGCAAATAGGGACCCCTCTTCTTGCCTTAGATGTCTCTCCTTTCTGAGGCTCTTCCTCAGATGCCATGGATGTCTCTCCTTTCTGAGGCTCTTCCTCAGATGCCATGGATGTCTCTCCTTTCTGAGGCTCTTCCTCAGATGCCATGGATGTCTCTCCTTTCTGAGGCTCTTCCCGATTTGAAAGACAACTCAAATCTTCATATCTGAAACTGACTCAAAATAATCGCCCGGATACCAAAAAAAGTCTTTCTATTAATCATTCATTTATAATTTTAATTTTACGGTAGAGTAATGGAGAAGCTTGTTAAATATTTGTTTTTATAAAATATTTTTTAAAACTCTCTGGTGCAGGCCAAGTATACTAAGCCCTTCACAGTCTATTGCATGTGTAACTACTCATCAAGGTAAGCCTAAAAGAAATTCAGCTGAACCTGCCTTGATGAGGCAGGCGGGGAGGCAAGCAAAGAAAAGCAATCAAACACAAATGCTCGCTAAATATGTTGCTGAATTGACTGACAAAAATCACACAAGTATGAACTACTCAATTCTTCAAGATTGATGTGTTTGTCCAGTCCCACAGACCACGGGATGACCCCTTTCTGTGGGATTCATAAAGTTGATTCAGCTCATTGTCTGTCATGTTTTGTACTGTAGCAAGTTATTATAATCAAGTTCCTATAAAGCTCATTCTTCTGATCTAACTGAATTGACTTGTTGGGACTGCAGGCTCTGGTTCCTGCACAGTTGTAGAGCGTGCAGCTGACTGAGGAAATGTGTGAGAGGACTGTTGTGACATTAGCCCGGGGGCCTCAGTCTTATGAGGAGCAATCTGTCTGACACAACGCACACACACATACTGGTCCAGACTGGGGGCACAGATAGCATCACTGCAGCTCTTTCATTTGATGAGCCATCAGGGAAAAAGACAAGATGGGCTGACAGTGGAGGAGAGAGAGAAAGAGAAAACAGTCAGGCAATGTGAGACAAAGAAAGAAGGATGACCACTGGGGAAAAAGGAGAAGCAACAGATATGGAGGAAGAAAGGCAGGGATATTAAGTGGAAAAAAAACAAGGACATATTAAGAATGAAGGGGAAGTAAGACTGGCAAAAAATAAAAATAAAACACTGAGAGAAAGGGAGACTTCGTGTTTGTTCAGGAGGTAAGCATTAAGTTTTGGGTGAGCAGTAGTAATCCATCGTTACCGCTGTTAAGTGCAGCCTTTAAAGGCCAGAGTTTGCCATTACGCTGACAGAACATGCAGGCATGATTCAGACTCCCAGGAGCCTCTAAGGAGCACAGGGTCACCTCTCCAATCCTATTCTATCACCCCCAAATGGACAGTCTCAGTGGAAATGGGGCATGACAATAAATATCATGAGTGGATCACTGCAACAGCAGGGCCATAGCAAAGGTCAAGCCTGCCACAGAAAGGGTGTAACCAGGGTGAAAGGTCACCAGGATAACCATCTTAGTATCCAGGCTCCGTGCAGCATATGGATGCGCTCATCAATGTGTCTCAATTAGACTGCTCCTGTTCCAGCTATAATAGGACGTTTCAATCATCATCTGCTGCAGCTTTGTAGCCATAGGTGGTTGATTTTAGTGAAGTAATATGACCCTGTGGGTGACTCGAGGCTGAACACAAAATGGGGCTTTTACACTTAGCAGGATGTATGCTAATGAGGTGAATCCGGATAGAAGTGATTATCTCATCCTGATCCTTATTAAAATGCATTCTGGTCTCAAGGTATGAGGTACAGAAATAGTAGATGCAACTTTCAGTGGCACAAATACTGTCTCACACCGAGGTTCTAACAATTTATGTGCAACATTTATCTGAATTCAGTGGTTCTGTTTTGCTCATGTGATGCTCTGGAACAAATCTGAACAGCTTCATAAAAACTGTCCCTGAGCTTTCAGAAAGAAAGAATCTCTTTAGTCTACACACAGTGATTTCATGTCTATTTAAACAAACACTGAAAGAAACACTGAAAACTCATACGTGGGAAATAGAGAGAGTGGAGAAACGATTTAAAGCGCAAGCCTTAGGATGGAAGGAATGAAATGAATGATTATCACCGATCGAATAACTAGTTTTATTGTGCTTTTCTTGGCAGTATGTTCTGAAATCTTGAAAGTTAACAAGACACTTCTTTGTCAAGTCGTGAGGTGAAGGTGATCAATCCTTAACAGTGTTTCACACCCTCGATATAGTGAGGCTGAATTTTTACGACCAGGTTCCCATACCTAGAGATCTTTCAGACCTCCCAGTATATATTTGTTGAACAAATCGAGGTCATATCAGGTTTTCGCCACACTTTGATTGATGGTGGGATATTTTTTTAAACGCACTCGCATATGTTTAGGTCAAATTTTAATTCGATTTCATTTATATAGCACCAAATCACAAGCACAGCTGTCTCAAAGCCCTTTATATTGTAAAGTAAAGACCCCACAGTAATACAGAGAAACCACAATAATCAAACGACCCCCTATGATCAAGCATTTGGCGACAGTGGGAAGGAAAAACTCCCTTTAAGAAGGAAGAAACTTCCAGCAGGCCAATTGGGGGTGTGGGGAGTGTTAACAGTAATGTCTCTCTCTCATGAATGCACTTATCTTAAATGTGCCATGTGCATAAAGAAGGTCTCTGACAGGATAATCAACAAAACTAACATGACTTCCTTGTTTAAAGCTTAATGTTAAATCGTATATAGTCAAAAGTGGTGTTTTACCCTGGTAGAATCCTGAACAGTGATATTGTTGCTTACAGGCATGTCTACAGTTATCAGTTAGGTTGATGGAATCATTACTCGTCTCCGAACCAGCTTTAAGACGATTAAATAATTGTTGGTGGAAAGAGGACACAAAGCTCACTGTAGGAGCCATTTTCGTGTTTGCATGCCTCTAGTTGTCCCTTTTTGTGTTTGTGAGTGATTGCATTTAAGGCAGGAACATTTAATTAGGGTCACTGATCATAAGGACCAAACAGTTTGTGATCGCTGTGCTGTTGTGATTTATGTTTGATAATGTTGGACATTAAGATGAACTGTGGAATGGCAAATGCAATCAATGGTGAACAATAAATGTTTAAGCTGACAAGATAACAACAACGCTGGAATTATTGGACTTTCTCAATACCACAAGTTTTCTTTCATAACAGTGGCACTGTGTCAGCTCCACCATTGAACACCTCAGTGGCTTCAAGCGTAGCCTCTACACTCAATGCAAGGGGTTAACAACATACATTCTGTTTATAGCTTTTTATAATTCTGCATCAGATTTTACCTGCTGATAGCACCACCATAACGCCAGATGGCCGTAATATGTGGGATGAGGCTGCATCAGTAACCATGGACATTCTGTCCTCTACTTTGTGATATACACACACGAGATCTTTAAAACTTCATTATTACAAAGTCCAGACTAAAAAGCAGCAGATTATGCTTCAGATTGTTTCATATTATTTTTATCATTTGGAATTCCTACTAGCATCAAGCTCTAGTAGTACACACCACAGTCATAGGTCCTGTGATCCAATCTTTACAGCTTGTGTAGTGCAGACTATGATAATTAAGCAAAAAGTATATTATGTATGCTGTACGTTCATGTAAAAGAGAAAGTTTTGATAAGATTGTATGCAGTGGCAACTGAGTACACCCACACTGTTTCAATCCGATTATTAAGTGATGACGTGACGAATCCTACTTCCGGGCCTAAAGTAGTCTGCGTTTAATATGGCTTTTGTGTTGTTAACATGTTTAATGCTTTGTATTTTCTTCTATTTAATCTCAAAAAGCTCCTAAAAAAAGTCAGTGACCACTGTTGACCTCCCTCGGCTTTTATTACCGCTAATCATTTATTTAAGCTCAGTTTTTAAAACCTTACGATGTAACTACAACCCAGCCCATGCAGCAGTATATGAATGACTAACCTCGTATTGTGGATGGATTATCTCAGTTGTTCTCCTGGCTGAAGTTTGGTCCTTTTACAGCATCCTGCCATGCACTGTGAAAAATTTTCAAGTTATTTTTTGGATAAAGTCGCATCTCTTAAATCTACCCTTCCTTTGGTGACCGACCGTATGCCCACCCCCGATTGTTCCACTACTTTTTGTCAATTTGAACCTGTTTCTCTCTCTACTCTGAAGCATCTAATCGAGAAACTCAATAATACTAATCTTGTACATGATGTTCTTCCATCCCGTATAGTCAAGGATTGTTTTAGTACAATTGGACCTTGTCTTCTGTCCATATTGAACTCCTCCTTGCTGTCCGGCTATGTACCATCAGCTCTTAAACATGCCATAATCCAACCTGTTCTTAAAAAAAGTAATCTCGATCAAAATGATTATGCCAATTATAGGCCGATTTCCAAACTTCCCTTTGTGGCTAAAATTCTTGAGAAGGTAGTTCTGCTTCAACTTCAGACCTACCTGGATGAGAATAACATTAATGATAAATATCAATCGGCCTTTAAACAACACCATAGCACTGAATCAGCACTGCTTCGAGTTTTTAACGACCTTTTACTAATGGCTGACAATGGACGCCCCTCTGTCCTAGTGCTATTGGATCTTTCATCGGCATTTGACATGGTTGACCATAACATACTATTGGCGAGACTAGAGCACACTGTAGGCATCAAGGGCACTGCCTTGGATTGGTTTAAATCTTACCTCTCCGATCGGCTCTCTTCGGTTCACTTGGCTACCTCCTCCTCCTCCGCTGTACCTGTTTGCTGTGGTGTTCCCCAGGGATCTGTGCTAGGCCCTACCCTGTTCTCACTGTATATGCTTCCTTTAAGTGTCATTTTCGAGAAATACCACATTGCCTTTCACTATTATGCCGATGACATCCAGATCTATTTTGAGCTGAATGATGATCTAGCTATGTCCGTGAGTAACTTTCGAGAGTGCATGTGTGAGGTCAAGCAATGGCTTCTGGCAAATTTTCTTATCCTTAACGATAAGAAAACTGAAATTATGATCTTTGGCAGTGACGCTCTTCGTGCCAAACTTCATGATGCTTTTGGTTTTCTCACTAGCTCTTTCCCTGACACTGTTAGGAATCTGGGTGTGCTACTTGACAGCTCATTTAAACTTGACAAACAAGTATCTGCTGTCGTCAGATCTAGTTTCTACCAACTTCGCCTTATTTCCAGGGCCAAACATTACATCCCGCACAATGACTTGGAAAAGCTTATCCATGCCTTTGTTACGTCACGACTAGATTACTGTAATTCACTTTATTATGGTCTCCACTCTACCCTTTTACATAGATTACAGACAGTCCAGAATGCCGCTGCACGCATTCTAACTAAAACTAGGAAGTTTGCTCACATCACTCCCGTCCTTGCCGATCTGCACTGGTTGCCTGTGAAATTTCGTATTCAATTTAAAATTCTGTTGTTTACTTTTAAAATTACCAATAACACAGGGCCAAGTTATCTTAAGGAACTCTTAAATTCATATCTTCCTACGAGGGCCTTAAGATCTTCCTCACAGTCATTGTTGGTTCAGCCCAGATCTCGCTTGAAGTCTAGAGGTGATCGAGCGTTCGCTCTAGCTGCACCTGAGCTGTGGAACAGTCTCCCGATTGGCATCCGGGCGTCTGATTCTATTCAATCTTTTAAATCACGGCTTAAAACATATCTGTTTGAACTTGCTTTTTCTACCAGTTAAATTCTCGCCTTGCTTCTAGTGAGTTGTTCTAATGTTCTAATGTGTCTGGTTGTTTTGCGTTGTCCTGTGCTGTCAATGTTTTCCATCACTGTGTTTGATGGTTCAGCTTTACAGCTTTACTCTGCTTTAGCTGTGTGCTATAATTTATTCTTATTAGTGGTTTTTATCTGTGAACATAATCTCACACTTATATGACTCTGACGTTATAGTCTTAATTATTTTATTATTTTATTGTTGCGTTGCCTATGTCCTCTATCACTGTGTATGATGGTACAGTTCTTCTTTGCTACAGCTGTGTGCTATTGACTGTTCCTATTAGTGGTTTTTACCTGTGAACATAATTCCACACCTATATGATTCTGATGTTTTAGTGTAAATCATTTTATTGTTTTATTGTTCATGTAAAGCACTTTGGCATGCCCCTGGCTTTTAATGTGCTCTATAAATAAAGATTGTTGTTGTTGTTGATTACATTTGTTCCTGACCACTGAGAACCCTCACGTTAACTTTTATCGAGTGGAAAAAAAGTTAGTTTGTTTATATTATGCTAACATAGCTGTGTCGCTAGCGGTCACGTAGTACATCATTATATACCAGCTAGCCAAACTTCAGTAACCCTACAAACGTCACTGCTGTTTAGTTTTCTGTCTTCAGCTCATTAGCTGATCATCAGCAAATGTGACCACCTCTGTAAAACTGAAAGGTTTTACTAGTTTGCTGCTTTTCTAAAGTGTTTGGGTGTGTCTTAACACAAAATATTCCCAGAAGTGGACGTCCCAGCAAATTCAAGAACATGACAGCAGGTTTAAGCTTCCAAAGTTTATCTTAAAAATGACTGAGAGGGCCAAATTGCAAGATATTGGCCCATAATGAATAACACTGTGTGGGGTAAAAACCAAATACCAGTGTTGCAGTGATGTTAAGGACAGGCCCTGGGCACCTTGGAGTCACTGAGTCAACTATAAATGCCTCTGCATACCAAAGTGTTCTAAAGGTCAAATGTGAGGTCAAGATGAATCAAGATGTCAATGTCCACTCTTCAGCTTAACTGAAATGGCTTTGCAGGGCCTAAAGAGAGCTGTGCATATACAAATGCCAGTCAACCTCAATGAACTGAAGCTGCAGAATGGGACAAAATTCCTCTGCAACAATATAAGAGTGATAGAATTATACAGAACACCATTGCTTCTGCTTATTCCTCCTAAAGGTGGACTACACAGAATCCTGTGAAAACTTTCCTTTTTTAATTACATATTTTTCACTTGGTCAAAACATTTAGGATAACACTTCTCTCGACCTTTTTGTACGAAAGACAGAAGGACTGTAAACTTTTGCCTCTTACGTAGCTACCATAGTCTAGCAAGTACCTAAGCAGAAAACACACTGCAGAATGACTTTTCTTACCCTGTGGCAGCCTCAAACACATAACAAGTGATGAGTGGAATTGATTTTCTGAGGAAATGTTGCTGCTGAGCACATTAATGCTCAGAAGGACTGTGCCATGGGACTAGGCCATACAGAGTGAAACTATGTGCTCTTCTGACAAAGTGAGCAAATTAAAAATATTGTGCAACTCAGTATGAGATGCTTCCAAGTTTCTTGTAAAATTTATCCTATGTAGTGCTTTTCTATGTTCCGGGAGAAATCAGCGAAGTCATCACTGCCACTGAGAAAGTGCAGTAACATTTTATGATTAACTCATTCGTGTGTGCCACAGGACTTTACCTTAGGTAGACAAGGCTGACAAGCATCACAAATTAGATCCCTGCAGCTGCCTCAGCCCTATTCTTGAGCAAGCCAGTGATGCCTTTACTATTCAATCACTGCAAGAAAACTGCCTCAGTGGTGGCAAATATAATTTGAAGGATGCATTTATGAGTGCAGTGTAGAACGAAATAAAAACAGACCGGCACATTACCTCAGCGGCTGTAGCTACTCAGCAGCAGTATTTCCCTAGAAATGGTTGAAAATGTTAAGCTCACGGCAAATAAAGCCTTAGTCAAATACTCTCATGTGCAAATAGTGGATTCATTACAGCTTATTGAGACAGTTGACTGGCTGAAGAAATCCCAGAGTGAATGGATAAATGACTTGAACTTTTCAAAGTCACGGTTGTAAGGGGACTGAGAAAGGAAGACGTGGTGATTGAAATCATAAGAATGGGGAGGAGAGCAGGAAAAATAGATTTGTTTGAGGCTACTCCGAGAAGAATCTTCATCTTGCATTAAGAGCGCAGACCTTAAGGGTAAAAATCTTTAGAGCGGATCGCAATTCAATGTCTCAGTACAGCTAAAATAGTATTAAGAGAGGCAATTTGGTGATAACAGAGAAAAGTGTACATCTTTCTTCTTTTCCTTACTGGCTTTTATTTAGCAGCTATGTTTCCCTCCAACTCTTTGTCCTCTCTTCCTTTATATCTGTTCTTTCTCTTGTGCGGTCACACAAATGGAAACAGGACTGTGACTGCATTGCGGTCAGGAAAATGAAGACCATACGGGTGCAATGAATTGTTCCACTGTCCCCCTCCCACCGCTTTTGTTGATGGGCCATGGGAACCTGACAAACAATGGGAATGATTGGAGGGATGGGGGCTGCACGGAGGAGGACAGGAAACAGAGAACAGGAAACCATGTCCTCAAGGAGACAGAAAAGAAGTGAACATGCACAGACTGAGCGGAGACTGTGGTCAAGTTGTAGAAATTGTGGAATGAAAACCTGGAAGCTTGCCATGCAGCTGAAGGTTAAAGCGAACTGAAAATTTGGCTGCTGGAACTGGAAGGCTTTTAACAATAAATCTCAAAAACACACATGCATTCACACACACACACACTTGAATGTCATGACCTCTTTTCCAACCCAGTTGGCAATCGCGTTTTAGGTATGCACTTGCCAACATACAGCGTATCTAGTGGCTGTGATCAATATGCTCCTCTTTGTGACTGTGGTTAGCATAATGGCTGAATGATTAGTCGTGTCCTGTAATACACATCTCCACCTCAGTGACACTCTTTGTGTTCATTAGCTGCTGCAGCTCGTCTCTTTAGCATTCACAGAGCCATGATGGATATGCGGGCTAATCAATGCACGCTCTCCTTGGCTGTCATCTACAATTGGACCATATGCCAGCCACTCAACCTTAAAGGTGGACAGTTGTCTGGCCCTTATGTTACTGCATGCCCTGTGTCACAATACGGAGTCAGCCAGGGAGCATCCACTGTGAGTTCTGTGCCAAAATCTGTCTTGTTTACACTCTGAATACATATACTTCGGATCTAGTCTTGCGTGTATAATCATTCTGCTCCTGTTTTCAGAATAATGGAAGATTTATGTGTGGTTTCCTTGCAAACGTTAGTCCTGATTATTACTCTTAATGGTTTTACATGAAAAACATGCATGGAGGAGGATGAAATATTGATTTCTGGCATAATGTGGCATAAAGACTAGAAAACTGTTTGTTTAAGAACAGCTATACCAGACTTGCCATGTCTAGGTCAGAGTGCGTCAGACAACTGGTCTTCAGGGACAAACCTTGTCAGAGTGGCAGATTGGGAATGATTTACTGAACAGACTGCTCTTTGCCTCCTGGGTCATCATCCATATGTTTAGGTTAACTGGGCACAGCTTGGTTGGCTATATATGGACAGAATTTCTTTCTCAAGTTTGGCTGGTCAGTGCATAAACATAAGAATCATCTGCTTTACAATGTTTCTCCATTTTCAGGAGAAAACAGGTCGTTTTAGACATTTATGAGTGTACTTCCTCTGCTTTAATATCGTTGCCTGAAATCAATCCCATCTGTAAATACACACAGGAGAGACTTTTGACTGAGTGTATTACTCATACGAGGTCTGGCAGCTTTACAGCGGAGCCAAAACGGCTCAAACCAAGCGACATCTTAGAAGTCTTTTTTTTGTTTTCTTTGGCTCTCACAGGATAAGAGTGGAGCTTAGCATTTAAGATGCAAAGCCGTCCACTAGAAAGCTAGGCTGTTTTCGTTAAGAGCCCATGGGCTCAGGTTGCATATCTGTTTGTAGAGGCCAAACTAAGCTGGGTTGTTTATAACCATCACAGGTTCTGCAAGGGAATTTCAGCAGCAGGAAGGATATTGCTGTTATTGGCTTAAATATTATTCATGGGTTAAATATATATCCTTGTCAGCTGTGAGAGGCTGGGATGAGAGAATGAAATGCGAGGCATACTGAGGTCATACTGTATGAACATGTGGTATCAATGGCAAAACAGTACAGTTCTTCTGTTACATGACAAAGACCACACAGGAAGTTCAACAAAAAGAGGTTTCCTAAGGTTTTTGGAAAATATGCAGTCCTTGGTATTGACTTTAAAGCAATGCCCTAACTACTTTACCACAACCCTATTTAGACATGTGATCCATCCACGGTGGATCAAATCTACTATTAAACATGAAAAAAAAGAGCAAAGCACAACCAAAAAGCATTTGAGGTGCTCTGAAATCTAGCACAATGCTGAAGTGTAACTGCACAGCCGATACCTGTTCACAGGGTCTGTCCCCAGAGACGAAAGCAACAGAAGTAAAAATGAAGTCAGTCTGAAATTAGCTGTTGTTCGCTCTATCCCATTAAAGACTAAAAATACCTATACATATACAGACTGCCTTGAGCTTTGTAGCCTGTAACTGTTAAAATCGGTCAAATTAGTGAATGATGCTTGACTGGGCAGCAGATTGTGAAGGCAATTTTGTCATTAAAATATTAAAACTGTTAATTCTTACTGTCCCCAAGGAGAATGGTTACATGAGTTTTAGAAATTACCTAAATTTTATGTGGGCTGTATTAAAAAATAGTTAATGGTTCAATACAAGTGCTGCCCTATAAGTATTCTTATACTATGTATGTGTGTTCTGCAGTCTAACAGATTGTGTATTGATCAAACAAGTAATCATACACACAATTTAAAACTACCGATTTATTGAAAGCAGGCAACAGACGAGTACAAGTGTGTAATTTATTTTGTTTGCATGCTTGTGTGTGCAAATGTGTGTGTAACATCCAAAAAACAGGCTCATTATAAAACCAATTAAACCCACCTTACTCTCATTATGAAGCTGTAGGGCTTAAGAAGAGATTGAGGACCTGTTGTACTCCCAGAGGGCTTCTGCCTGGTCAGGCCTGCTTTAGATGATAAAACCACTTTTAAATCCGCTGAAATCAAACACCACAAATCGGTCGTGATGGGTCAGTATTTTTTTCCGAGTTCATCCCTGTATCCCTGGCCCCTGGTCAACCTCATTATACACCGCTCGGTATCTGACCTCTAGACGGTTGTGCTGGGCTTTCTTAAACATTGTTTCACCGCAGAAATGTTCACATTCTCTGGTTTCTGTTTGTGCTGCTATTTATGAAAAGAAGAGTGTGGGAAAAATAATGTAAACTGGCTCCATTACTGTGTGGGATTTTGATACGGGAGAAGAGGAATAGGATAAGGAGGAGGAGGAGGAGGAATAGTAGCTCAAGCAGACAAGGAAAGAGAGCAAAAACAGAGAGTGAGCGAGCGAGAGCGAGAGAAAGAAGCTTATTTCTGAACTAAATCTGTCTTTGAAATAACTATTTAAAGGATAATTTGTGCATGGTGTTGAGTTATTAACAATCTGACAGGTGAGAGACAGTGTCTGTCCTCTTATGATCTGGATTTAAGAGGCCATCCTGTGTTGCTATTGTAATTGCAACTTTGGTGTTAACATAGAAGACAATCACAAATCTTTGCTTCTCCCCTTCCACCAGCCGCATACACCAACAAACAGACACACCCGTTAGCACATATTTATGCCCCCACCCCTCCACCCTCTTTTCATTCTTGGATGGCAGAACTGACGGTTGGAGAGGCACAGCTGCCTGGAAGGTGGAGGCATGATTGATTGATGAAGTTTTGGTGCCCAGGGGATCCAATCATGTAATCAGTTTGTATTGATTGACTGTCCCCATTGAGAGACTGCTGAGGCTCTGCTGCCATGTGTGCAAGCTAAGCTTGGCACACATTCAAAATCTTCTGCAGTCAGATTTGATTTGGGTGGCGAGGTCGGCTAAGTCCACGTGTTGGGATTCATGCTGGGAAGTCTGTCATAATCACACTGCAGACGTTCCAAACCGCTCCCACAATTCTCTGCTCCAATTCTTCATTATCTTGTATTTATTTTAATTATTATGATTGAGAAATTAATTCAGCTTTACTGTAATTGCATCACATGTTTAATGATCCAGTCTCCTTGGAATTTAAATGGGGCTTCCACCTGGGTTTGCATAGCTAATGAGATTTTTTCCCCCTTGCCACTATGTTTTTTTCCCAGACTCTTGTTTCACATTTCTGACTTCTATTTCACTTGTCAAGTTAGCATCACTTTAGTGATGCAATGCACATCATTCCTTCACCAGCATTACAAAAAAGGGCATTGTGAGTGCAAATAAAGGTATTTTTGTGAAATATAAAATTGAAGGACAGCACTAAGGAGAAAGACAAACAATTTCTGTCTTTGCGACAAAATGATGAAAAATGAACACTTTCAATATATCACTAACATCTAGTTATACTGAGAATAACAATGGCTTTTTAAGCTAAAAGCTCTTCTTAAGATTGACAACTTCCATATCAGTGAGCCACTTTTCACAAAGACAGACCTGCTTATTTATTTGCTTTACCGAAGCAGCACACCTTGTTTGTTGGTAGAGGTGGGAGAGGAGAATCGAAACCGCTTCACCGGTGGGCATTCGTTTTCTATGCTTGCATTTAATGAGCCCCAAAAGATTTCTCTCTGAAAGTCACTCCAAAGTCAAATTAAGGCTGAACTTGCTAAACACGTTTCAAAACTCAGATGCGTCACTGCTTTAACCTCAGGGGTGAATGTGGGTCAGAGGCGCAATAACCAGTTGGACTACTGAATGAGAAGCAGCTAATCTGTCTTTCCCTTTTCTTCCCCTCAGTCTCACCACAGGCTATAAATGTACCTTGTCTTGGTGGCACTGGGTGAACACGCTAGCAAAACTATTGCAAAGCGCCACAAGTCAGGAATGTAAATGAAGGAGAATGAAATAAAATGTAAAGCAACCACAGACTCTCCATTTCAAATACCCACACCTAATTTATTGTGTAAGCTTTCAAACACACATTGGGAAATCAGAGGTAACTGTTGAGGGAAAAACAAACTGTGACTAAGCTGTGAGACAGACATTTTTGAATTTGCTTACTTGCTGTCTGAGAGCTAGATAAGAAGATCGACATCAATTTCATCTCGGTGAAATCCACAGCTGTGATGTTTGGTGCCAAATGTTAGCTTATTATAAAGCCTGCAAGAACTGGCATTAGTAGCCAAGCAACTTGAAAGGTGCTTTCAACTAAAGCCTACTTAAACATGTTTTTGGAACATGGGATAGAATATAGCATATAGAACTATAAAATCAACCGTTACTAGAGATGGACCGATCCGATATTACGTATCAGTATCGGTCTGATACTGACGTAAATTACTGGATCGGATATCGGAGAGAAATAAAAACTGTAATCCGATCCATTAAATATCAAAAAAACACCTCACAAAACTTGCAACAGGCCTAACTCGGCTCATAACGTAGCACCTTGCAGCAGTATGCGTCACGTGATAGAGCGGCTGTGTGTATTTGTAGCATCTGGCATTTTATCTCCGAGGAAGTTATCCCAGAGAGAAGTAAAGCAAATGTGTAAGTTCATCTCTGAATGTTTGTAAAGCATTCCAGCCTTAAGCTTAACAACCGATATATGGAGCGACTGCCTCTTCTCTCCACCTCCGTCTCCTGCTGCTACTTCAATCATGAAACTGATCAATGATCTGCTGATCGGCTTTTCTGTCCGTCTCTCTTGTTTGTTCATCGCCCACTTTGCACCAGAAAGAGGAAACCAGCGGCTGAACAACAGCAGCACGTTTAACCTTGATAAGCTGTTGTTAGAATTTATTTAATATTACTTTCTACAGAAGGATCTTTTTCTATGCAGCTGACGGCTGGTAACTGTGCAGGGGCGGATCTAGCAAAGTTTAGCCAGGGGGGCCGATAGGGCATGAACAGGGAAAAGGGGGCACAAAAACATACATTTCTTACTTATTCTCATTTAAATTGTCTAGCTTTTAATAAATAATTATCCGAATCTTACACCCAAAGTTTTAATCTGATGTAAAATGTATAGAAGTCCATTAGTGTATATAGTAACTATTAAGTCTAATATACCCTAGTAAGCTATACTACTTTTTCCTTTGGGAAGGTATCTGTGCAGTCTGCAATTCTGTTGAAGAAAGATGTTGAATCTATTTAATTATTCTTGAAAAATAATTTATTTCTGGGCATTTTTTTCACACACTGCATCAAATTGAAGTTGATTACGTCATTTAAGCATCATGAGGTGGAGGGTGGTTCCTTATTTTTTATTTTTTTTGCTGGGAGTTTTAGAGCCCTATTAGTTAGGTTGCTTACTCTTTAAAATACCAGAATAGGGAGGATGGAGTAGGTTTAAGTTTATTAGATTGATCAGTATTGCTGAACTATGAAATGTTTTGGGTGTATCTTTTGCATACAGGTATAACAGACTAGCTTTAGTGGGGGGTTTTTTTGTTGTTTTTTTTAACTTGAGTATGAACTTATACAAAAAGCAGCAAAATATTTAAAAAAAACAGTTTTATTGATTAAAAAACACACTATATCCGATTCATATCGGTATCGACCGATATCCAAATTTATGATATTGGTATCGGACATAAAAAAGTGGTATCGTGTCATCTCTATTATGTACTGAAGTTAATTCCTGATCTACAGCTTAGCAGGTTGACTAATCTCTCAGATCTCTCAGGTTAAGTTTGTTTGGTATTTAATGGTGTTTGAACACCATTAAACCCGGAAAAAAATCCTTCAGCTTGCTTTCTAAGTAGACACAGCTCTTTAATGTAACAACTGATGAATTGATGAATTGCTCCTCTTTGAAGACATCGCTGTACTGAATTAACAGAGATTAAATTGTTTTTGATCTCCTCATTTACAGTACCTACTAGTTAAACATTTCCTTTGCATTTAATTTCAAGTTGCTCTTTTTCATTTACAAATTAACAAGCTGTTTTGTCTCACATAAGTGCCTTTTTAGATAATGAGCTGATGTTCTAATGGACCGCTGGAAGGTAGGAGCATTTATTTACAACCGATTAGCCATTAACGAAGAATAAAGCGTTACTGGCTTGTATAGTTTGTATGGACCTTCATTACAGTTGTATACTCTGGAGAAATGCATTGATGGTTATTGCTTCACATTTTATTGAAGTCGTTACACTGCTGTGCACCAAATGGAGCCAAGAATGGTTTCCTTTAGTGTTACAAGTTAAAGTGGAAAAACATACCAAACTTTACACATAACAGTGGGTGATCATAAAACTGAAAGCAAAAGCCATCCGTGCATATTTCATATAAAGCTGCTATTTAGTTTTCTTTTAACAAAACATAGAAAGCATACAAAATCTTACAGAGAAGAGTCCTAATTCTACAAATGTACAGTAACCATTCAGTCACTGTCTCTTCATCTCTGTGTTTGTCTATGCCTCTGCAGGTCAGGGTGGACAGCCCTCTGGAAGGAGGAGTGCTGTATGAGACAGTGACTGTGATGAAGGATAGCAGTCCCATCCTCAGGGACATGGCCTTCTCCCTGGACAGGAACTCTCTCTATGTCATGTCTGGCAAGCAGGTGAGGAAAAACCCTCATGTTGGTGCTGCTGTCAAGAGAACCATTGGAAAAGCAGGATGATGCGGCAACAGATGAGGCTGTCCTTCAGCTGGAAGCCCACTGGTTCAAGCCCCTATGATAGCGAGTGTTCGGCATGTTGACATGTCCTTCAGTTAAACACAAGATGTGTAGCATGAAATTTAGAGTTTTAGTTGACAAGAAACATACAGTATGGAAGTATTTTTGGAAATCGGTTAGTGGAAGCGGTTTTGAACAAACATATTAATAATGATGATTAGATTTGGATTGAGGGCCAAAACAAATAAATAATCCTTGTTTTTTTAGGCTGTTGCAAAAAGAAATGTTCTGCACATTCTGTTAAGATTAGTATTTCTGCATGGAGCTTTGGAATCAGAAGTAAAACGGTTTCAAATCAAAAACATTAAGCTATGCTAAATTATAAATTAATACTGTTTATTTGGAATTGAAGCAGAGGATTATGACTTATCCTTAAAACAATAATTCCCTTACATTCATGAACTGTACGTCTACAGAAGAGATTGTTAAATATGCAGACTGTGTGTAAGAGGATGGACCACTGCTCCAATTACTTATCCATGCGAATCGACTTACAGCGCATGCATCTTTTGTACGTAACACACACACACGCACACACATCCCTTACAAAACCAGTGTCGGCTTTTTTTTTTTCCTGTGTGGCTGTATTCCACCTCATCTGCTCCTCACTTGGCCCAGCATCACAGAGGCGAGCAGTTGTTGTCGTTGTTGTTGGACGATATTCTCTGCACTCATTGGAGATAAGAGTGAACAGTGGTAATCACTTTCAACTCCCATCAAGTGATTATTTTGGCGCGCTGGCATGCCACTGTGAAATGGGATTAGGTTTCAGTGCAGCCAAAAAAAGAAAAAAAAAAGTCTCTACCACTGCTCTCGGTTGTCTTCTGACTGCTGGAATTTATTGAGCCAGAGTCACAGGACAGAAAGCCAAAGGGCAGTGGGACAATTGCAGTTGTGTCAGTTACATCAGAGTGGCTCTGACTCTTTCCTGAGAGCCTGAAAAACAGTCTGGAAATCTATAAAAGCGTCAAGTTTAAGACAACACATAATGTCATTTGAGGAAGAATAGAGACAGTCTTGTGTTGGGTGCCGTCTTCTAAAACAAATCAAGGCAGCTCTTCCTTCTGTGTGATAGACTGGAAGAGACAGGGCATAACTTATTGATGAGCTCTGGTCGTTCAAGGAGAGACACATGCTTCCTTCAAGGAGATAGCCAGCTATTCTCCTCACTCCGCCTTCAGTGACGCACAGTAACAGAGCAATAACCAAACCCTGCTTCGCCTGGCATTTTCTCTCAATATTAGAACAGCTTTGGCTTTGTAGCCTCCAGGAGCTTGAAACAGAGTAAAGCCTTCCGCTTTCTGTCTCCTCCTCCATCTTTGCTCAGCTTTCCCTTTAGACTTCCCCGTATCATGGGTAAGGAATCCCCCAGGGAGAGGGCTTCACTCGCAGATTTCCCACATTTCCAGTAGATCCCAGAGATGAGAGATTTTCAGATTCCTGGGAGCCAAACAATACAGAAATGATGTGGAATGAGGAGCGAAGCACAGACAGATTTGGCTGAGATCAGCCGACCCTTGTGGAATAACAATGAGCCCCTCTGTCTCCTGCCGGGTGAAACATGCAGGGTTAGCATGATGATGAAGAGTGAGGATCGTGTGGATGTGTGTGGATGTGTGTGTTTTTGTGTCTTCACCAAAACACCCCTTGGAAGCCATTATTGATATGGAAAAAAAACAGCAGTTAATCTTTTTTCTCACTGTATGCCTTTAGTTTGATCAATTCTAAGAATAGAAATGCTCAGAATCCAAACACACTGTGAAGTCATGGCTAAGGCTTTAAACCTAAAAGAAGAAGGGGGGGGGGGGGGGGGGGGAGAGAAGTGCTGCAGGGTTTTTCCAGAGCAATATTTCAAAGTGCCACTCTGTGAAATGTAAAATCATTGCTTGAAATCCAACCCAACCATTTCTTTGTTTACCTGTGCCTATTTATTAACCCTTACCTGTATGTGAGAGTACAGTGTACCAGCGTTTCCCAGCCTATTTTGTCGGACCTTCCCCCTAAACTCAGATGGGCTGAAGCCCGCCTTTACCAACACACCTATCATGATCCAAACGTGTTCATTTGAATTGTTTCTAAACTGCATGAATATTCATCAGCAGCCACATGGTGCATCTTTTTCTGTTTGTAGACAGATGTTGTAATTGCAATTTAAAAATGAAATATGGATCTAAGATTGTTTATATTTATGTTATCCTTATTTTCTTTGCTTTTGGTTTAGTTTGCATTCATACTACTGTAACACTTCCGGAGTTTGCAGTCGTTTATCAGCACTTATCCACTAATGAACTCAGGTGTTGCTGTACTGTTAACACGGGCTGGTAGGAGCCGTGTCTTGCGAAGTGAATGTGCTGTGCTGGTGATTTAGTACTACTTCTGACAAAATCAGCCTCTCACTAATCTGTAACCTCATTTGTTTATTGCATTATTATGAAATCGTATTATTCTTAATTAAGCAGAGGTACTCTGTCATCTAAATATACAGCCCGACAACTACAGAGTACCTTTTGAGTTACAAAATTATTCTGTTGTGAAATCACTGCAGCCAGGGTGCTGAAAAGGCCAAGAGAGTTTCAAACAGAAACCTCTCTCTAAAGGTGTTCGCTTAAACTAACGTAACATGTTTTAAGTGTTTACAGCCGATAAAGTGAAGAAATTAAATTTAACAGAAATCTGCATTACAATGTTAATACAGACTTTATTTTTTTTCATATCCTGAAATGGTAAATGGACTGATTCTTATTATTCACTTCTAAACTCAAGTGCAACTAATAAACATTCACACACATTCACACTCCGATGAACGCATCGGAGGGTTATTTGAGGTTAGTATCTTGCCCAAGGATATTTGGCATGCGGACTGGGGGAGCCAGGAATCGAACCACCAACCTTCCGATCAGTAGCTGATCTGCTCTACGACCTGAGCCACAGCCACCCCGTCTTTTGAAATTTTTGCACCACATATATTAATATTTTTATATTTATGATTTAATGTAGCACAATTTTTGAAACAGCTATAGTCATACTGTAAAACACTGGAAAGGTGTTGGATATTCGTTGAAATGCAATGCAATCATGTAGTCATGTGATGGCTGTGGATTTTTCCAAATCAGACTGAGGATATAGGATGACAGCATCACAGAGGTCTAAAAGCCTGAATGGTCATCTGACAGCATTCGTAAAGTTCCAATAAATCCGGATGAAAGTGTTACAGAGATAGTGAATTGGTCAGATAATAAGGTCGAGCATTAGTGTAAGGCCATCCCAGATGTTGCGAGACGATAAAGATTTTCCCAAAGCTAGAAAAGTGGATGTGATCATCAGCCGATTCTACCACGGTACAACGCTCAAAAGCAGTCAGAATGAGATTTTGCCTCTGGGGAAAAGGGGCATATTTATTGGTTTTCTGTGATTGCTTGAAATGAGGAAATACCACGAAAAAACACAAGGCAAACAAAAGCTTGATGAGAAATACTAAAACTCCGTCTAGTTATGAATGATTCATGAGGATCTACAGCACACTGAACATCCACTGAGAAATTGTGATTAATTTAAGCAAACACAATTGTAGACATACATTATAAAGGACACACATATACAGTATGTTGTCATATGAACATTGCACAAATTTTCCTTTCTTAGCCATATTCCAAGATGAACAGGTATCTACTTGAGATGTATTCAGTATTCTGTAACAAAGAAAATTCAAATCCCATACAAATTTACTGGTGTGGAAATACATATTCTTATGTTGTTGCGGTCGGTGATCTCCACCAGTGCTCTCTTCTCGTAATTTTCCAGCTTATTTTTTATAACTAAAAATATCTGAATTTCACCCTCATGTTTCAGCTCCCCGTTTAGCCAATTCGGAACCAGTGACTATGTCTTGATTTCCCCTTGGACTGCCTCATTCTGTTTATCTGTGTGTGTTCAGGTCACTACAAAAAATATGAATATTTAAATAAACAACAGCATTAGCTTGTGCTTTCACTCGCAGCAATACCATGGCTGGTCTTGTGTCTGTGCGTTTTTATGGTAAAATATACTCCTTGAAACTACTGTAGCAAGAACTACACAAAGATCATTTTCCAGTACTTCTGTAGATGTTACTACATGTGTCAGTCTGGGATAACTTTAGATCGATTTTGTCAATGCAATAGAGCCACAACCATTCAAAATATTAGGGGTGTGCAGCTGAGCTCAAAATGAAAGAAGAGTGTGAAGATGGGTTTGTTCTAACCAATGGTTACAGAGAAATAGCTTCATCATGGAGCTGTGTTGTTTCTGTGTTGGTGCTTTAGATGATAAATTAAACATGGGTATACCCGCCAATCTGAGAAGTGTCTCCAAACCTGGATTCTTTTTAATGACCAGCAAAGGATGACTACTACATAAAGATCTCAGATTCCATAAAAGTCTTTGGGATAATGACTCCTGGTGACTCATTGTGTACTCTTAAGAAACGTTAGTCCCATTTAGAGTCAAATAGAGTGTAAGCAGAGTATGCTTTAGGTTGTGGGTACTTTGTGATTAATAAGCTGCTTCTATAAGAGTCTGCAGCATTCTGTTTTGCTCAGTCAGATGCACATACCGCTCGCTGTTATGGTACAGCGTGTGATTAGCTCTATGCAGAGTTTTGCAGATGCAAATCTACATGTTTTAGTGCCGTCTACACATTACAAAGCTTAGTGGCATTGCTGCTGTTGTTTGTTGGCACTGAAGATAAAATTGCCAGACATACAAATCATTATAAGTAAATTGACAACCAAGCGTGGAAACGAATTAAAGATGTAAATTGACATTATAAGTAAATTGACAACCAAGCGTGGAAACGAATTAAAGATGTAACTGCAGCCATTGTTTTTGCAAGTCATCTGTGCTTCTTTGAATTCTGTTGTTTGTTTTACACAACTGCCTATTTATAGTGAAATATGGTTGTTGCCTTTCCTGTTCATGGCAACTTTTCACCCAAACAGATTTTTACTAATGCAGTTTCAACATATTGTACCAGATTTATCTAGATACATTTGAAAACTATGAAATGTTGAGCAAGGTGTTCCAATTAGTATCTTTGATTTTCTATTTTATGTCAAGTTGTTATGAGTGGCTTAAGTGTGCAACAAAACGTGTGATTTCACTTGTATGTATGTATTTAACATGTAAATTAGTAAGTCAATTGTGTAGCGTTTTTCCTTTTATGCTTGCCGTCAAATTGTCAAACCCTAACCCTGGTGTCAGCCAGCTGGGACACATGACCTAAAAAGACAAAGTGACAGGAGGGTCACCACAAAGTGATCTTGAATGACATAATATTTTGTTGTCTTGTTATGACCATCAAAGTGGACTTTATGCAACTGATATTTCTGAGGCTTGCTATACTTATCATTTTATTAGGCACAACACAACATGAAGGGTGGTGTACTGGAGACCTTCTGAATGGATGCATATCATGTAACTGTAATAGTGTAATTGATCCAGTGACCGTTGTTGTGTTGTAACTTACCTTTGTGCCTGCATCTCAAATATTCCTGTTTATACATGCACACACAGTTTATTATGTGTGTTTGTGTTTATACACACACACACACACACACACACACTCAGGACATATTGTTTGAGCTTATTTGGATTCAACTCAGTAAGACCGTGCTCAGATCAGTTCCACTAAAGGAATCAACCCTGATTCTGCGGTGCAGGCTTCACATCTGATTCTCAGAACAGACAGTAGAAAACAGAAGATCCATAGCTCTCCCCCTGTAAAGGTCACACCGCAGACCAACTTTGTTAACTTAGATGAGCCTCAGTTTACAACAATTCATGGATTATTTCTACTGCGTCAGATATGTACTTAGAGCCCTCAGCTCCACCCGTGCTGCAAAATAATTTTGTTAATGGAATGCACCGAAGGGATTCTGAACTGCTGGAAAAAAGGGAGAAAGTTATTTCGAAGGGAGCAGCAGATAATCCATTTTGCCAACACAGACCTGAGAGAGCACCCACTTATGCTATCAAGAGCACCGGAGACACTCTAATCCATAATCCACTCTTCATTTGTGATTGCTTACATCAGGAAATTGCTTGCATCATATGTCCAGACCCAGAATAATAACAAAGTATAAAATAGCTGGGCTCAGGCTGCGGGTCTAACTGGTTTTGTATGCAGGGGTGGTGCAAACGCAACAGCAGCTAATGGAGAGCTTATGCTTTGCCAGACATTCATGCATGGAAGTGGTGCTAGAAGTAGAGAATGTGGCTGTCTGTTAGAATGCGTTTCTGTCTGCGCAGATGTGGAAAATAGTACAGACCTATATAATGTGGCTACAGTGTAATATACTTTATTGGTGTGTAAGAAAATCCTTTATCAAAGGTTATAAAAAAAGTTAAATATGAAGATTGCTGCAAAACTGCTTCTCAGATTTTGGTGTCATTTCAAGTCATTTCTGACAAAAAAAATCTAGCAATTCTTCATGTGGGTAAACCCACAGTACTGCATACTGCAAATTTGTGTCTGCAGCTAGAAAGAGAAAAAACGGGTTGTTTTCCTTTGGGATATTTCAGTGCGAGCTCTGACGAGGCTTCCTTATAGTGCAAAATAGGCAAAATGATGAAATGGGCTTTGCTCACTCATCATCAGCTGCTTATTATTTCATCAGTGTTTTATTTGCATGCCTTTGTTGGCCTTATTTCCACTCCATGACATCAGTATAATTGATGCACAGGTTGATGGCTTTTGGATAAAATTCTATTTAATACACTGTCTACCCAGTTTAGGCGTGTCATATGTCAGTATTCTGGCTTATTGGTCAGTGCTTTTGAATTACTTTATTAGTATTTTATTTAGATGTCCCACTTTGTGTGAAATATGATGATAAAATAATATATGTGGCACCTCTAAGCAAATTTCGGTAGCCATATCTATAAGAAGTTTCAGAGGATAGTTTGTATAAGACCAATGTTTGCATATTTCTGTATGACTATTTTGGGTGTCCAGGTGGCCTGGTGGTTTGGGACACTTACAGATATTTCCGGGTTCAGATCAGAAAGCTAATAATGCATGCATGTTATTTTTGCTTCACCATTTTTCCATGTTTCCTGTCTGGATGTCCACTGAAGATTACACAGTGTGGGCACAAATGTACCACATTTATCTTAATAATGTAAAATTGATTGTAATCTAAATTGGACAATATGTTCATGAACAATATAGGGCTCCTACTGGATTCAAGACTCTTTACAGATTTGCTATAGATTAAAAAAGATGTTAAAAATATTGCAACAAGACAGCACTAGAATTTATAGCATTGTTTTTTAATTTTCTTGAGCTGTTAAACTGTTCCTCTTGTTTAGGTGGCTCAAGTTCCTGTGGAGGCCTGTGAGCAGTACAGTACATGTGCTGAGTGTCTGAGCTCTGGTGACCCCCACTGTGGCTGGTGCGTCCTGTATAACATGTAAGTCCACTCACTTTATCTTCTCTCACAATCCCATACTCTCATCATAGCCCAGGGATTTAAAAGCACAAAATTACTGTATGTAGTCACATGATTTGTTGAGTTTAATATAACACAGTTATTGTACTCCATGGAGTTTGCCATTATCAACAGCTGGCAGGATGAATATAAAGCCAGGAAGTGGTTACTGGACAGTGTGATCCCTCCTAAATAGCGCTATTTGGGACAGCAGAAACTACATGCCCACCAGATTTTATTGTCTGTCGCACAAGAGGAAAAGGGGTGTTTAATGGAGGAGGGAGGGATTAGCCTTACAGCCACAGCAGGTGTACCAGCTGCACTTCTACATACCCGGGGAACATTTTGGACCTGACGGAGCAGGCTTATCTCCTCCATCTTAATTATCTGACCCCAGGTTAGCTTGCATAATACCTCGATATGGAGCAAAGGGGATTCAGAAGATTAAAACCCTGTGTTTCTGAACCAGCCGTAGTGTGGAATCTGACCTCAGCCAGGGATTTACTGCTGTCATCATATGACGTCGTCATTTCAGCCAGCAATATCTTGATGGTGATCAGCATTATTTAAATTGCAGCTCTCTGCTTTATCAAACTGGGTGGGAAGAAGGAAAAAAAGTGCTTTTTAAAATCTAAATTACTTCATTAAACAGTTGTTTTTTTTCTCCCTGAGTACTGACTTTGTCTGAAAGTCCCATTAAACTGTTTATTTAAATTAATGCCTTACACTTATCAGTGAGTAGATGGGCTGCTGTTCCCTCAAGTAACCCAAAGTGAATCATGATCTCTCACACTGCAGAATGAGACTACTTTGTTTTTCTGTCTATTAAATCCAGATTGGGGTCTTTTTCAGCTGCCTGAATGACTCTCTCAGTGTGGCACATACACTGCTTTCAGGATCTCAGTTTCCTACCCCTGGCAGGGTGAACCAAAGAACCTATCTAACAGAGTGTGTGTGGGGGGGTGTTTCTGAGCATGCAAAGAGCCTGAAGGAAACACGAACAAATGGTTCCATCAGACAAAACACGGTGGATAAAAGAGGGAAAAATAAAAGGCAATGAAAGACGGTCAGAGATGAAAGACGTTTTTTTTCAGGAGCACTTCATCTGATGAGCGGTTAGAAGGTGACCGTCTACACTGCTGTGGCTGCGGTCCGCCTCAAGGAGCCGAGCCAGCAACAGCTGTCACCACGTTTCCAATGCACCTTTATATCGTGTTGTAATTACAGCAGAGGCCTCGGTGCTCTTTGAGCTCTTTCAGGAGGTGCCACCCCCTCAACAGCCTCTGAGAGTGGATTAAGTACCTTCTCCCCTTGCTGCATGTGTTACATGTTAAAAAGAAAGAGATGATGGTGTACAGTCAAAATGCTCTCTGGATTTGCTTTCTTAGTTCAACTTTACAGCACAGATACGCTTTATTAATTCTTTTTAAACAGTGTTTGTGTTTAAGTACAGCATAGAAACCGTACAGTCAGATAGATTCTCTCTGAGAGAAAACTGCTATAATGCTTCTATGGTAGTGTCAAGATGGTAGTGTCAATATAATCTCTACATCAAATCCTACATTTCTAAAGCTGGCCAAAAAAAAAGAAAAAAAAAAAGATTTAAAGGTCCTTTCCACTTCTTGCCATTACTTAAAATATCTTTTTACTTTGCACTTCTCTCTTACGGGATTATTCTAAGGTCACAGTATGCTGCCAGCCCTTTCACTTTTACTTTTAATTGCCTGTTGGAGTCTGGGAGTTAAAGCTATTCTTCTATTGCTCAGTAATTTCCTCTGCGCAAAAAATAGCAAAGTGAAATGTTATAGAGACAACCAGCATCTTAAAGTCATTTATAGGAAATAAAAAGTAATTGGACACAATTGGAAATACTTTTAAATGCTATATAACACTTAATTCATATCAACTCAGTCTATATCTGCTATATATTATATAATATGTCTGAAAAAGCAGATATGGATGGCTAAAGGTTTTATCTAAACTCTGATTTAGCCAAAGTAGCAGCACTGGTTCTATGAATGGGAATTGGAGAGAGCTGGGTGATACGACAAAGAGGAGAAAGGTAGATATATTGTGTGCAGAAGACCAGGTGGAAGGGAAGCAAGGCCAGGAGCATTGGGAGTGGATTCAAGCTTTTTTTTATCATAGGAGAAATGGGGCTAATGAGGTAATCTTGAATAAATAGTGTTGTGGAAGTGAAGAAAGTGTCAGACAGGATCATGAATTTGAAGCTGGAAATCGAATGTTGAATGTTCTCAGTGCCTATGCCCCACAGGTTGGATGTCAGTTTGAAGAGAAATTCTGGAGTAAGTTAAATGAAGTGGTAGAGAGTGTCCCCAGGAGGAGAGATTGGTGATTGGTGCAGACCTCAATGAACATGTAGTTGAAGGGAACAAAGGTGATGAAGAGGTGTTGGGTAGCTATGGTGTTAAGAGAGGAGAGAAATGCAGTAGGAAAGATGATGGAAATAGTTGTGGTGAACACGTACAACAATAAGAGGGAGGAACATAAGGTGACATTAAAGAGTGGAGGAAGCTTCACATGGGTAAACTGGATTAAATGCTGGAAGCTGAAGAAGGAAGAAAGTTGAGTCCAGGAAGGAGTTGAGACAGGCTCTGGTGGGTAAGGAAGATTTGTCAGATGACCAGGAAAGTGTAGTGCTGAGGTCAAGAAGGTGTTTGGTGGGTTCAACAGACTCGGTGGTAGAATGAGAAAGTGCAGAAAAGAAAGAGAGTGGTTAGCAAAGAAAATGTGGGACAGTCAGAAAAGTTGAAGAAAGTAGATAGGAGTACTGAGAGGCTAGGCATATGGCAAAGAGAGAGGTGGCAAAGGAAAAGTCGTATGTGAGGATAGATATTAAGGAAGGAAAAAAGACTTGTATTGATTGACTTGGTAGAGAGACTGAGCTGGAAAGGATGTGCAGCAGGTTAGGGTGATCAAGGACAAAAAGGGAAATGTAACAAGTAGAGAGAGTGTTTAGAGATGTTGGAACCAGTACTTTGAATGTAGACAATGTCGAAGATGAAGATGAATATGAAGATGTAGAAGATGAATGAATGTAGACCAATGTCGAAGATGAAGATGTAGAAGATGAATGAATGTAGAAAATGACAGCAAGAGGGAGACAGTTGGAAGAAAGTTAGGAAGGAAGTGCAGAGGTAAGGACGAAGTGAGAGCAGCTTTGAAGAGGACGATGAGAGCAAAGGCAGTTGCAGTCCAAGCAGTCCAGATGACATACCTGTGAATATACAGAGATTTCTAGGAGGGAGGGCAGTGGACGTTTTGACCAGCTTGTTTAACACTATCATAGAGAGTGAGAGGATGGCTGAGGAATGAAGAAGAAGTGTACAGGTACTGTTTTTCAAGAAAAAAAGATGATGTGCAGAGCTATACTGACAACAGAGGAATAAAGATGATGAGCCTTACCATGATGATATGGGAAAGAGTTTTTGAAGCTAGGCCAAGAAGAGAGTTAATAACCAGTAGCAGCAGTATGGCAGAATGTCAGAGAAAGAGCATTAAAGATAGAATGTTTGGATTGAGAGTGTTGATGGACAACTATGAGAGGGCCAGAACGGGTTGCACTGTGCTTTTGTGGCTCTAGAGAAAGAATATAATAGGGTGCCAAGAGAGGAACTGTGGTAGTGCTTGAGGAAGTCAGAAGTAGCAGAAAACCATTCGAGGGTGGGTCAGGACATGGATGAGGAATGTGAAACAGTGGTGAGTTGTGAGGATTTTTAAGTGATAGAGATTGTGTTTAGAGGCAAAATTTAATTTTTTTTTTTTTTTCCCAAAAACTGTATATATCTCTTTTCTGCCTTCACTGAGCAGTTAAAGTACTTTGGCACTACAACCCAAATCTATTCACTTTAAGCACTTTTTATCTGTCAAACACACTCATGGTCTGATGGATGCTTCAGGCACCAATTGGGGATCAGTATCTTGCAGATCGGAGGAGCTGTGATACAAATCACTGACCCTCTGATTGGTATATAATTAACTCTACCTTCTGAGCCGCAGCAGCCTGGTCTTTTAGGAGTGAAGTGCTGATTGACCAACAATAACATATAAAACTCAGTGAGATTCAACACTAAGCTCGACATTATTTAATACATTTTTACCTGGAACTTTCTGTTTCTCCACAGGTGTTCGAGAAGAGATCGGTGTCAACGGGCAGATGAAGCCTTCCACTTTGCGACAGACATTGACCGCTGTGTGAAGGTTATTGCTCACCCAGACAGCATCGCTGTATCAGCACATAGTGTCCCTGTGAGTCTGCTTATCATTCCGCCAATCACTGCAATGCCACTCCACTCACAATGCCAGTGTTTATGAGCAATCAGCAGGAGTATCCTTGTTCATCCACATGTACAGTAAGAATAAGCCCGGGAGATAAGATTAGTTTTGTGAGATGTGAATTGAGACAGAAGGTCCCTGTAGGGCATCCACTATATTTACTTTGGTTTAAAAACATGTATTATGAGATTGGAGACAAATGTGAATGGGGGAGAGTTGTTATTGTAGCGTACTCTGTCTGCTCCTCTGATGCATCAGCCAAAAGGTTGATTACATTTTCTGAAAGCTCTATTTAGCTGCTCTTTCTCCAGTAGCCAAGAGCACAGAAGACATTAGGAGGTAAAAAAAAACATCATCTTAAAAGGACTCGTGGGACATTTGAGGCAATGTGCTTGTTTGTTTTATTCTTGAGTAATATAGGAGATGATCAACATCACTCGTGGGTAAATGTGCAGCTGGAGCCAGAAGCTGGTTACCTTAGCATTAAAACTGGAAAACGCCCAGTCAATAAAAATGCTATACATAAATCTCACTGAAACAAATCTTGAATAAGTCCAGCTTCTTTCCTCCTATATGCAGTCTTAGTGTTAAGTTATAAACTAACCATCTATCTGGGCATTTACTACACTGGTACAACAGAAGAATCTGTCTTTTCATCTAACTGTAGGCAAGAAAGAAAGAACAATGTGTGTGTGTTTGTGCGTATTTCCAAAATTGGCTTATTCTCAAACTAGATGTGATAAAATATACAGCTATATAGTGCTGACATCGCACTGTCAGACTGTTCCCCACCACTGTAAGTGTAGCAGTGTCTTAAATCTTTCCTGTCTGCTTTCTTTTAGCTTCTACTTGAGGTGAACAATGTTCCAGACCTTTCTGCTGGTATTACTTGTTCATTTGGCCAGCAGGCTGAATTGGAGGGTCATGTGAAGGGGAACAGGGTTATGTGTCTTTCCCCAGCCGGAAAAGATGTTCCCCAAATACCAGAGGGACAAGGTGAGCTCAGATATCAGTGTATATTGTAAAAAAAATCAATAAAAATATAAACCTATAACCAATATTTAATGATGCTAACATAAGATGTAAGGATTAATGTATTAATATTCTAGACTCTAACAAAAAGAGTCTGCTTTAAAGATTGGCTCCCTTGCAGTTTTTGTTTAGCCAAAGATGTGGTGAGTACCAAGGAGCTGTAGAATTTCCTCTGAGCATTTAAAGTAATCCTTCAATTGAAGTTTGTGACAGAAGGTTTTCTCATGACAACAGCAATATGCCCTTCCAGGAATGCAGACACCAGGTGGCTCTTTACAGGAATGTGATAAAAGCATTAACTTTTTTTTTTTTGCCTCACTTTGACCTTCTCTTTTCACTCATTGTTTTCATTCTTTCACCCATCCTTTTTGTCTCTCTCTCATCAACTCTCTTACATGTTTTTCCACTCCCTCTCGCTTTCCCTTCGCTCACCACGCTGCGTCTGCGTCCCTCTCTTTAAGACTGGGCTGGGGTAGAGCTTCGTCTGAATTCAAAGGAAACGGGTCAAATGGTCGCCAGCACGGAGGTGAAATTCTACAACTGCAGCACACATAAAATGTGAGTTCAGCTGCCCCTGCACCCCCCAACCCACCATCCACCATCCACCCCACATCTTTGATTTGTTCAATAGATGGAAGAGCACGATTTAATTTAGAGCAATGATGTACTGATGCTCCCAACCCTACTTAAGATCAGCCTGTTAGATAACCTTTGAGATCAATTTATCTGTCAGGTTTAATTTAAATCAACATGATGCATTTAGATGGCCTGTTTGTTTCGACTCTGGTTTAACTAGCAGTTTGTGGGCTTACTGGTTGAAGCTTTAAGTATCAGTTAACTATCATTGTCTGCCGCACACTCCTGTGAATTCAATACTGAATTCAATACTGTTCCACTCATCCTAGAAAATGTTTTAGGTCTACGAACTGGTATCCAATACAGCAAAAAACTATTAAAGCTGAAGCATTCATGATATACATCATGTACTAACTGCAAAAGATTTACCAGTAAGATCATAGTAAATTTGTCATTTATGACCCCCTGTCTTTGGACAAAAGACCCAGAGTTTATAAGGATTAAAGACTGCAAAACATGACAGGAGGACAGATCGTCGTTCTGCTCTTTGACAGAATCAGCATTGTTTGGATCAGCCTTTTATATGGTTGTTTTCTTGGTCTTTGAATTACTGTTTTAACACCAGCTGATCAGAAAATATTTTTACAGTTAATCATTGTTTATTTTCTATTTCTTTTTTAAGCAAAAAAAAATTCAATCATTCTGAGGGTTCAGCTTTCTCAGTGTGAATTTCCTGCTTTCCTCTGTTTCATATCAAAGTACTTCTGAGTTTTGAACTGTCTGCGGTACAAAATAGGAGACAAAGGTACAACAAACTAAACAATTAATAGAGAGAATAATTGTTAGATTAAACGGTAATAAACTACAATTGTTTGTTGCAGCCCTTATACATATTAACACCTAGAAATGGCTTCACTCTAGACCAACAGTCCCTGACGGCTGCTTAAAAAGATAAGTACTAGATTCACACACCCCCTTTTGACTTCATCCCAAGGGGCCTTGCCAGAGAATTGTGTTTGCCTCCAATATTAGACATAAGATATTTTATATTTTTAGCCTTGCTCTGATGCTTGAGGGTAAGTAAAATAATTTAAAAGTACATTATTTAAATGTCATCCAATATAAGCCTACTAACTGGGCAGGGACGCAGTTTTGACTTTGAGCCATTATGCAAATGACAAGAGTCTTTCTTTGTGAATAACAATTGCAAGCACTGCTACAAATGTGGATCTTATTAGGATGAAAGCCAATTAGCAGCATTTGTCAGCTTTAAAAGAAGTTAGCAAACACTTTATAAGTTTTCACAGCAACATTAACAAAACTCCAAATAAGGAAAATTTAATTATTTACTTTAAAGAACTTAAACCTACAACGTGTGCTTTTTTTAAAAATCTACTTCAAGTGAGTCACACATCATGAGCCAACACATGCTTTTTTTTTTGAGGTTTTAATTGATGTGCTTAAACATAGGCTTCACTTAACTGAACGTTGAATTACACCCAGCCATGAGTGACAAAAGCTAGCCTCTGTATCCGCTTTGGGAGGAAACATTTGACTGATGGAGTATTTATAGTAAACCCAGAAAATTAGCCCACATGCCACTTATTCACAATGCTCTTTGACTGTGACATAAACGCTGCAATATAACCATATTAAGCCATTAGAAGAAAACAGTTGGAAGCTCATCACATCCGCCCCACCCCAGTACGGCCTCCATTAGCTGCAGGGTGACCCTGTATACTCCTGTGATTAATATTTCAGACCAAACACACTCCTAACCCAGCACCTCTTTCTCCCCCTCTACCTCCACTACCACCATCACCTCACCACCACATCACCCTCCATAATTAATTATCCAGTATTTGCAGCACCCTGCCAGTCCAGCTCTATTAATGCGCAACCCCCCGAATTTCATTCTAACACATGCACCCACAAGCACACATTTTTATGTCCATACTGGCCCTGGGCAGCTAATTAATATCAAATTTTAATGAAGCTGCTCTACATTTATTGGCATTTGTAACTCACTATGAGCTGCAGTGTTGGAGCTCTACTAGTGTTTTTATAGTTTTCTCATGGCTGCATCTCATTCAGCAGGACAATTTAGGATTAACAGACTGTGATAATGCATGGATCCTCTTCCTACACTCTGGTAGAACTTAATTAGAGGCAGGAAAGTCAACAACCTCCCCAACAGGAAAAGAGGATAGACCCTAATCAGAATCTTCACAATTGCTTTATTGGTTTATGAACAGCTGTGTATCGTTCATCTCTGCTGTATTAGCACTGCTTCCATGTTTGTTGACCAAAATGTGATTAAATCTCGTTGGATAGATTCCACAACCTTAATCCACAACTGACCGCTTGTTGTAGGTGACTGAATCCAAGCCAGAGCTGTTGCACAATTCTACCCATGAAACATTCGGTTATTTCCATTCTGATTTTGTACACAATCCTGAGAAGATTGGCATACTGTTAACTGCAAACAACATAATAAAATGAAAAGCTGTAGTAGTCAAATTTAGATGTATTAAGGACACTGTGTCCTTGATACTAGTGTACATCATTTTTTATATTCCTAGAATGACTGTTTATGCTTTAACTAACAGTGACATGTGAACGGTTTCTCTCCTACCAATATTTCAAGCTGAAGGTAATGCTTTGTTACGCACAAACAAAAAAAACAAAACACATTCATGCTGCCTGAGGACATCTTCATAAAAGAGAGTGTCAAGATAAATTCAGCACAATCCTTCATTAGTCTCCCGTCTGCAGTCCTTTACGAAGTCTGAGAAAGGGAACATGCAGATGATGGGCAGGGTTTACAATCTGTGTAAATGCGGTAGTGTTGCATGGCACACTTAGTGAACAGTCTGTCATAATGTGTTCATTTTGTCCTGCAGGTGTCTGTCCTGTGTAAACAGCACTTTTCGCTGTCACTGGTGTAAATACCGCAACCTGTGCACGCACGACCCAAGCAGCTGTTCTTTCCAGGAGGGCAGAGTCAACGCCTCGGAGGTACTTTCATAGAAATACTAGAGCAGATTGAAGTCTTGCTTTCAGGAACACAATTTTTCTGATGATATATGACACTTTTGCCTTAAAGGTAGAAATCCAAGTAAACAAAAACACATTCTCTGCAAAGAATCATTAGGATAAAAACCTTACAGCCACACCAGTGGCCTTGCAAAGCCATACGGGGAGAAGGCTGGTTCGATCAGCACCCTAACATGCTCATTTTAGCAAATATCATCTTCCACTTAGTTTTTTTGCATATTAACGGTCAGCACTAAGCACATTAGCAACTAAAGAGAATTTCATTAGTTTTCCAAGTGTTTAGTCATAAACCAAAGTGCTATTCACATTAAAAGCATATAAAAGCTGTAGATGACAGAATTAAAAAAATTGTGAATACTTTTTTTCATAATGAATACTTTGAATCATTTTTTTGTCAAATGTCATGATAATTGGTCTTTCAGGAACTTTAGTATAAATATGTATACAAATATTTTTGCCAATCCATCCTGGAGGATGTTATATATTTTAGCTGATTAGAGGAAACTGTGTACTACTAGTGATATTAGAAGAAAACTCAGAGGTTTACCAAAGACTGTATTATCCTTACTAATCATGCAGCAGTTTAATGGCAGTTCGTCAATATGTTGTGAAAATATTTCAGCAAAGAGCCACCTGTCCATACAATTCCTAGTAATAATATAGATAATTAAATGCTTAATAGAGTAGAAAACAGGGTTGTACTTGATATGTGAACGTAAACAGGTGAGATTTGAACTCTGGAATAGAGTCTAGCTGATATAGCTGAAGAGGTAGTGAGTTCCTACATATCAATCAACTTTACTGTAGAAAAATGATGCACCATGTGAATGCAAAGTCTATTTGGATTAGTGATTTCTTTGCCCCACTAATCCCTGAGTCATATTACAGATTCATATGGATTATGTCATATTAGGCTACATTCAACAAAACAAACAGATGTGCATGCAAACCAACATAGACTAGTGTACAGAAACTATAATGTGTGTGTTTTAGATACACAGCTCAATCTGTCATAAGGAAGCTAACTTTGAAAATATCATAAATGCTACCTGTTTAATATTGAGGCAGTTGATACGTATTTACTGTAAAAAGTAAAATTGCAGTTCTTCGTATGTTCCTTTCACAGGCATGTCCTCAGCTTCTTAACTCTGGAGAAATTCTCATTCCGGCTGGTGAGGTTCGACCCATTACCCTGAGGGCCCGGAACCTTCCTCAGCCACAGTCGGGCCAGCGGGGCTATGAGTGTGTGGTGAATGTGCAGGGTGTCAGCCACCGTGTCACGGCGCTCCGCTTCAACAGCACCAGTGTGCAGTGCCAGAACAGCTCGGTATGACCTCAAACACTCCCAGCGGGAGTCTCACAGCTGTCAAATGAGGCAGACGGCTTGGATGCTGTGTAGGCAAGGTACATAGGGTATATCAGCATCAGTGAATACCGCCTGAAGTGTCAAGCACACCGAGGCAAAAGTAGAGGAAAGGGAAAGTGATAAGGAATTGTGAAAAGCATGTAAGAGAAAGAAGGGGAGTAACAGGGAAGTAACGAAGGAGAGAAGGGAAAATTGTTGCATGGTTAAAAACGAAATACACCACAACTATACGACTGTATCTCAAAACCGTATCTCAGTTTGAATGGCATAAGTTATGGAGGAGCACAGGATATTTCTTGCCCAATTTTTTACACAATACAAATTACAGGCTAAATTTCAATGGAAAAGCACACCTTGGCACTCTGTGACAATGTATGAAAAGGACATTTTTCTTCAGATGTGGATGATCGGCCACCCCAGCCTGGGTTTGCGTCCCTACATGTCAAAGAGTAGAGGAGCAGACAACCATGGCAGAAATGACAGATGGTTAAAAGCATTGTCTCGCTGCTGCCCTTTCATCCCCTCATTTTCCCTACTCTGTCTCTCTCCATCTTTTTTATACTCTGTGCCCTGTCTCCCTTTGAATTCCCCTCTCCCCCCTATTCTGAACACTCTCTTACTTTTGGTTTCTGCTTTTCAGTACATGTACGAGGGTGTGAAGATCAGTGACCTGGCAGTGGACCTCTCCATTGTATGGAACGGCAATTTCATCATTGACAATCCAGAGAAGATTAAAGGTGCCTCTGTCATCTATCACTGCCATACCAGAGAAGTGTAAAACACTCAATCTACAGGGTATAGATGGGTCATAGAAAGCACTTGAAGGCTCCTGAAGGGCCTTGAGAGAAAGTTCACAATAGCAGGGAGTGTTATCAAAGAGCACCCAATCACTTGTACACCTGAAGGGTTGAAGGATGATTTTTCATATTTGCTCAGCTTGGCTCTTACTGCCGCTTTTGGTTTCTTGTCCATCATCCTGCACGGAAAGGTGCTTGTCAGCTGTCATGGTGGGTGGTACATTAAATACATCCCCATTGACCAAAATATATGCATGCCATGAATTTTAACAGGCCTTGCTGTTATTTAAGGAAGTTCATTTACATGGGTATAAATAAAGGTTACTTACTGGAAAGGATGTAAAAGGCAAACTTCAAAGACGGGTTTATTGGATTACTCATGATCTTTTTCTTAATCCTTGAAATAGGCCATGTGCATAAACATGCCTTATTAAATTATTTTTATTGAATACACATGATGACTTTGCAGTTATTTGTGGCGATGACAGTGAAAACCAACTGTTTGAGTTTGTGTTCTCTTTTGTTATTTCATAAAAATTTTTAGTTTACCAAATTGCACTCCCTGCTGGTCTAAATTTTGGTGCGTGTACAGTATATTTTATAGGTTTTCATATATTACAGTATTGTTACACTGTTGTCTCTGTTATCCTACAGTGCATCTCTACAAATGCAGTGCCCTACGGGACAGCTGTGGCATGTGTCTGCGGGCAGAGAGGAAGTTCCAGTGTGGCTGGTGTAGCGGTGAGGGCCGGTGCACCATGAAGCAGCACTGTCCTCCCATTTCCCCTTACGCTAGCCGCTGGCTGGATCTTTCTGCCAGGAATGTCAAATGCACCAACCCACGCATTACGGAGGTCTGTGGCTCATTAGTGCACTTGGGTTATCTGTTGCTGAGTCATCCTATTGAGCCATCAAGTTTAAGCATATGGTGAATTCAAATAATGCAAACACAGCTAAGTAGTTAATTAAGTGGTTAGCTAAGAAGGACGTTAGTTTAGAAGTGGTTTCTGGGACCTGGGTACAAATTTGTAGTAGTTGTGTGCTAAGATCCAGCAATTTATAAGTAAATGTTCTATTTAATTTCTTTTTAAAATTCAAAGGAAAGAGAGAAAACAACTCATTGCATTAAAATAACTCCATCACTATCATGTTTGAAAACATGTCTGTCAGAGAAACTGAGTTGAACCAGGTTATTATAGTGGATAAAATACCTGATTTTGCTTCTATTTGCCATTACAGCAAGCGAGACATAGAGAAACAGGTTGATAGACCTTAGAGCGACAAAAAAAGTCTAACTCTGTTCGAAGATTTTGAGAAGTTACTTTCCGAAATCACATCTTTTATCTGTACATAATACTATCCGAAAACCACATGCCAGACATCTTTTTAACAAATACAAGTAGTTCATACTGTACATATCAATAAATAACTCTAATTTTCTCTGTGGCCAACTTCCAGTTTTTCTTCCAAGTGCTTGTTTACCTGAGCCTATCTTACATTTTGTTCCACACCAGCTGAATACCCTAAGTGCTTGACAGCTAAACGTATTCAGTCTGTTTAGAAAGTGATGATGGATCTTTTATGTCACAAACTCCTGTTCATTCTCTTGAATGAGGCGCAGTGGGTCAGGCACAGAGATGCAAGGCTCTTCCACTTCAAAGAGCCGGGAGCCTTTGATGTTCCTGTTACATTATTGGGGTTTTTGAAGGAGCTGCAGCCGAATGAATCAACTACTGAGCGCTGCTTGGGAGTGGAGGGAGTGTTGCTCCGGCATTGCTCCTGTTCTGTTCTGTAGGTCCAAAGGTTTCCTGCTGGGATGGTTAACTTGACACTGGAAAGGGCTGTGAATAGGTTTTCTCAAGGCTTTGTTATTCACTGCATTATTCATTAAAGTTTGCTTGGAATTATGGTGGATTTCAAGGTTTTCTGAAGAGACCCAGTTGCTATGAAAGCTGAGCATTTCACACACAGACTTATGGTATATTTACTTAATATTTGCTTCCCAAGAATAAAGAAAGGCTACACAGATCCAGTTTTAAGTTTTTAAAGTGTGATTCTACTATTCCACATATTATAGGACAATATTTCTTGATCAAAATAGTCAAAAGCCTATATTTTAAGGCAGTGCTCAAAGCCAAATTTTTAGTAAGAACTTAAAGTGTTTGCATTTTATGATAATTGAAATTCTTTTGGGTTTGGCCAAGTTTAACTCTCTTTATAGCATCTTTTTTTTCCAGTATGGAAGTGCACATTATTTATGTGGAAAAAAATATACAAGAATTATTCAAAAAATATGTACAAGAATAAAGCTTTATAATATTTATTTAATTTATTTAATTCCTCTCTTCTATGTAGGTCAACCCAGTTGCTGGACCTTTGGAAGGGGGCACCCTGGTGACAATCCAGGGCTTGAACCTTGGTCTATCCTTCTCTGAGCTGGTTGGTAACGTGGAAGTGGCAGGAGTGCAGTGCACACCACAGGAGGAGGGATACATCACTGCAGAACAGTAAGAGAAACTCCTCCCCTCCAGTACTAATAAATAGTACTGATATAGTACTATTAAATAAATGCGTGCACTCTCCCTATCTCCTTCTTTCTACATATTTTTTTCCCCATAAAGACACTAGCACATTCTGAATAAGCTGGATACTCTGTGATGCCTCATCAGGTTGTAGGATTGTGCATGGTTCTTTGTATTGCTCTGGTGCAGTCAGAGCCAAAGGAAGAGACAGTCTTTGTGTCATTGTCGTTATAAGGCTGTCGGCACAGCTGTAATTGAAATGCGTTGCATGTCGCTGACTGGAGGGACAATCTGTTAGCCATGTGTTTCTCTCACAGCCATGTAATGCAATTGGGCTCAGGCTGCAGGGACTTTATTTATATCCTTCTAAAGAAGGGGGGGTAAAAAAAAAAGGGAAAAAAAACATGCCAGCAGAAAATTGGAAAACTCACGTGATGTATGAATAGAAGGGCTGGGCAGGGACGATTCATTGGGTGCTCTTATTGTATCGCAGGACAAGTTTCTTGTGCAGAGCTGTGCATTTGGCAGGGCCATTCATTTGGCACAAACAGTGCTTTAAAACATGGCATTACAGCTGTTACTACCATTAATTTCAGTGTGGGGTCAGTTGCTATAATGACTTATTCATGGCGTACTTTATCTTATTGACCTGACAGGCAATACTGATTTATTGAAGAATCCACTATGTTGTCATGGTAACCGGAGGTAATGGTGGGTGGCAATCGTGCTGGAGATGGGGAGGGGTGTAGTTTATCATTTGAGTTATACTGCTGTTATAGGTTTCCCATTCAGAAGAAAGATGGGCTTCTGTATTGACCCACAACTTCCATGAAAGTCTACCTCAATCACACCGGCCATCTTCCGGCAGTGCACTTCATAACAAATGTGATGCAGTGCAGTGATTCTTCTGTGTGTATGCCTGGATGCTGCTATTACTATTATGCACGATGCCTGTGTTTTTGTGCACCCACATACATATTTTGTTTTTTTACTTTTTTGTCTTGAAAGGATTGTGTGTGAGATGGCTGCAGCTCCTGAAGGAAGTACTCCAGGTCCAGTTATGCTGTGTGTTGGCGAATGTAGACCAGAGCTACGAGCACAGTCTTCCCAGCTCTACTCCTTTGTGGTAACTCTGACACTGAAACACGTGTAACTTGTCCACTTTTTCCAAAATAAACGCAAAGTGTTTGTATGATTGTAGGTAAAAGCTAACCAGTTCGATCGGTTCAGGCAACTGCAATCATCAACTGGCAAGGAAGAGAATAAGACTCTCAATGCATTTTAAGTGCAGCACAGACTGTGCACAAGACAGTTTAAAAAATAATTAGGAATGACTTTTCAACTGTGGTATTTTTGTTAGTGGCTGATGAAAACAATGTTCTGGTTTATTGCACCTTATCCCAAAGAGGGCTCTGTTTCTGAGCATGTGGTGTAGTATTACTCGTTTTTAAAATAATTATAGCCTTGATACTCAATAAATTATTAGACCTTGGTCTACCTTTTATAACAATTTTGCTCTTAACTTTTTAGTTCTACAGAGACTTACTGAGCCAAGGCTGGAAGAACAGGGTTTATCAGAATCACACAGTTAATAAGACATATTGTATTCTGCGTTGGCACGTATGCTAAATGAAACATGAATGATTTTCTTTTTCTTCCAAAGACCCCTGCAATGTTGGCACTGACTCCAGGCCGAGGACCTGAATCTGGGGGCACCAAGGTCACTGTAGTCGGGGAGAATCTAGGAGCTGGCAGTACCGTTAATGTGTACTTTGGTAATCAGACATGTGAGCTATACAGGTGAGTAATATAACCCCTTGACATCATCTTAATCTCACATTAAAAATGATTCCTGACTCACAAGCACTAAATTTAGATTGCCTCTGCACAATATTAAAGATTTAGCCTTCACTAATATCAATTAAAAACTGTATGAGGTCACTCTTTTAAAAAAGCACACCTTTGATACAATTATGTGTCTGTGCGTTAAATTAAAAGTCTTTGATAATTAGTGAGGAGATGATGAAACTCACTGTAGTAAGTTTTGTTCTCTGTGTATTTATAGATATCTATTTAAAGTTCAAAATGCCTCACATTGTAGCAGTCAGGTGGGTGAGGCAAGGAAGCCATTAATTTGAGCACCCTCTAATTACAGTGTTCCATCCCTAATGTGTCTGTAACGAGGAAGAGATGGGACAGACTATAATGAATCCTCTCCTCTCACCGTAATGCGCATGGCTCATAGTGACGTGAAGTCTGCCACTGCAGCACTGAGTGGGCAGTCACAATCAAAGGCATGAATAAATCTCTCTTTTGGTAATCTCACCAGGAGGACCAAGTCAGAGATTGTGTGCTTCTCTGCTCCATCGGTGACTGGAGCGGGGCCAGTGCAAGTCAGTTTGAGTGTTGACCGCGCCAAGGTTCCTGGAAGTCTGACCTTTGAGTACATAGAAGACCCCACAGTACAGCGCATTGAGCCCCTGTGGAGCATTACCAGGTAACATAAAAAAATTAAGTACTGAATAAACGCTGTTACTAGCCTAATCATAGGAACGTGTGACAATTAAAAAAGTGCAAATGATCTCATCTTGCAAGTGACAGTTTTCATGTTGCAAAATGTGTTGCAGATGATGCATGTGTGAAAGAGGACTTCATGCACTTCATGTTTAACTGTTTTCTGTCATAAATATCCAATACTTCATTTAGATTAAATCAACACCCACACACAAGTTGTGAATCTATGTGTAAAGTCAGTGGCACAGAAAAACTTGTACTATGTGTGATTCACTTTTCTCAAAAAATGGGTACAATTCCCATAAAGTTTCCTTTTTACGAAGGCTATAATGTTCAGTTTTTATTGATGCTGTCACAGAGGTGTTAATTTAATTATATGGACCGTGGTAACAGTAATAGTTTTGTGCTGGTTAGCCATTTCAAATGTTCTGGCCCCCTCATGCACGTAACCTGAAAGGATAAAAAATAAAAACACTTCTCAACATAAAGAAGTCCAAGACAACAACACAATATTATGAAATACAGATGTTGTTCCAGGACTGCACTGCACAGATAAGCTTCAGTGTTCATTGACTAAAGCCCAATCCCTCTTGGCCCATCACTTGGCCCTAGTCCTCCCATTTCTTTTGGCAATGGAGGAGTAGTGGTCCTTTAGTCCTCTAACCAGGGCGTAGAGGACAATTTAGACAGCTAGAGAACAGCTACCCTTTTAATACCCAAAGAAACAGGGCACCCTACATTATTTGTTAAAACTAATCATTTCTGACCAAAGTAATGTGGCATTGGCTTTCTTTGTCAAGAAGCAGGTAATTTAGGTGTTAAGCTCCATTTACTCCTATATATTGAGAATTATCTCACAAACAACTCCTCCGTGAATTGAAGCCAGTTTCGGTACAATGGGATTAATAATACAGCTCTTCATAGAAAGTCTCTTAGGAAATCTGAGAGTTTGGCAATACTGTCAGGGTTGCAGAGATATTATCAAGTCACTAGCCACAACATTGTTATCTATATAAACAATCATAGTCAAAAAAACCCCCAAACAAACCATCTTTGACTCAAATATTCACGATTCTACATGAATGAGTTCTATGCAGTTAATATTACAATAATGAACCTGCTACGTGAACATTTGTATCGCAGTTGAAGGGTGCACTACCTGGACTCTGCTAAATAAAAGATGGCACTTAATTAGAGTTAGGGTGGGATTACTCGGCACTACGTCCCTGCAGATTAGACTTCAGAGAGACACCCTGGCCCTCAGCCTAGTGACAGGAGGAGCTTTGTGGAGCTGCAATCAAGAGCCCTCATCATGAATCTGCATTCCCACTATGAGGCACTACAAGCTTAGGTAGCCTTTGAAGTATGAGAAGAGAAGGATTGGCACTCTGTCAGGCTGACTTGACCGACCAGTTTTTTTAAGCATTTTTCCACCTCTCCTGTATTTTGACCTCTTTGTCTCACTTTTCCAACTTTCTACTTCCACATTTTTCTAAGCTCGCACTGCAGTTCAGGTTATTCAGAGATTAGAGCGTGTTGTTTATTTTAATCACAGCGCAGATATGTAAACAAGCAGCACCTGTATTCGTGCTATGCCAGTCTCGCAGTTATGGATGAATATAAAATAGCAGCCAGCTGGTTCTCCGTTTGATCTGTCCAATAACAAAGCCTGAGCTACCATCCCAGCTATTCCTCCTCAAGCCTGCATTAATGCAGGTTTTCTGGGAAATGTTTAAAAACACAGATGTCTCTGTGGTTATCATTCTAATTTAAATCATGATGAAAAAGCAGCAGCATTTCAGCAGGTTGCTTTGAGAGCATTGTGCACGTATGTGCTTGTTTGAACAATAAATATGTATTTCTTTCCTCTAAACAGTGGACACACCACTCTGACCGTGACTGGCACCAATCTGGATGTAGTTCAGGAACCACGCGTCAGAGTCAAATATGCTGGGCATGAATCTGTCAATGTGAGTGTAAAAACTGCTGATTTATAGTTATATTTAGTTTTTAAAAAGCATACGTCAATAAATTTACTCTAAATCTGTGATTTGTTATGATTGTATTTAGACAGATTCAGTGCTGTGGTATAATCATTTTTATAATGTGATTGAAGAGGAAGAGGTTTGGGGAGGAAAAAAGAAGTGAGAACAGGTTTACATAAAGGATCATTCCAAAAGAAGATTTAAAAAATGATATGGATGAACAACTCACTTTTGGAGGTGATTTATGGAGCTAATTCTGCTCGCCTGAACTGCTCAGGCAGGTCGCTCAAAGTGATTGATTGTCCTTTGGGAGCAAGTTTTCCACTTCTTACTAGTCATGGATTTGCTTTAGGACTGCACCCTGGCAGAAAAGATAACTATTGCAGAGATGCCAGAGAGAGAATGATGGCATTATTTGCTTGCACGAATGTAAGAGAAAACAAGGACCTTCAGTTTTTGTGTTTGATAAATTAGGGTGTTTTTATGTGGAACATGTTGTATGTGAGAAGTTTGCCCAGAGCCAATTAAATGATGTGTTAACGATGCCAGCCCAAATTTTCAGCCAGTCAATTAAAGCTGCATGTTCGACAGTGTTACTGGCAAAGCTGAGATCTGAAGGGATTAAAGTTGAACTTTAACCCGAAACGGCTGCTAGAAAAGGGTCACTGGTGAATTTAATGAGGGCAGCATCTTTATCACACATATCTCGAAAACATAACTGGAATTACTTGAAAATGTTAAGAATCACAAAAGCATTTAATTTACTTCAAATAGCTTTCTGTGCAAAACTAGATCTGACTAAAGCTAACTAGAAACTGGTGTCAAGCTGGTGAAATTTAAAGGGACAGCTCATTTTTAAAGGAGACTTTGAAGAAGTATAGGGGCGAAAAAGCCCACAGAATTTCACTCTCGTAATCGAGTGATTGGCTTAATATGAAACAGATTCTAGTAGATATTATTCTGTTAATATGCAAGTTGAATAGGATTTTAAAGGGTCTAACATCTGGATGTTCGAAATAACAGGATAGTTATTAGTAGTATAACATTTGGGCACGAAGTGAGACATCTGTTCAGATCTATTTAGCAAAAATGGTTCCTACATATATAAAAACTACAAGTGGTGCTTCATTAATTGCTGTACTTAATTTTCCTTTGAGGTTAAATGAATAATTACTGGAAGATATAAAACTTGTATATCATAATACGTACAGTCTGGCTGCTGTAATATTTCACTCACTACATTGTCAGGTTGTGGATAATGTGGTGTAACTTAAAAAACCTGATCTGATTCTTCTCCAGGTGTGCAAAGTTCTGAACACAACCACCATCAGCTGCTTCGCTCCATCTCTGAAGGTGGAGTACACCACAGACCATGAGACAGTGAAACATGTGGATGAGTTTGGATTTGTCTTCAACAATGTCCAAGCTCTGCTCACCTATAACAACACAAGCTTTGTCTACTACCCCAACCCTTACCTGGAGCCCCTCAGCCTTTCGGGTGTTTTGGAGCAGAAACCTGGAGCTCCCATCATACTCAAAGTAAGTTGATGGAGAGCTTCCCAGAAATGAGTCTAGTTTCAGTTCCCATTTCAGAGTAAGGCAAAACCTTAAAAACACTAAGTGGCTTTCATAACAGCATTTGTTTTATCTTCAGTACACATAACCTAATGTAATTCTATCCTTGTGCTCAGTGCTATAAATAGTCTGTTGCTTGATTCAGTGATCAAAAAAATCTTATCCCATTTGATCAGATTTTATTTCTTCCACACACATCAACCCCTCTGTTTCCCCATTAATTTTTATGCCTTTTTAATAAATAATTCAGACCACGGTGGACATAACTGCTGACTTTTTCTGTCTGATGTTCTTCTCCCTGTGAACTCAAATGCTTCCTGTCAAAGAACGGACAACACTTCTTTTGTACTTTTTAAAATAATTTTTTTCTGCCTTACTTTTCTTCCCTTTACTTTCGTGTGCCACTGCAAGGAAGTTAAATCTTTAGCTACGTTTGCCAAGAGAGAACAGCATGGCATATTGGTTTGTGTCTTGAAGTAATCTGCCTTTGTTAGCTAAAATAATTTAGCAGCTTTCTTGCAAAAAAAAATAAAAAATAGACTCTGTGGCAGTCCGCAGTGCAGTACAGAAACTGACAGAAAGCCTTCTTCGCAAGACAAAAGCCAAGGCAAAGGGATGTGATCAGTGCTGTTTGTTTTGTCTCTCAGCAAGAATATGCAAAAACTACCCAAGCTGAATTTCATAAAACTTGGTGGAAAGGTGCAGAATGGGGACCAGAAAAACCAATTAACTTTTGGTTCTTTGCAAACTTGCAAAGTAGCGCCTAGGCCCTGGCAGGTGATGTGCTCTGTGAATGCCCTTATAGCTGTTTACACTAACTCCACTGATGCATAAACATTGAATGATGCTAAAGCATACTATTTTTCTGGTGAACAGTTGCTTGTCTGGTCAAATAGTTCATGCACAGAATCATGTTTTTAATTGGATCTCTTAGATCAAACAAATATTGTTTTTTTAAGATTCTCAGTACAGAGTTCAGGTTTAATGTTTGAGCTGTTTGGTCTTAAAATGTGAAATGTGCTTGATATATTTAAATTTTATATTATATGTTGCAGGGACGTAACCTGGTGCCATCTGCATCTGGTGGAGCTAGGCTCAACTACACGGTGCTGATCGGGGATACACCTTGTTCTCTTACTGTGTCGGACACTCAGTTACTCTGTGAGCCACCAAACCTCACCGGGCAACACAAAGTCCTGGTCAGTTTCAACTCTGTGCCTATCCGGCAATTCTCTGTCTGTCTGTCCATCTGTTTCCCTGTCTGCATGAATGTGGGTCACTCTCTGCAGGTCAGTGCTTGTCTGTATTTGTGGGTCATTGACAGGCTTTCACTTAGTTGTTGGCTTTCTGTCATTGTTTGTCACTCATGGTCTAGTAGGTTCCAAAGTAGCGAACATTGCCTTCTACAATTATTGACATGCACTCTTGCAAGTATTGACAGTAGAGCTATTAAAAGAAAAGTAAGTGTGTGTGCCTGGATATTAGTTTATTCAAAGGCAACTATACAGGCAAATCTTTAACATTTGATGTGATCATTTTATTTATTTATTTTTTGGCTTTGCCTTTTTTTGAACATGTTTTAAAGATTTTATTGAAAATCTTTAAATCTTTCAATTTTATCGTGCAATTATTCAGGTTCAAGTCGGCGGACTCCACATCTCTCCAGGAGAGGTTCACATCCGATCCGACAGCCTGCTCACCCTTCCTGCTATCCTCAGTATCACAGCTGGAGGAGGGCTGCTCCTCATCATCGTTGTAATAGTTCTGCTGGCCTACAGGCGGAAGTCACATGAGAATGACCTCACTTTGAAGCGCCTGCAGATGCAGATGGACAATCTGGAATCCAGAGTGGCTCTGGAGTGCAAAGAGGGTCAGTACGAACTAAAAGATAAAAATATCTTAAATCCGCTCAATCATATTCCCAAATTAACATGAAATGTATAATTGCATTATATTCTTTTAAAAGCTTATGTCAGAATTATGTGTACAAAATGATTTACAGTGCTGTGAAAAAGCATTTGCCCGCTTCCTGATTTCTTATTTTATTGCATATTTGTCACACATGTTTCAGATCACATGAGAGCTCAGATAACCTGAGATGTGAAAAACGTAATCCTCCCTCTTTGTTAAATCGTGAATTAGCTGTGATTAACCACATTTTGTGAAAAGCTGACTTCAATTTTACTAGCTACACTCAGCCTTGACAGGACTCTTTCTGACAAATTGAATGTGCTAAAAGATCACAAAAAGAAACACATCATGCCACAATCGAAAGAAAAATGAGAAACAAAGTCACTGACATCAGTCTAAAAAGGGTTACAAAAGCATTTCTAAGGCTTTGGGGCTCAACTGAACCAGAGTGAGAACATGGAAGAGCGCATTGATGACTTGTCCAAGAGGTCACAAAAGAACCCAGACAGCATGTAAAGACCTGCAGGCCTCTCTTGCCTCAGTTGAGGTCATTGATTAATGATTCAAAAATAAGAAAGAGACTGAGCAAAAATGGCATTCATAGGAGACCTCCAAGTTGAAAACCACTGACAACCAAAAAGAACAAAGACATATCTGCCAGAAAACATCCGGATGATCTCCAAAACTTTTAGGAAAATATTCTGTGGATAACTTTTTGCCCTTAAAAATGACTCATTTGAAAACTGCATTTTGTATTAACTCGGATCATCTTAGGCTAACAATAAAGCTTGTCTGATCTGAAACATGTAAATACGACAAATATGCATATAAAACAATATCCCATCTGCCCCCCGTCATATTTCTTTTCAAGATTTTCTTATTTAATCACTAGTGTACATATATTTATATTTATAGATACATATATATTTAGTCATCTTTTCTCTTTTACCACGTCTCTCTAATATTTTGCTCTTTACTATTTTTCTATTTATTTTTTATTTTATTATATTTTATTATATTTTCTTCTACTGTACCATGCTGCTGAGTGACTGCTGCTTGTCAAACACATTTCATTGCAATGTTGACCCTGTGCTAACTTGCATATGACAAATAAAACTGAAAACTGAAACCTGAAAACCCCAAAAAACTAGGCATATGCTTTTTCACAGCACTATATAAGGTGGCTTAATTAAAAGATGAGCAAAATTATAGTTAATATTCAAGCTATAGATATCAAATTTCAAAGATGCAAATGTAAAAGTTTTTTATTTGGAATTACTGTCTTACACTACTAAAATGTTGGGCAAAACATTTTATACATGTGTCATGTGCAGCCTTTGCAGAACTACAGACTGACATCAATGAATTAACCAGTGATCTGGACAGAGCCGGCATTCCCTACTTGGATTATCGCACTTATGCCATGAGAGTTCTCTTCCCCGGTATAGATGATCATCCTGTCCTCAGAGAACTGGAGGTGAGGAACCTTTGAAGAAGAGGCTGCAACACTTGAATGCAGTGTCAACCATTTTTCTGACGTCTTGACCTTAAAGCTTCAGTATACTCCAAAAATAATTGCTACTGGCTTTTTGGCCAAAGCTGTCAAACTGTCTGTGAGAATATTCACATCAGTTTGAGGTCAAAAAGTTTTGGGCCGCTGCCCATAAAAAGCAAAAGAATATACCTGATTAAAATTTGACTGCACTCTATTTCAAGGTCACTTCCAGTGCTCCTGCTGTTTTCACATCCCTGACCGGTAGGGCTGTTCAGACCACTTGAACTTGCACATTTGTAATGCCTGCTGAATCTGCTCCACTGTGTCAAAACACCAACCATGCAACTTGATTTCCATTTTCGGGAAGAGAATGGGAAGCAGTTTGAGTGGAGACTGTGGCTTTACAATTGACTGGTGCCACTCCTAACCTGGGGCGCCTTCTTCTAGCTTGGGCACTGTGGAGACCAAACTCACCACCAGTAATTATCCTTGACATAAAGGTTGAGTCAGTTTTGCAGAGAAATAGATTTTTGCTTTCGAGTTCGAGGTCCCTGCACATAAGTGGACAGAAAGGGACTTCAAGGAGGAAATCTACTGTAAAACAGCTGCAAAGCTGTCAATGGTGCAGACCTTCACAAGAAGTGTCCTTATAGCCAAATTTTATTAATGTTTTTAATTTGAGTTTTTGACTGCAGCTCATACTGGGAATTTTTTGCTTCCATTAATCTCTGAGCCTTCTACTGGGTTTGAAGTCATTTCTGTTTCTTAAAATGTATTTGAAAGAAGTGTTTTCATTATTGTCTCAAAGGATAGGCAAATTATTTAATTTTTGAGGCATTCTCTATTCAGTTTTTAAGAAAATCTGGAGAAAAAAAAGTATTTGGCTTTTAATTTTTTTGTGTAAAAAAAAAAGAAGAAGAAGAAGAAGCTTGGAATGTAAAGGTCAAGGCTGATGTTACCAATTAAAGATAGTTTAATCAAGATATTATTAGGGTACAAATTATAGCACTTCTTAAGAACCAATTAACTCTTTAGAAATCCTCTGATTGCACTTGACACATAACAAAGGTTCTTTATTTAGTGCAAAAAAGGTTTTTATTATTTTTTATATATTCCTTTAAATCTACACTTTTAAGGGTGGGGCAGTTCTCTACGCATTTGCATAACCTTCACTCACTTCTAGGCAAAGGCTTTAGCAACACCAGTAATTCTGGTTTGTACCGACCCTTTGAAGGGGAGAATTTCTACTCTGGTCTGTATTTCTGTTATAACTCATCCATGAGTGTGTACCATCTAATGAGCGCACTCACCTTTCTGTGTGTGCAAAAATGCATGATGCGTGCAGGTGCCAGGGAGCGGACAGGCGAATGTGGAGAAAGCCTTGAAGCAATTTGCTCAGCTGGTGAATAATAAGGTTTTCCTGCTGACATTCATACGCACACTGGAGCTGCAGCGCTCCTTCTCCATGCGTGACCGCGGCTACGTTGCCTCGCTCATCATGACCGCTCTGCAGGGACGGCTGGAGTACGCCACAGACATCCTGAAACATCTGCTCTCAGATCTTATAGAACGCAATCTGGAGAGCAAGAACCACCCCAAACTACTCCTCCGCAGGTAAGCAGAATCATTCACAGTGCTAAAACCCAATTAACAAAAAGCTGTGTAACATACCGAGTTATTTTTTGTCAGCTGAAAACTTTCATTTCCAGTTCTTTGGTAAAATGTAAGACGCATAAATTTAAGGTAAAACTGCAGGACAGAACAGAACATGAATTCATTTATTTAAATTGATATCAGAGAGAGTGGTCCTACTGAGCCACAGTCCTGTGGCTTTTGTGGACAAAGCAGAATTTAGATCTCTAATCAGATCTCAGCTGTGCTTGCAGAAAAGAAGAAATCAGTTGTTCTCCAAAATGTTTAAAGAAAGTCCCTAAAAGCTAGACATGCAAGAAAGTCAGAAATTTGAAAAGCCCATTAAATTTCGGTTGGGAGGTCATGTCGGGTACATCATTCAGTTTCGCAACACTGGACTCCCTTTTTTCTCTGTGGTGAGAGGATTAAAACTAGAGATTTTTTCAGTCACAAACCCGACCAATTCTGATCAATGCTGCTTATCTTTTGGCATAGATAATTCCTTTGTGCATTGTTCTTTCCGGCCCAGTTGCTGCACTTCTGATGGTTGAATAACTAGGCCAGTAACGGGAAGCCCACCTTTGTACAGCTTTGTTTTGTGCAGCAGTGTGAAACATCCGCTATGAGTCTGAGAAACAGGATGCCTGAGCAGACAGGTGAAAGACAGGAGTGTTAAAAGTGATAGAGAGTGGGAGGGACTGGCAGAGGAGGAGAACCTAATGGGGAAGAGTGAGTGCAGCGGCAGCAGAGTTGTTGTCAGTCTGACTTATCTTCTGTGTGCCACTCATGAAACATTCAGCTGTAGCTCACATTTCTTTCCCCATCACCTCTCCTCTTCCTCCCTTCTCTCGCCTCTCTCCCTTTTTCCTCCACCTCTGGTTATCTGCCGATTGTTTTCCCAGTGCTGAGACCGGCCTACTGAATGTTTCATGAGGTCTTAAAAAAAGGGGTGGGGGGTGGGGGGGTTGCTCTCACAATCTGACGCACACTCATTAAATATAAGGATGAGTTCACATGGGAGCTAGTACAACAAGAACTTGTTAGCCCAAACATGCAGCTCTTGCGGAAGCACTCTAAAGTTTAATGGGACGCCGTCAACAGTTGATTCAGTGCAGGTTAAGATTGAAATCTGGGTAAGAACAAAAGAAAAGTGCGACAGGTTTAGGACACGGAATTTGTAGCTAAAATGCTGTAGGCCTTGGATCGGATTTAAAAATTGCCACAGAAATATTTTTTTTTACATATTTAGTTAGAATATATGACAGTAAATCATAAATTTTTTACCCATGTGCACTCTTATAAAGTAGCTAAGTGCAGACACTGCAAGGAAGAAACAGAGTGACTCAAAGTGGCCTTCAAACCTGTCTCTAAGCAATTATGTCATGACCCAAAAATGCTGGGCACTAGCAGCACTTAACCCAAAGTCTGCTGGAGTCCTTCGAGATCAAGCGGCTATATCATCAGAACTCTCCTTGTTAAATTTTTCTTTGGTTTCAACAATGCCAGGCTCGTCTACGTCTTAAATTATAAAGAATACTCAGACCACTCCAGCTCTCAGAGGGGTGCCTTTGCTAATAAATGAGTACACTCTCTCTTTGTCTTACAGAACAGAGTCAGTGGCAGAGAAGATGCTGACAAACTGGTTTGCTTTCTTGCTCCACAAATTTCTCAAGGTAAAACGAAATCCTTCTCACATCTCACTGCTAAGATGGTGAGAGCTACTATGGTTTCGCTTAAAGTTATTTGCATTGATTCTGAAATAGACTGCTGTGCATGTTTGTGTTGCGGCTGTGATTTTAAATGCCTAATATCGATGTGTTCTAACAACACCCTGGAAGGATAATGGTTACCTGCGAGGTCAAACATGTCTCCAGCTTTGTATAAAAGCTCAATTTTATTATGTTTGATGTGTCATGCTCCAGTTACTCAGTCTCATCACCTCTGCTGATGAATACTGATTTCCATCCTTCCCTTCACTACTTTTTTTATGTCTTCTTTTCCTTTCTCCCACCTTTCAACCTAATCCCTGGGTTCTTTTCCAAAACAAAGGAGTGTGCTGGCGAGCCTCTCTTCATGCTGTTCTGTGCCATCAAACAGCAAATGGAGAAAGGACCCATAGACTCCATCACAGGAGAGGCACGCTATTCCCTGAGTGAAGACAAACTCATCCGCCAGCAGATTGAATACAAGACGCTGGTGAGTCACAAAGACATGGATAGAGAGAGAGAAACAAAAAACTCTCTACCTTTTGTCTGCTTTAATTTTTGCACATCTCTTGGCAAAGTGCCTTGACAGATCCCCAGAAATGTTGAATATGCCAAGGCTGTGGTTATAATTTGATGATTGCTTTGAATGTTTGCATACCTTTGATAAAATGAAATAAACATTCTTGCATAGCCAGATGCCCATTTCGTTAAGCTTAAAATTCGACAAAACATTTTCGAAATTCCATTTTTAAAGCAGTTCACACACTTGCCTCAAAACCCCATACAACAAATATCCTTTTTAATCAAATACTGTTTCCACTGGACATCGTTCACCCAAATTAGTGGAAAAAAAGTATTATATTAGCTACCTTTACAATTACAAATATTAGACTGAGTCTATATAAGCTTAACCGTCATGTGCTAAACCAGTACATTCACGAGGTAAGACTACCTGGATAATGCAACATGTCTCTTTCTTTTACATTTCTTTTGAAATGAAGCCAGCTGGGTTCCTCCAGCGCCCCATCAGAATAGGTTCCCCCTCAGGCTTTAGCTGCATGGCAGAGCCAGCCAGCGACAGAATGACACCTCTCTGATCGCCATGTCGGAGATTCTGAGAGTCTGTGTCTCATTACTTGTTTAATGCCCCTGCCAGAGCTGCACAAGCACATCCTGGAGGTGTGAAATTACATTTCTGGCCAAGATGCTCTCCACCAGGACAGTTTGGTGAAGAGCAGGTAATGAAAGGACTTCCGTATCAATCAACACATTTCTCTCTGCCTCCTTCCTTTTCTTCCCCCTTCTCTCTATCCTGGATCTCCAGACGCTGAGCTGTGTGAACCCCGACAATGAGAACAGCCCAGAAATCCCTGTCAAGGTGCTCAACTGTGACACCATTACCCAGGTAAAGGAGAAGATCCTGGATGCAGTGTACAAGAACATGCCGTACTCACAGCGGCCACGGGCTACAGACATGGATCTAGGTGAGGCTGCACAGAGTGCAATCCCATTGTGAAGGAATAATTTCAGTACAGTAATTGTGTGGGGCAAAACTAAGATTGCACTATTTCTGTGGCACATCACATGTGGAATAATGACAGCTGGGGAAAACAGAGCAGAAATCGAGCGTGCCAAATGACAATATACCAAATACCAAATATGACATCTAGAAAGGGCTCCACATCAGTTTCGTCAAGACTCCCCCCACACCCCCCCTTACCTGTTTACAGCCCTAATCAGAACAACACTCTAACACTGACGTTAAACCGTTCTGACAGTGCACCTACACCTAGGCTTACGCCCACAACATGTCATCCAATACCGAATGACTCGGCACAAATCCAACTGACATGCACCTTCAAAGGCAGTAAATAAGATAACTTGTAGGTAGTGGCTGATCGTGCTTTGGGCTTGTAGTGTTATACCCTAAGGGGCTTTTCCAGGCTAGGGATTTGGAGAGGATCAGTTTCTCTTTGTTTCTTTGGGCAGCTTAAAGCTCTGTGAAGACACTGTCATTTTTATTTTGTTCACAGAATCACAATCACTTTAATTGTCAAGTAGAAATGCACAGGAAGCTGTCTTGGTGACACTTTGGTTGCTACACTTGACAACTTGCAGAGTTTCAAAGAATAAAATATAGTGCGAAAGGATAACATGACCTCAACTGCAGCGCCAAGGGGCAGACAAATGATCGACATTTGACAATATGTAACTGTCAAAAACTTGGGATACCAACATTCCTCAAAGTGCCATATGTCACACATTTATTATTGATTGTATTTTCCTACAGAGTGGCGGCAGGGCAGAACAGCTCGTGTGGTTCTGCAGGATGAGGACATCACAACAAAGATAGAGAGCGACTGGAAGAGACTCAACACCCTCATGCACTACCAGGTCTGTTAATAACAATCATACCACGACTACAAGTAAAAACTGATTTTTGAGTTTATGAATAATTCAGTTATTTGCGCCCATTACAGTGTCTTATAATCAAGGTGATATGCTAAAACTTGCTTGTTTCTCCGACCAACGGTAGAGTATATAAAACGGATTCCAATCAGATAACCCACATCTGAAATGAATGACTTATTACAACAGCAGAATATAGTTAGACTTTGGCGTTCAGACTCCACTCTCCAAAGTTAAGTGATGTGTAAATATATGGATTGGTAAAGGGGAAGAGGGTCAGCAATTTAGCACAGAGATAGATGGGAATTTTTGCAGCTTAAGCAGACCACCAAAGTGGGAGGCAGCTTGGTTTATAATACAGAGTGAGGCATGTGTATGTCCTAGTGTTCCCCAAAGCATACAAGCCTGGGACAGGGAGAGAAGCAGTAAGAAAACATAAAAAAGCATCAATGCATATCATGTCAACATATATTACAATGATTTTGGCAAATGCTGCATGAATAGAAGGATGTGGGGTGGGGGTGGGTTGTAAAGCAGCTTACAGAAGGATAGCAACAAAAAAAATCCTACCTTATAAAATAATGGATGAGTAGCCGGGTATCATTCGAGCAATCAGCTGGTGTCGGCTGTCACTGAGATCAACTGTTATCAGCTTATTTGCTGGGATATTGGGTTTGGAGATTGACTTTATATCCAGCCTGAACCAATACTAAGTGCAATAAAAGCAAAAGCAAAAAAAAACCCTCACATGTGAAAAAAGACGGCGGAAATGTTTGACATTTTAGTGACTCAAACATTTTTAAAATTAACGTCTGTCGACTGACGCTTTACTTCAGCTCTAATTACCTCAAAGCTTGTAAAAAACGATTGCAATTTTATACCTGGAAAGTCTGAATTTTTCAGACGGATTACTCAGTTGCTCACTAGATATTGTTGATGAAGGGCAAAGTATTACTCATTTACATTCATCTCACTCACCTCATCACTGCCTACATTTTTTTCCAACCTCGTGGTCACAAACACACTTAGTCAACCAAACATGCACTTGTGTGCCCGTCTCTTTACAACACTTTTTTTTCCTTCCCAGCTCATAAATGCGACTACACAGGTCACTAACCTCAGATGAGTCATCCTGTTCCTTTGTCAGTCAAATGTTCATCTACACTGTCAGCTTTGGGCCAACTGTACCATGCACAGAGAAAACATACTTTTCTAAAAACACAGAGACCAGTAAAGACAAAGAAAAGCCACATTTTCTGCACTAAAAGTATGTTTTGAGAGGAGAGAATGCATTCTGTCTTATCTCTAGAGGAGATAAACAATTTAGCTCTTTCATTTTTAATCTTTCGACTAGCTAGGAAATGCATGTTTTGTCGCTAAGCTGAATTTGGTATTCGCTATAATGCAGCTTTTGCAGAATAGTGCAAAGCTAAGTCTGAATGTGGAATTTCTCTCATACTGCGGATAACCGGTCTTCATCATAGCTCATAGAGCAGAGCTACAATATTCAGCATTTCCCCAGTGCTGTTCCACAGACAGGATCTAGGACACTAGAAAAAAGTGCCTGTATTGTTATGTGAAAACATTTAGCAGTCTATTACATAAATATTTCACTTTACTTACATGCTGCAAAAGATTAAGCTAAGTTACCATGAGCATCACTGGAGGGCAATGTTGAGTTAAGTATTGATGTGAGAGTTTAGAAAAAACCTTTCATGCATTTAGTTATGATCATCACCTACTTAAATAAGAAAGGACCTGAACTCAACTACAAATACAGAAAGGGCTGCAAATACTACACCTCCAAATATATGATATAGAAAGGCACAGTGTAGCAACGGTAAAAGTGTTTCCTGGGGCTGCAGAAACATCATGGTTGGAATTACTTTGGTTTACAACACAATGCATGTCTTTGCTGAATCCATCAATTTTTTAGTTTGGTCATTGTTTGGGCTACTTGCAGAGTATTTCTTTATTTGGGTGTTTGTAGCATCTGCAGTGTGTTGAGTTCTCCTGCAATTTATATTTGGTACAGTAATATAAAGCTGTTCCAGTAGATGCTGTGCTGCCTTTTATTTTCATCTATCTGATGATAGTGGATTTTTACAGGAGACTGCAGTTGAACTAAAAGCCTGTCTTTTATAAATTTACAAAGCCCACAGAGGACATTCAAAACCTTTCCATCATAATTCTGAAAATCCTTGGCTCTTGGTTTGAAGCTCAAAAAATATTTGGAATTCCTGCCATGATTACTTTTGACCAACAGCTGCTAGCAAAAAATTCACAAGGCTCTACCTTTGTTTTTCAGGTATCTGATCGCTGTGTGGTGGCCTTGGTGCCCAAACAGATGTCCTCTTTCAACATTCCTTCTTCAGCCAGCTTCCCACGCAGTATCAGCAGATATGGTTAGTACTGCTTAGGAAATTCAAATACTTAATATTCATCCACCTCACAGTAGTGATGCACCATCTGTTTCTGTCACTTATCAATCTGCTGTAAAGCACATTAGTTGACACTGTTAGAAGGCATGTTAAATAAAGGAAGCATGATAGTCTAGAAAAAATATTCAAGAAATATTCTGCATTTACAAAAGCAAATCAAGTATGTTGTTTATTAGGTTTTATATATAAGCTGACATGGAACTGTCTTTTCACTTCACGTTTCTATACAGTAGGTATAACACAAGCTGACCTGATCTTAACGTCAATAAAATCATGCACTTTACATAAATGTTTGTCGTTGGGTTTAATATATTCCTTTTAAAAACACAAGAACTTCAAGCGATGCCACGCTGTAAGTCGAAAAGCTGAAAACACAAAACACTTAGTGGCAGAAAGCGAGAACCATAGAAACCATCTCTTTAATGAATGAGTGTATGTCTGCATCATTACTATGATGACCGATGAAATAATGACAGCACCTGATTATACAGTCAAAACACACACAGCCCACCTGCTCACTTCCAGATTACAACGAAGACTGTCAACCACTTATTTAGACCTGAGAAATCAATGTGACGTTCTCTTTGTTTGTGCTCCAGTCTAATAGAGTGATTATCAGATATATAATGTACATTTACAAACTGAAATATTTTAGGAATTGTGCATTTTTCTTTATCATCTATTCTTTAACCATCTAGGTGTGGATGTATCGTTCCGTTCCACCCCCACCAGCCCTGACAGCCCCCACTCCCGTGTGCCTATGCTGACCCCCGACCTGGAGAGTGGTGTCAAAGTTTGGCACTTAGTCAAGAACCATGACCACGGGGACCAGAAAGAGGGCGAGCGAGGCAGCAAGATGGTGTCTGAGATTTACCTGACACGGCTACTAGCAACAAAGGTACCACATAACACATGCTGCAAACTGTGGTAACGGTGAATAGAAAAAAACAAACATGGAGAAAACATTTGTACTCGGAGGCCTTTATTTGGTGATTTTGAAGTTTTCATGACCACTCAAAGTCCTTTGCATCACAGGAAAAGTGACACATCCATTCCTAGAGAAATTAACTAATTAACTTAATGTAGATGTCTGTGGTAGGAAACGTCATCATTTGTAAAAACAACAAACAAAATATTCACAAAAAACAGAGCAAATCTCCATTCTGTTACTTTTCAGGGAACGCTGCAGAAGTTTGTGGACGATTTATTTGAGACCCTGTTCAGCACTGTGTGTCGAGGCACTGCTCTGCCTCTCGCAATTAAATACATGTTTGACTTCCTGGATGAGCAGGCTGACAGACATGGCATCCATGACATGGACGTCCGCCACACATGGAAGAGCAACTGGTGAGAAAGATTTTTGATTTCTCATAGTGCTGTTGTCTACTTACAGCCTAAGAAAAGAAACTTTTCAGCAGCACTTAGCTTGTTACAGAAATAGCTTTCTGTAACAATCGTAATATATTTTCATGTTCTAGCCACAGTCTTACACAACTGTTAAGATTATCTTATCAAATATTTTTTTTCTGTTTTGTTTTTTAGAATTGTATAGTATTGTTTTGATTGTATAGTAAAGTATAGAGTTGTTAAATTTTGTAGGTCATCTGGTTTTATCTTGTATGGGTCAATGGCTCTCAAGGAAGCAACTCCTATTTCTGGGAACAATCTGTAATTCCAAATTATCTTTCAGTAGTCTTCTAATCTCCATGTTTTGAAAAGAAAAAGTCACTAAAAGGATGATTAAAAGGACATTTCATGATTTCCTTTTGCAAAATAGCCTTGCACAGCCTAAAATATATATTTTTTTACGTTTCTGTATAGCCGCTATTCTCAATAGCCGCTCTCATTCACTTTCCTCCATTAATTTGACAGCATCTGAATGGGGCGGCTGCAACGCTAAATTAGTACCCAGGTCACTTTTCAGTAAAAGCTGTGATGACAGGCTTTCTAGGTGTGAGCTAGTAATATTTACTCTTAATCACTTTTAACAGAAGACCAGTCTGAATGCATGCAGTCACATTAATGGATAAGCACACGGAGCTTTAAGAAGCACTTGCTTTTTCTCCATTCTGTGTGGCTACCATTGATATGTCTGAATGAAGCCATTAGGAACGTAAAAGTGACATACTTCTGGATGACAAAATGCAGTCACTTTAACAGATTAATGAAGCCAGCAGTGTTATCAGTTTTCTCTGAAAAGTGCTCATTTGATTCTCCCCCCCCCCCAGCCTTCCCCTCCGCTTCTGGGTAAATGTGATCAAGAATCCCCAGTTTGTGTTTGACATCCATAAAAGTAGCATCACAGACGCCTGTTTGTCTGTGGTGGCCCAAACCTTCATGGACTCTTGCTCAACATCCGAACATCGTCTGGGAAAAGACTCTCCCTCCACCAAACTACTCTACGCCAAGGACATACCACATTACAAAAGCTGGGTAGAAAGGTGTGTATGTGCAGGCTTTTTTATAATTATGTTAAAATTATGTTTTGTATACGGTAGATAAGTATATTTATAGGCAGCTTTTAGGCCTAAATGTTTTCAGGTAAGATGCTGCATATTATAAACTGGAATTTATCAGTGTGAATTTTAAAAAGTAAATAAGATATGGAAGAAACACCCTTCAACCATGTTAAGAATGTTGACATTGCATTCTTTGTCCACTTGTCGGCCACTCTAAAACTGTGATGTATTGGAATATTGGATTTTTAAATCATCAATATCTTTATCACTATCCTGTATTGATCAGGCGCTAACTTGGGAGCATTGACAGACATCCAGCTCCTCACCAGAACGTTGGTTGCCATTGGTTTCATCAGCAATACTATGTTTTGTCAGAACCACCACATTTATTAATTTACTCTCACATACACAGAGCGCCTTTCATGACTCTGTAAGTTTTATCACACCACAGTTCCATATCTTTTACACCTTTGCCATATAAAGCAATAGAGTTGCAACCTTTGTTAATGCAACTCTAGGGACCCATTAGAAAGTCTAGCTAGATCTTCAATGGTGCCTTTACGAGCATGACAAAAAATCCGTCTTTAAATGAAATAATTGTTCTTTAAGTAATAATAATAATCTCACTCATTTGTTAATTATCATATTAGTAAAAGATCAAGGTCAGGTCTTCATCATTCGCCGACATTTTTTAATTCAGTAGTTGCAATAAAAATATGTAGAAACAATGAAATGAGTTGTGCACTGCATGTAAAATTAAACTTCTTCGATGCATGCAGCAAGGCAGGGCATTCTTTATATACACATGCGATTGCTCAGAGTTATGAGTCCAGATGGGTTTTTGTTGAAACCTTTAATGATGAACATAATCTTCCTAAGGCTCTTGCTGAGGCTCAGTTTGTGTATCTGCATATGGAAATAAAAAGCGTGTTCGTTTATTTTTGAATACATTGTCTGCATTACTACATGACTAAACGCATGAGTAACGCTTTCCTTGTTTTCTATGCTGCAACACCTCTGATTTACAGGTTCCCGTGTCGAAGCATATTCTTTTCAAAACAGACCGATTCCATGTGAGAAGAAAAGCTATGGTATGCATCACTGTGCCCTCCACACTGACAGTGCGTGTGTGTGTGTGTGTGTGTGCGTGCGTCTCCTCTCAGGTACTATGCTGACATCAACCGCCTGCCTGCCATCAGTGATCAGGATATGAATGCCTATCTGGCTGAACAGGCTCGCCTTCACTCCAGTGAGTTCAATGTGCTCAGTGCCCTCCATGAGATCTACGCATATGTCAGCAAATACAGCCAAGAGGTGAGGCCCAGTCAATACACTTTAAACCAGTAATGTGCACCACATGTTTTTGCAGTATTACCAATTGAAGTTATCAATTTTGGAAGTCAAAGCAGCCATAATTAATCATTTATTTATTTATAAATAGCAGTGTCTTGATTCCATTGCATTGAACTTCCAGAGAGTTATAAGCCAACTCTTCAATTTTCTGCAGTTTGGGACACTTTAACGTCTCTCCTGCCATTGTTTGATTTTAGGAATCTGACTTCTTTTAGCCAATACTTTCTTTTATTGTCATTTATTTTAGCAGCTAAAGGGGCAGATAATTCCCTCAAAAATGGAGACAAAAGTAGAGTAATTACTGGAGTTAAATTTGTCAGCTGGACACAAATACATCTCTTAATACACGCCAGTCTTGTTCTGTGAATGCTGGGTGTGCGGACAGGCAACTGTTTGCTAACAACTTACCAAAACACGGTTTTAATTTTGAGCCCTCGTAAAGGTCATGGCTGATTGCAGAAATCAAACGGGCAAAAAACAAAACAGACTGTGTCGAATTTAATGAATTCATTTTGTGATAATATGCTGGGTGATTTTCAATTAACCAATAAAAGAATTACTGAGAATGCCGCTAACAATTTCCAGGAACACGAAGTGTGTCTTCAAATTGCTTCTGTTGTCAGCTAAAAGTGCAAAACTAATTTATGCGACAAACTATATATACATAGTAAGGTAACAAGGATTGAGTGAAACTTATTAGCGTTGAGTCCGCGGTCAAACATAAGTAATGCATTCAGAACAAAGACGGAAACAACACAATCATAAACAAAAATTAAATAAAATCTAAAACAAAATCTGACCCCATGACATAACGCGTGCGTGCTAATTTACTACAGCTGACCGGTGACATGCTTTGTGTCCTTATGGCCTATATCTCTGTGTGTTTTAGATCATTGAGGCACTGGAGCAGGATGAACAGGCCCAAAAGCAGAAGCTGGCGTATAAAGTGGAGCAGATCATCTCAGCTTTGTCCACAGAGAGCTGAGAAACACACACGATCCTAAATACTTCCATATACACACATAAACACATTCTGTATGCACACATGATACACAGACACCAAAATATACCATAACAGGGGAATTATAAACACATATGCCTCTCAGATGTGGAAATCAACCGACTTCTGGTATGCATGTGCGGATATATTAAATCACACATACACACAAACTGTTGTGCACAGAGAGACTGCAGTTTTAATGGACCTACTGTATACAAACTGACAGTTACACGTGGATAAATACACGGGTACAAATGTACATACGCAAACCACAGCACACATCAAACAGCAGAACGTCCCAAAGCAAGACTTTTGAATCCAATGTCATTTTTCAGAAGAAATTCCAAAAGGCAAACATCCAACTTCTAAAACACTACTATAGAGGGAGAGAGAAGGAGGATTTAGGCCATCACGGCTGCTGAATTTTCCGCCAATTCTTGTCCGCTGGGTAATGGTTTGCCTTTGTAGTCGGTGGTTATACTAAGTGTGTGTGTGGCATGGCTCTGAAGAGAACACCACTTAATAAAGAATGACTCAACTTGAAAAGTCACTGGAGGAGCTCAAAGACAGGAGCCAATTTAATGGGACAAGACTCAAAGTTCTTTTTATATGTCAAACATGAAGGACACTTATTCGCACTACATATCACAAACTTGGAGTGACATCGCCATTTGTTGCCATTCGGAGCAGAGATGTGCATCTTGCACCAAGTCTTTTTTCTGGGTTTTTAAAGGCTTAAGAGAGAGAACACTTAGGATTTCAGCAAAATTACTTTTTATTTTGCTGCTTGAGGATTTCCATCATATGTGACATCATAAAACATCATATATTTTTTTCATTTAATGATGATTGTCTGAACTACTGGGTTTTGAAAGAAGTATACAACAGATTTGTCGCTTATAGGTTTAGGGTCTGGCTGTTTAATAATCCAACACCAAGACATCATTACTTTCCAATTTGAAATATGTGTAGATATTTTCAGACCCAATCCCTGGCTCTTCGTGCCAAATATAATATATCTCATGTTTCATTCATATTAAACGCTCCTGTAGAAGCTATTAATAATACATGCCATTGTACGGAAAAGATCCCATTTGAGATAGGACATTTTTTTTTACAGTGATGATCAATAGACCAGTAATTCAGCCATTCAGAGATAAGTGGGGACCAAATTGAACTGCAGTAGAAAGCATGATTAATGATGCTATAAGCCTGAAAGTGGATCAGATTAGCCTAACCTGGCCAACAGCACCCACCCTTCCAGTCTCATCAGTCATTGTTTACATTTAGCGTGATACTTGAAATGCACTCGGTGTACAAGATACCAAGAACACCTGCAGCTCCTGTCAAGTAATCTGGTCAAACTAGATTAGATAAAGGCCTTGATGCTTTTTTGATTTACCAAATGAATCCACTTTGAGCATAATGTGGAAACTAAATGCAGGTTAAAAGCTGAAGTCTGATTTTTTCACCTTCAAAACAGGCGATCTGGATCGGGATTCAGCTCAGTGTAAAGCAGGTGCTCTTATATTTCTTAAACAGAGTGGATATATGATTAACGGTATATGTGACTGGTCCAGCAGTGGGTTCTTGTAAAGTCTGTTTGTTGCTTCACAGCACTAGTGACGCTTTATATCCTTACTGTTTTCGTGCTTTAACGTAGAATTCACGTTTTATTCCAGTTTTATTTTGCATTCCAGTGTACACTTTACCTGATTGCTCGTTGTCCCCCCCTGCTCCTGTAGTTATAGTGCCATATCTAAACTTTAAAATAATTATCTAAACTTCAGCATAACTGTAAAAAAAAAAGAAAAAAAAAAGAAAAAAAAATCTGCGACATCACGACTACTTCACAGTTTTAGTTCTGATTGGTTGTTTCACCAATTTACAATGAGGAAACAAATGCCTTTTTATGCTTGAGGCTTCTTATAAAGTCTCTGGAAGTATTACTGCTATCTTCTTAACATTTCCGTACCAATGGAGTTCATTTATCCCCCACAAGACCTTGAATCATGTTATCTACAAGAACAAGATGAACTACGATAAATAATAAGTACATTTCCTGTTAAATGTTGAAATATGACAGAATTCATCAGTTTCATGTGTGGTTTGATGATGATAATTTATAAATGTGTTGTGCAATAAACTGTCAGATGTTTAAGCTGTAATGTTTTTTTAAACTATATATTACTGTATAAATACTGTACATAAAAAACACTCCTATTTTGCAAGCAAAAGATTCACTTTGTACTGTTGTTATACATTAAATGCGCAGCTAATGAAAATGATTTTTGCATTTTTGTCTAATTTATGGTGACATTTCTTTTTAAAATAATCAGGCTGAACATGATTATTCATTTTCTCTGTATTAAAAGGGTACTACATCCCAAGTCCTGGCTGTAATAGGTCAAATATTGTCTTTATTTAAGAACATTTAACTAAACTTCTTTGCCTTTCATCGTACTTCATTATACATAGTTTACAGTTCTGCATTTTTAACCACATGAAACATCAGAATCATCATAATGTGACTTACTTAATTTGCACAGTGCTTTTTTTTCTCTGACAAAATACTGCTGATGGTAGAGGTGAAGTCATTTTTAACCCAATCAAAACTCTGCCACACATAACTGGATAATCTATTTTTATGGTATTAGTGGACCATTAGCATTCCACTTTAATAATTAAACTTATTGACTTTTCATGGGAAGGCTTTGCAAGACGGTGATGTCACAGGGATAAACTCAAATCCCACGAGAACATACATCATTCATCCTTTTTAGTGTTTGACCCACAAGCAGATAATATTAGCCCTCCAGCAAAGTCTCAAAATATTTTTAAATAGGGTTTTTTAATACGTGTTTTACTAGATTTGCTTCTTAATGAAAGCCATTATTTAGTAAAAGAGTACCTATTTCAACACTAGCACAATGTTATTATTTTAAATATCGTATTATTTATAAGCCTATAACCATGATTGAAATTTTTAGTCATGCAATCAGAATACCATTTTAAAAAGATAGTTAATTTTTTGTTGAATTTAAATGCTCATGGTTGTGTTGCTTTACAGTGTTCCACAGGAAGAGGGTGTTGTATTTCCAGACCCAACAAAGGTAAAGCCTACTTCACAAATCAGCAAAGACCTGTAGAGTAATGGCCTCCAGCTGGAATATTTTCCCTGGAACTAGAAAACAAATGTGAGGAGAATGATGTTCCTTCCCCTTTTTGAATTAATCAAGAAGCAATGCCGTTTCAGGGAGTCTGAACTACTGCCATGAGCCAAAAACAGCCAATCATCACTCTATGAGCTCAAGACTCTAATGTAACTTTACTAAAGTACAGTTTGTACTACCGTGATTGTGGTGATGTAGTACGGCATGTGACAAGCATATATGAAGTTTGTGAGTCTTTGCTATAAGCATTGTTCATGTTTAACCCGCAAAACTCCGGACAAGCAGAAACCAGGTGTGGGGGGCTTGCAGTAATACCCAGACTCCACAACTCAAACCTGTCGGACTCATATTGGTTATGATCAGTGTATCAAAAGGGTCCTCTGTACACCTGCCAGGCTCTAACTCCTCATCTTTCCCTTTTTCACTCTTTACTTGTCAGAGTACCGACACTCAGTTGCCAACAATTCCCCCTCGCACACATTCGAGGAGGATCATTAGGACTCAGACCTCTTCTACTGACAGCTGAGAAAGCTGCAGGATATCAACTTGATAGACTGTGTGCTATAGGATGGTACAAGACAAGTTTATAGAGCAACTATTGTCATCAGACAACAATCACTTTTCATTTTAAAAAAAAAAACAACCTTAAGTTGTCATAATATCTCATTCTGCTTGGACGCCTGATTGACGTAATTAGTCTGAGGTAAAGTAATATGACAGATCATCAGCTTCTCTAGGTAGTCAGAAAATAATGAGGACACTGGCCTTATGCACAGACTGCTGATTTTTAAGACAGCTCTTTCTGCAGAAGGAATGCTGAATGGAGGCCTCCTTGGACTTTCTGTGCACTTGAGCAAATGCGAACAATTCAGCACAGCAGGTGTAAATAGTTAATGGACTGTCCTTAAGCATAAAGTGGGATAAGGCACCAGCTAGGTGATAAGATCACCCCATTCATTAAATAAAGATACTTTTCTTTAATAGAACTGATTCACGGGTCACATTTCCTTGAGCATCTCTTGAATGCAACCTTCAAGCTTTTGAGTGCTTTAAACATTAGCCTCCAGCTGCTTTGATTAAATAATTATTAGTGTGCACACAATCATGTAAATGATGCTTGTTCATTCTCATGACAAAGAAAAGTTGTCTATACTTGGAAAAGAAAAACCTCTTAACTGTGTAGAATAAATCTTAAAGGACCATAACTGCTATCAGTAACAGCTTCATTCACGATTTATTAGATGAGCTCATCCATGACGACATTTTATTTCTTCAATTTGCAGAAGTAATTTTTCATTTGTCCACTAGCAACTCCACAGTCATACTCTCTTATTCGCCACCTAAAACTAACAGCTTAATTCTTTTTATAGGACAAAGTGGAAAATAGTTCAAGGTAATATACACACATATTACATATACATATATTTATAAGCACAAAGCAAAGGAATGATGTATTAAGGGATCTAAAGCCCATTTGGTTGATCTGGACCTCACACTAGTCTACTAATGCCATCTTCTGGTGAAAATGATCATCACAGGTAGGGACAAAATAAGGATTATTAATTCTTTCATGGAAAATAGTAGATGTGAGAGGCTCCAAAACATGACATGGGAAACAAGAAAAGGGTAAACATGTATTAGTGACAAAAAACTGTACTTTCACCTGAGATTGTATTTGTTCACATATACATATATACACATACCCTTTAGTTTTTATAACTGCCTTAATGGCACAGATTTAACGAAGTGCTGAAAACATTCAGATCTTGGCTCAAAGAGTTGGCAGTTCGTCTTGTAACCGGAAGGTTGCCGGTTCGAGCCCCGACTCGGACAGTCTCGGTTGTTGTGTCCTTGGGCAAGACACTTCACTTACCGCCTACTGGTGATGGCCAGAGGGGCTGATGGCGCGGTATAGCAGCCTCGCTTCTGTCAGTCTGCCCCAGGGCAGCTGTGGCTACAACTGTAGCTGCCTCCACCAGTGTGTGAATGAATAGTGGAATTGTAAAGCGCTTTGAGGGCCCCGAATAGTAAAGCCTATCCAAGCTGTAATAGGGCGAGGGGCAGTTTACACTTTGGACAGGTCCCTAGTCTGTCACAGTGCTAACACATAGAGGCATAATATATAAATTAAAATAAAACACGCTCCACAGGCCAACTGGGGTACCAGAGCTGGACTCCTTCTGAATCCATTGCTGTGTGAAAAATTTGGACTGCATATACACCTTCAATTACATGGGTAATCACTAGTTGCTGGACTATCAAGGGGCCAATTCAAAGATTGTAACATCATGTAACACCTTCAGGCTGTGTAAGGGCTATGTGACCACGAAGGATGATGGAGTGCCTCCACAGTCACCTGACCTAAACCCAATCGAGATGGTTTGGGATGAGATGGACCATAGAGTGAAGGCAAAAGGGCCAACAAGCGCTCAGCCTCTCTGGGAACTCCTTAAAGACTGTTGAAAAACCATTTCAGGGGACAAGCTCACAAAGCTTATTGAGAGAATGCCAAGAGCAAGAGTGTGCAAAGCAGTAATCAAAGCAAAGGGTCGCTATCGAACAATCTAAAATATAAAACATGTTTTGAGTTATTTCACACTTTTTTGTTTACTACATGTACTCGTTCATAGTTTCGATGCCTTCAGTGAGAATCTACAATGTAAACAGTCATCAAAATAAAGAAAAAACCTTAAATGAGAAGGTTTGTCCTAACGTTTCACAGTAGTTATCTTTGTATGTCTTGACAAAGTACATATAAACATATAAACTAGCATAACAAAACTGGATTAAATGATCATTTGGTTTAAATCACAACTTAGGCAAATATATTATTTTAGTTTAAGTCTATTTTTATTTTTGTTAAACTGTTTCCCTCCTTTTTACACAACTTAGTTCTGATTCGATCTCAATTAGAATTTTTTTTTCAGCATTTATTTAGTTATTGTTGACAAAGGATGTTGACAAAAACTATGATGAAAGTTATTGGTCAATGAAACTAAAACTACCTTTAAATATTAATGCAAAATCTGCAAATTATCTACCCTAATCATTTCCATAAAGCACTTTATGGAAGTCACTTTGTGGAAACAAGTCAAAGTAACATCGAAGATAAATACCGGAAATATAACAGCTTTTCATAAATACTGCAAACATGCAAATAATTTTTTTCCTTTTTCAACTTCTGAGTGGATGAGACGGTCTTATACGTATGCTATAGCTGTAATGTGAACACTAACACCATGTATACATGTTCACTAGACCAGTCTTCATTAAATCTGCAGTTTTCTGCATCAACTTTCTATTAAGGCTCTTCAAGAGTGCCATTTTTCATGCTTGACATACATTCAGAAGGCCTTTCTCCTGCCAGTGTACTCCATAAACTACAACACTGCATGTGCTTGACAGCCTCATAAATATGAAGCCTAAAATATTGCAGTCGCCCTCTGGTGGGTTTCTGCGGTATAAGTAATGCGAGTCTTTTAACATTGACGAAGGCTAACATAAACCTAGGAGGAAAGTTAGTATAATCAAATAATAATATATTACCTAGGATACAATATTCATTTTATTTTAAAACAGCATCTGGCCCCTCACAGTGCCTGCTGAGAAAATTCTGTCTCTTGGACAAATGTAGTTGACGACAACTGGACTAGGAAATAAAGACATCTAATAATTTGACTGAATATTATTCCAATTCTGAGTCCAAAAATTATATAAGGTAATTTGACAGTTCGCTAGTAAATTCAATTAAATTCTGTTTTGTTCTGTGGTTATGGCATCATGTGTCAGGAATCTTTGGATGACAGAAGTGATTGAGAAAAGAAGAAGCTTCCCCTTCTGACTTTTTAAATCTTATTATCTTGAGTTTAACATAAACTCATGGGAAACTTTCACTGGCATGGTAACAAATCAATTTGCAATAAATGCAACTAAAAAGATTTCATTTCACCTATGTCTGTTTGAGAAAGAGCACTCATAGGACAGGGAGAAGAGAAACTAGTGCAACTGTACTGTGAAGGTATAAATTGTATAAATTGGGACAACTGTATCACTGGTCATTTTTTCAATACATAAAAATGACATCATTTTCAAACTCTAATAAATACAATTAATGAGGTCTTTTGGGTAACTAAGACGGTGTGCATAAATCTGTGCATCAAAGCCAGATATGTACATCGTAGAGCAACATACATGTAAATGTCAAAAAGGGAAAAGAAAAGAAAAAACAAGAAATAATCAATGATAAAATTCAGTACAACTTCAGTGAGTATCAGATTTTTTTTAATTTTTTTAATTTTTGTGATGAACTGTTTTTCTGTGTGAAGCTATTTTGACTGGTCAATCAGAGACCCTACGGTTAATCTGTAGACGTTATACTTCTAACCTAGATAAAAGTGAGAGACTTTCACTTCTGCATATGTGAGAAGTAAGATTTCCAACACGTCGCTGTAGCCCTTATGAAGCGCATGCCAATTGGCCTCTCAACAGGCCCAAGTTTTAGTTTAAATGATTTCCAAATGCTGCACATATTGTTTGTTGTCCCACAAAATAAAAGAAAACACAAATCCATGCAATATAATTAACAGTGTCTTACCGCCTCTCATCACTGCAGCGCTCTAATAACAGTGGAGTTAACTTTAACAGAGGCTTTATTTCATTTTCTGGGTTAGTAGATGATATACAACATTTGGAAACTCTGCTTTATGTACACCCTAGAGTAGCTAAAACATACTGAGAGTGTTGACAGTGGCTTTGGCTATGTGCTGGTAATGTTACTTGCCCACACACTTCCACTGAGCAGCCACATCAACAGTGGCTGCAGCAGTCTTTAGCAGAAAAATATAAAGTATATAAAAAGCAAATACCACAGAAATATGGTAGAGATGAGCATACATTTCAGCAGATATGTTACAACAAGCACATGATTCAGCCACCTTCAGTGTTTGGTGTAGCACGCTTCAAAGTAACGTGTTCCTATAATCACATTACATATTTTAGAGAAACAGTAATATAACATCTTGACTGGAACAAATTCCAGCAATTAAGGCTGGGGGGGCATCCTCGTTTCTTCCTGCGTACTTGCACTTCAGTTAGCTGATTTCAGTTTGTGTTCAGGAAGAGGAAAATGGTGGAGTGATTTATAGCTTTAAATTTTTCAAAAGAAATCAAAAAAAGTATTTCAGGAGTATTTGAACAGAGAGACATGAACATTACTTTTATTATGAAACCAAGGGACAATAGCATTTTCAGCAGGACAGGAAAAACTGCATCATACTGCAAACACAACTTCAGCTCCTTTGTAAACAGCTGCACAGACTCCATGCTGACACAAAGTTAGCTAAGAACTCTGGGTGATGGTGATGTTAAAGCTGAGTGAATGCTGACCCCAGCGTCTCTTTAACAGCTATCAAAGGCATGATGAGCAGTTGGGCTCGCAGACTCCATTTCTACCTGTAAGTGGTTCCACACTTTCCACATTTCTATCACTTTAAGGGTCTCTCTGGTTTTTAACTTTGTTTTTTGTTGGCTTTGTATTCATACATGTTAACAAAAAAAAGACTGAATGTGTGTTCACATCAAGATAGGATAGGTTACAGTTTCTGTTATTGTTAACTAGTAATTATGTGACAATATATTTCAGCTAATTTTATAGAATGTAAGGATGTAACTTTTTTTATCGACAGTTAACAAAAAAAAAAATTAAACAACTTGCATTATATTTGAAAACTCCAGACTAGACCCTGCACACTTTAGCCTAAGTTTCCAGGTCTTAGCTGCAGTGACAGCCAGTGTGGTCTTCCACTGTTGCATCTCTTTCAAGGATTGAACTGAGGTGCATACCTCAGTTGGAACAAGTGGCTATTTAAGTTTCTGTTGCCCGTCTATCACTTTGAAGCAGCCTGGCCATTCTCATCTAACATCAACAAAGCAGTTTTGCCCGGAGAACTGCCACTTACTGGATATTTTCTCTTTTTCAAACCATTCTCTTTAAACTCTAGAGTTTAGAGAGGGGAAAATCCCAGCAGATGAGCAGTTTCTGAAATACTGAGCCCAGCCACATGGATGCATCCCTGAAATGCCCCGAATGAAAGCATATTTCATTTTGGGAAGAGTGACACTGTTTTTGTTATTTGTCTGCACGGCTCTCGTTGCTCAGCATAGAGAGGTAACAGTCCAAATTTGGTGGAGTTTGAAACAAAATCTCCACCCACTTCTGCTCCTCCCAAAGTTTTCCCTCCTTCTCAGCTTCCCTCTCTCCTGCACTCATGAAATCACTTCAAGACAGACTCCCTCCTAGGTAGCCAAGCTGGTTTTATAGCTCACATTTTCAAAGTGCCATAAAATCTGCATTACATAGTATGTGTTTTTGTGGCTGTGTGTTACTGCATGTTTGTACAAATAAATAAATTTAAATTAAAATAAGAACACACTATTTTGTTTTGTTTTACAATAAATCCTTTAATTCATTTTACAAAGTGTGTTAATTGCTTTTCAGCTGTTTCTGTGACTAAAGTCAGAACAGAACTACTAATCTCCTAAATTGAGCTGGTAATTATGTATGGGTGGAAAAAATGTGTTTCCCAAAACATTAGGTGAGTTGCCATTTTACAGCTTCCTGCTCAGAACTCTGCCTGAGCTCACACAAATAAGCCACTGCGTGTGGACACCCTGCGTTCTTGTGCTCTCAGACAAAATAAAATAAACATTCCTAGTAGTCAACCATTGAGATTCGCATTTTAAACAAAACTATAAAGAAAGCTTCTGTCTTTTTAAAGAGGCTAAAAGAGGCTTTCTTATAATCTCAGAAGCACGTCTTCTGAGAATATAATCCAGGTAATATCCTTCTAATATGATCTCTAGTAAGTAAAGAGGATCTGCCGCTTAAAGTACTCATCTGATTCACCAGACTAGCCTCAGTGATCAAAGCCATTCAATTAACAACCAAGCAAGTTTGCATGGATAAAACGCCACTGACGCCTCTGAAACACCTTAAAGAAGTGAAATTCTGACGCAGGTTCAATTCAGGTTAATGTACCTTCCTCAGCACAAACACCATTAACAAAAGAGAAATTAACTACCAACAATGATTTAGTCTAACATATGCCTAAAAGACAAACATGCTTTCTTTTACTGTGTTTGATTGCAAAAGGAGGTGAGTATATGTGAAAGCAAGTGTGTGTTGACTGAATAAAATGAGAAAAATAGAAATGAAAAGAATGCATACAAATGCAAAAAACAACACATTTTTACAAAATTGTTTGCAACAGCTTGAGATTTTTGTGGTCTTTAAAGTACAGGGTATATCTACAGGGGATTCACTGTGAGAAACTACAAGCAAAGTATTTCTGCCCATGAGACAGTGCATCATACATTTCAGAGAGCATTTAACACACATGCTCCGAGGCGTATGCACATGATTTATACAATTAAAAAGCAAAAACTTGAATATGACATCTGAAAATGCGCTTACAACCAAGACTGACTGAGACACACACACACACACACACACACACACACACACACACACACACACACACACACACACACACACACACACACACACACACACACACACGGTTCAGAAAAACTATAAATTAGTTTCTCTGAACCCTGGACATTTCCTATAGGCTTTGCTTTATCCAAAGATTCTAGCAATTAGATCAACAAGTAATCCTTGTGAGCCAAAAGCTTGGTGTATAGAGCTCTAAATGCTACATGCCAAAGTGTTTTTCTACTATTAGATTACTACAATGTCAGAGAGAACAGCAACCCCAACAATCATCTGTTTAAACCTTTTGTTTGAAAGGTGCAGCTTCTCAAACTGAAGAACGTTAGAGAAGAGCATTAACAGCGAGACGCTAAAACTGGTTTTATTAAACAGCTGATAAACTGAGGGGCTGCACCAAGCCCTGCGTAAAATGCAAGGATTATTTTTGAACTGGGAATAAACTCCCTATGACAGACAAAGTATAAAATGTAGGACTTTAAATGACTGGAAATAGGTCAACTTTATTGGATAAAACGTTACAGAAGAAAACATATACAATGGGCAAGAAAAACTATAATTTTGTTCCTGTTGTGATTTGTGGAGGGGAAAATGTAAAATCTGTTCCTTGTCATTGACTACTCAAGTTGTGATTCATTAGGACTCAAGTTGAAGAAATACTTAACTAGCTAACAGTGTAATTAATATTTTACTGGGGTGGCATGACTGATGGCTTACAGCTGTGGCCATCGGTATACCACTGCTTTCTTTCTTGAGGTTTTCACCAAAAGCTCATCTTGGGCTCACAGTAAGGAGCCAATTGCCCACCTCAGCATCCCACTGTTTGAGCTCAATGTTTGATAGAGGTCTGCAGAGGGTGGGGGTGTTACAGGAAGGAAATTCAATGACTGGGGGAAGGATGGGCTAAAACAAGAACAAGGGAGATTTGGGCATTGCTGGTATCAAGTTACAAGACTGTTCCTTGAGAATGTGAATTTCCTCGACTTACTATTGTTGCTCATTTCTCTTGGCCTTAGGGTGGGTCTTTTTTTTAACAACTCATTTAGCATACCTTCACCAGTGTTTCCAGATGTGCAATTCACACAGAGCATGAGTAGAGCTAGCATGAAAGCAAACAAAAGTAAAGCAAAGAGCCTCAAATTGCAGGGGGGCTAGATGCTTTCAGGACTTTGTGGAAGTGTGAAAGGTTTAAGCGTATCCTGTGGTGTCTCAACTACTGGCAAGACTCGCATTGATTGATGGCCTTGCAGAGTAGTGAGGACTGCAGGCCACTGAAATGGATTAATGCTATTAACATAACAGTGGATTGCACCTTTGTTTCGAGTATGATATTCTGCTCCACGGCCTATTTCTTTAAGCCTATTAAGGACTTGAATGTCACAGCTTATTGTGAGCTATCACCTTTTATTGTGAATGGATTAATGCTCCCGTCCAGACAGGGTTCACAGTTCAAACAGACATTGTTGCCCAGTCAGAGAATGGATGAAATAATGAACAGTGATCACCAAAACACTTCACACAATACAGCACTGCTATAAAGGATATCTCAAGCACTGAACCACTTTTTTTAATGCACATATAATCTAAACATCGAGAGGCATTTAAAGAATGCAGAGGGTTTTTAAAAAAACACACAACACCCCAACAAGATCTCATTACTCACTTTTCCTATGTCTGCCTTCCTTTTGCCTGCTAGAAGGGTGGGGGCACAGATGAAGGGTTAAAGTGGAAGACGGGGTGTAGGGCTGGGCCTTAGTGAAGCAGAAAGGGGGGTGGCTATATAAAAACTGACAGAACACAAGTGGGGCTTTATCCACACCATCCTGCTCTGGGTAAGAGGAAACCCTAAAGTGCCTTGGCTCAACCAGCTTCTCGTCTTCTTTCCCTCTCTTTTTACTCACACCCGTTGGACGTGTGTCCGCTCAGGACAAGAATGGCAGCATCCTCCGCACAGAGAACACACAGGCCCTGCATAATGCCGCCTTTTGCTTTGCTCCTCATCGTTTCATTTTTAAATGGTAAGTTACTAAATACTAAATGCAAAGAATACAAATTCTAAGATCGCATGCTCATCTGCTGAATTCGAGTGAACTGTAAGGGTGGGGTTGGGGTGGAGCAGCGTTTGTTTGAATGGTCTTTGAGTTGAATCCAGGTTTTAACCCTACAACCCTTTGATTCCCAGGAATCCTAACTGTCTCCAACATAAAATAGATCTATATACATTGTAAAAGCAGTTGATAAAGATTTGTTTTCCCCAACATATTTCTCAGAAAAGGGTTACTTTGTAGTTTGCCCAGGCAAACAAAGGGATTTTTTTAGAGAGTGATTTTTTTAAATTATGAGGAGGTACAGTGAAGTTTGAATTGATATTTCAAGTTAAAATCTCTATTTTGAACTTTTGAGTATACAGCCAAACAGTTTTTAAGTATTATCTAGTTAATTTTTCTGTATTGCACTCTACAGTACAACAGAACTATTTATGGGCATTCCACTGGTGTTATGTTTCCTTTTCTACAGCACTGGTTCCCATGATTTTCAAGGACTTTGAGAAATGTGTATTTATATTTAGCTGGTTGTAACGTGAGGCCAGTTGAAGCGTGCGTGGAAGAAGGGTGTGGGGTTTGCATGTTAATGTGCATTTCAAAAAAAGGCTGTGGTGAAGTAGCAACAGATTTGGGGAGCCATCGGGGATATATCAGGATGTTCAACTTCCACAGACAGTTGGAACTCATGTTTGTGTGATGATGTCACCATATTTTTCACACTGCAGGACTTATTCTAAAGTTTAGTTCCTACAATAGCTAAATTTAAATGTGGCAAATGTTTTAAATTCATTTGAAACCAGTTTTGAATAGAATTCCTATCTGTAGCTTTATACTAGGCTGCCACAAACTATTATTTTGATAGTCGACTAGTCACCGATTATTTTTGCGATTAGTAGACTAATCAGATCATGCATCCATTGCACCAGCATGCATCTGCTCTTATATAACTATCATTAGCTTACAGCTTTAAGTGTTTACGGTATGTGCTAACTAAAAATAAAGACAAGATGATAGTTTATTAAATTTTAATGAAATTTGCAGATTGTTTCGGTGAAGTTTAATAAACTCCTTGATATCTAAAATATAACAGGACACCAGAGTATATTCTCAAGCATCTCACACTTCTGATAATCAGTTGTCTGCTTGACGTTTATTCAGCTGTGTAAAAACTATAACTTTAATCTCAGCCAAACCGATTTACTCAGGAACAAATAAAATACTAAAAAAAAAGCCAAACAATAAAATTTTTAAGTTATCTGAGGGATTTGTATATGTTTAACCTGAGTAGCGAAAGACGGCGGTGGGTTTGAAAACGATTTGCCCAGAGTCCGGTGTTCTCACGGCTCTAGTTAGCCTTGCCCCGGGCTAGCTATCGAGCTGGTGGGTAACAGACGTCTCCGAAAACGTCAGAGCGCTTTTGAAAATATGTGTCTTGATAAACTGAACAGATATTTGAGGTTTACACAGCTACATTCTCGCCTGAAAATATGTTAAACGTTTATTTTGTGACCCAGAAAGAATAATAAGAGTAATATTAAAACTAACTAGCTGCCACCATTGTTGGAAACTGAGCTGCGATGCGCTATGAATTCTGGGACACAGCTTCTTCTTCTTCGGGGTTTAACGGCGCTGGCATCCTTGTACATGCAGTGCTGCCATCTTCTGTTTCAGTCCGTTATTACACTCTTAAATCCTACTACTTATTCCTGCGTCTTTTGGGATCTTACAAAGCTTCAAACGACGCGTCGACTATTAAATCAGTCGTCGACGATTTTGATAGTCGACGTGATCGTGACTAGTCGACTAATCGTGGCAGCCCTACTTTATACCAGTAAACAGACATTTGGTGACAGGAAAAGAAAAAGACAAAAATAAAAGATAGGATATGCGCAGAAGAAAATGTATATTAAGATTCAATAGTGGCATAGGAAAGTTCAAAACAACAAAAACAGCTCTCGTTCAAGCTCTTTGGCTCATGCTTTACTATCATCTTGAGTGCCCTCTGTTGTGGCTGCAAATGAATCACACACTGGGGGACTTAATTCAAACCTCATGTCCCGTTTATGGCATGTAGAACTTATGGGATTGAGGTCATCAGCAAAGGGAGGCAGCTGCATCGGCTTTGCAAAATAAAACTGCACCCATATAGTTTCAACCAACAGTGGGCTATCGATTCAGATCTGGAGGGATACAAACTCTTATTCTCCAGTTGGATAAGAAAAAGAGTGTTCTGATGAGAATTGCTAATTCAAAGCAGCTCAAAGCATCTGACACTGTATCTGGGCCAAATGGGCATGCCAAATAAAGATGAATAGCAATAAAGAAGATAACAGATTTTATAGTACAAATGAAAAACAGACCACTTAAGCTTAAGCATATTTCAACCACAGAATCAAGTTTACAAACGTAGGCAACAATCCCTATTCCTGAATTGCCTTTCCAACCAAGGAGATGTGAGCATTGCAGTTATCTATATATAAAATTAAGATGGGTTTACTATATAACTCTGATGAAATGAGAGTAGACATACAGATGTTGTGAACAAGCATGTTACCCAGACAATGAGTTGATTTTTCATGAAACAGTTTAAGTTGACTTCATTGTGAGCTGATTTGAAGAATCACTAAAGTCCGAGATGTAGCAAAAAGAATTAGAAAAATGTCAGCAACAGATTGTTCATTTCATTTTTAGAAACACAGCACAGAATATCTCAAACCTCAGTGTCAAGTGAGCCAGCGGTGACAAGTAAACATGCTGATACATACACACAAACACACACTACATACACGCACTTAACATATATACCATTCTCGTTTGCTTGCCATTGTGTTTTCCTTTATCCATTACTAATAAGAGTAGACTGTTTTCCACTGTCCTCTCAGCAGTGTTGGCTTTGAAGTGTTTCCAGCCTTTGTACTTTTGGGTTTACTGTGTGTGTAATAACAGTGAATGTACATTCACATGGTATAGCCGAAAATGCGGCTTTATAAAAACAACCAGGAGGTCCAAGCATTTGCTCTGATCTACAAATTACATAAAAGGGAGTACCAGAGAAGCAAGGACTGAGGAAAATTATCACTGCATAAACAAACTACAAATATATTTCATGTACATACTCTATTTCCTTCACAGCCAGAAGGTCCTGGGTTTAAATCAAGGCTGGGGCCTTTCTTTGTGGCACTTTCATGTTTCCCCTGCATGTCTGGTGTTCTCTCATTATGAGTGAAACTGAGGGTGGGGTCTCTCCAAGTACTCCCAACTTTTTCCCAGAGTTCACAGGTTAACTGCTGATTCTAAATTGGCTATGGATGTGAATGTGAGTGTAAGTGATTGGTAATTTCTCTGTGATAACGATAGGCTAGCCAACTGTCCAAGGTACACTGGCCTCTCACAGAATGACAGCTGAGATCATCTCCAGCTCCCCGTAACCCTGAGGTGCATAAATGATTAAGAAAATGGATGGATGGAATGAGTTCATTGTGTTATCCTTGGAGTTAATAAATATTAACATTCTAACTGTTACTTTTATTGGAGTGCATTAAAAAGAGAAGACTTTAAGATTCAACTTCAAGATATTCATTATATATGTTGTGGTACAACTGAAATACTGATAATTAGTCAAGCAAGGATATTCCTATAAATGACCAAGGTTAATATTAATTAAACAAGAATTCTAGTTCAACGTCACACCATATCTGAGTATGTGTAAGTGATAAGTGTCCATGTTATGGCTGGGAAAGCTGATGTTAATTATATGAATATAGATTAATGAAAGTGTTATGAAATGTTGCTGTAAGCATCTGTGTTTATTAGTCTCCAGTTGACTTTTTTGCTGTAAAACTAAAAGTTTACAAGGAAGTGTGGAGGAGTACCTCATCCATCTGGCCCTGGCAGTGGGATTTTTCCCCCTACAGTGCCCAGGTTTATAACGTCAGTGTTTCAGATACAGAGAATGAATCTGTGGGCATTGAATAAGTGCAGTTAGTTCAACTTCTTGATGCATTAAGATGATTTTTATTCAGTACCACCCAGAAACGTGTGCTAGCTATGATAATTCCCGTCGATTTTCAACAGGTATAATCTTAAATTTGTTCTGGACAAAATCCACGTAAAGCCTTTTATCAACTGATCCTCAGCTTTGACTGTAACAGGATCTACCTGCACACACTCAATCCAGACAGGCTCATTTCATAAACGCACTAGGCAGTGAAACTTTAGCGGGCAACTGAGAGAGTGACTGTGGGTGTGTGAGTCTGTGAGAGGGGTTGGGGAGTGATATATTGCTTGCAATTGAAAACAGATGTCATGTTTCCTGATTGTGGTCCCTAGAAACAGGCATCACACTCTTGATAAGAAGCTGCAGTGGCTTCAGGGTTGGGCTGGGTGAATGTTACAGCTGGGCAGCATTGGGTGAGGTAGATTCTGCTTCACCGGCCTGATTGAAACCATGAGATTCAGTTGGTTTGCTGCCATGAGAGAAGAATGGCCTGGCTTCTGCTATTAATTGGCGTGACAGAAATGACAGAGTAGGGGGTGCAGAGAGGGTGCAGTAGGGGGTGGGGAGGGTCAAGATAGTAGGGGTCAACAGACTGTTGTTTCAAAGAGGGTAGAGTTGCAGAGCATGTTTAACCCTACGGGACTCTGCTCCAATGTCACATTCCATAGTGTATGCTTAACAAACTCTGATACTAAATTATGAAAACATCCCTTAAGAAAACAACACTATGAATACATCAATGAATGCTGTTTTTGTCATTCTGTAATCCTGCCTGAAATCGAGATAGACTCAGATGAAGACAAATTCCACTTAATGGCCGTAAAATAAGCTTTCTTCCAAGTTTGGGCATTAATTATTTTAAAAAGAAATTATTTTAGGGATTCTTTTATACTATACTGCAGCGATTCAAATATGTGTAGAATTGTAGAATGCCTGCAGAATTTTGTTTTTAAAGTCTTTTTTGAATATTACTCCATAAAAGATTTTGGTTTTGCAACTAATTTATATGTTTATACATTGCATGCTGTTGACGCAGTGCTGATCAAACAGCATGTTATGGCATTCATTATGGATCTATCCTGCTACTCTGTTCCACAGCTTCCATTCACTCACCACTGCACAAGACATCCCTGTCCTGCTGACAAGAGCCTATTTCAAGTATATATAGTATGATTGTGATTTTTGAGTGTTTACAGTGTGTGTGTTGAGGGTGTTGGCGTTTAGCATCAAAAACAACACATTTCTATACATATATACAAACATATTTTTTTGGTTTCCCATAAAAAAAACAAACAAACTGTGAATTAAAGCTATTGAAATGTTTTGTGGCAGCGGGGGCTAGTGGAGCTTCGGTCACTGGGACTTTAACGTGGTGGTTAACTGATGTGTGTAGACCATTATCACCTCACTAAGCCCAATTACACGTTACAGGGTTCTCATCAGTAGAAGCAGGCAGAGGCCAGAGGTCACGGGCACACAATGCTATATTTTCTCCCCTCGTGATCATGTATCACAGGACTTTATGGAAGCCAGGGTGGGACCGGAGGCCAAAGGCTTGTAAAGCTAGATCACTGAAAGCATCTAACAGCTGGCTCATGCTTCACATATACATACAGTGAAGCATGCAGAGTGGTTGCAGTTACATGGGTGCATTTTGACAATTTACATGAAAACCTGTCAATACAGAAGAACAGATCCCTTGAATGATGCATCAGGAAGGTCATCAATGAAAAAAAAAATCTGCCAAATCAAAGTGTTTGCAGCTCCCTCGTAAAATAAGTACAATAAAAAGAAAATTAAAATACTTTTTTTTTATAGTCATATCCAATATTATTTGTATTATTTCATTATTCCCTTTTTTCTGTTGCAACATTTGTTACATTTCTTTTGTCTGCTTGTGACCATTTAGGAATTTCAGTACCAATAACATGCCTTAATCAGCGCGTCTCTTATTGAACCTTGGCTTAACTAGAAACAATCAAAATGCGGGACCCAGTCTCACAATGTGGGAGGAAAGCGGGGGGGGAAAGTCTTTGGGTCACACATCTGGTCACCCTATGTACAGTACACCATGACGCAATCTTTGCAAACTTTCTGGAACATCGTGAAAGAAATTAAACTGCTTTACGCAATGTTATGCTGTGGGAGGTGTGAAGGTTGAAGTTAAATCTCATCTCGCTGGATGCCTGGGATTAGCTGTGCGTGACTGGGAGAGGGTGAAGAGAGACAGAGGGTTGGGAGGGAGCAGGGCGTGGAACCGAGGGCTCGTCTCCTTCCAAAGCCTGCCACATTCCTTCATCCAGAGTCCCAAGAGATGGGGGGTGTGCGTTAGCATATCCAGACTGCAGACTTTACTCAGAGCAATCTGATGGGAAAATCTTTAAGAGGGCAATGAAGTCAGGGCCTATGCTAAATAACATATGGAATCTAAGTTTATTACAACAGTTACAGTTGCCTTGTTTGTGCAGTGATAGCTAGACCCACGGCTGATGACTGATATCTTGACCTTTCTAGACATTAAACACAGAAAGACAAAAAACATACCATACCATAAGAATTCAGTAAACCCAGTTAAAAGTCCAATTTAGTTGTAGTTTAAATGAATGTGTGAAAGGTAAAGAGAGGTGAGGTGGTGGTGAGTTCAAAGGTCATGCTGTTAGAAAATCTGTTAAAATACGGATATAACACCACTTTATCGATTACAGCACAAAGGCCAAGGCTACAATCTACCTTTAAATAACAGACTTGCCTCTAAACCAATAACCAAAGCAGACGGCAAGTGTAAAAAGAATCTACCAAAAAAGCAGCACTGTTAGGTAAAAACAATGCGATCAAATTCAGATCCAAATGTTTTTGTAAATGTTGATCATAAGAGGTAATTATATTGCAGAGGTTTCATTCCATCTGGTTTCTGGTCTGTCAGGAAAACTTGTTTGCGTGTAATGAGTGATGGCTGGTCAGAGAGCTGGACAGGATTTACTGGCAATGTTGGCAGAGTTGCAGAAGGCCCTGTGTTATTTCGCCTCAAGCTAAAACACGCATGTTTTGCTTTATAAAAGTGTTGCAGCCAATTATAAACATGTGCTTGAGATGGTCTTGCTTCATTATTATAGTTGAATTTTATCCAGCAAATATGTTAAAATATTGCTAATGTTATCGTTTTCATTCACCACAACATCTCCCCAGCGTCCAGCAGAGTCTGCTTCAAAGGCCAGACTGTTACGGAGGACTAAACATAGCAATCAGCCACAGTGTACATCTTTAGACTTTTGTTTTACAGCACAATTGACTGGGTTTTAATTGTCAATGCAGTACAGAAAATGACCTCAGAGCTGAAACAACACATTTCAGCTTTAGCCTGTATGTCACGTTTGTATGAGAAAACCTAATTTATGCCTTACCATCTCACCCATACTAAACCTCCTCCTTTCCATTAAAATAAACAGACAGACCACCCAGACATGGAGGGACTGGAGGGAGGGCAGCTGTAGGCTGCAGGCTGGAAAAGGATCTCAAAGACAGGTTTAACAAGGGAAGATGGTCCCTGCTCTGAAAGTAAACTAGAGATACAGAGTGAAGTCAAACAGAGGATTCATATTTGCAACTTTCACATGATAAATTTACTGTTAATTTTTATGTAGATGCAGAAAAGATCACTAACTGTTATGTGTTTTCTAAAGCAATTAAAAACAATGACAAAGTGCAAAACAGATCTCACATGACAGCTGCAATAGACAGTTGCTGACACTAATCATGCCAAAGGAACTCCTTAGAGATTACCATCCCACCTGTTAGCTATAAGCACACACAATGTTTACACTAGACTTGTGGCACCTGCGTGTCACAATGGGTTATGAAGTTGGTGGAAATGTGTCACAGTGTCACCAGTGTGTAAACACATGTGTCCCATATATGAAGACCCCAGCTTGTGACAGAGAGATGACTCCAAGAAAAGCTGAAGCAACCTGAAAAAAAAAGATGAGTTATGACACAACAACCAATAAAAATTAGAATGTGAGAAAAATATTGAAAATAAAATAAATAATAAATCACATCTTGTGTAGGTTATTCAAATGTTCCAACAATATTTAGTCTAAACTACAATTAGGTCTATAAGTATTTGGAGAAGGATACATGTCAGAAATATGAAGGCAAGATTAGAATTTGTCTAAATTTAAAAGAGGCTGCACAGTTCTGAAAAACCAAGACCAACTTTTACCAGAAATGATGGGAAGAGAAAAGTATTGAGAGGGTAAGGAACAGCATGTAATCCGAAGATTACCACATCATCTATCAAACACGGTGGAGGCAATGTTATAGCACGGGCATGTGGAACTGTGCTAATAAACTGATTACTGATGATGTGACTGCTGATCGAGTGTACAGGGATATACACTCTGCTCAGATTCAGCCAAATCCTGCAAAACTGATCAGGCAGCATTTCACAGTGTAAATGGATGACGAGCCAAAATGACAGCAAAAGCAAAGCAAGAGTTTCTCGAGGCAATGAAAAGAGATATTCTTCAATGGTCAAATCAGTCACCTGATCTCAGCCCAAAAGAAGATGTTTTTCATTCATCAAAGAAAAAGTGGAGGGAAGCGTGACTCCCAAACAAAGAGCGACTGAAGGTTGCTGCTGCAAAAGCCCAGGAGGAAGTACAGCATTTGGTAATGGGTCCTAAGTATTAGAAAACAGCATGGCACAAAGATGCCAGTGATTTTTAAATAGTTTATTATGTGAATGCAGTAAGTTTTTTTCACCTCTTTTTAGCAGAAAGTTCAGCTTTTTCACCGCTTTTCAGCACAAATTCCACTTCTTCACCTCTTTTCAGCACAAATTCCACTTCTTCACCTCTTTTCAGCACAAATTCCACTTCTTCACCTCTTTTCAGCAGAAAGTTCTGCTTCTTCAACTGTTTACAGCAGATTCCTACGGTGGCCCTGAAGTGCAAATCACACCAACAAATCAGGGCCTCTCAATTTTGTTGTTGTGTTTAGCAATTTGTTGGTGTGATTTGCACTTCAGGGCCACCGTAGATTCCACTACACTGCATTTTTGCAGGAAATGCAACTTTTTCTAGTGACCTTCTATTGTTAAATATTGTCTGTGGAGAGAGTTTGTATGCTCTCCATGCCAAAGTATCCAAGTACAAAAGTAGTTTCCTACTCTGGCTTAATGAACAGAAAGTAAAAACTGTATGACTATTTATGTAAAAGTTAAAAGTGCCTTGTAGTGTAAGGTGCTGTGAGTTATATAAGAATAGAAAACTACAATATGAATATATGTCCATACTAGGAATTCAACTAATTGGTAAGCATTAAATATACCATTTATAATTTTTGTTTGCTGTAAAATGTCAGCTTAAATTTACACAGAAATCTAATGTTCATCTACGTAATGTGTAACAGCTGTATACAGTATGCACAAACAAAAATGAAGTCAATGTAGGTCAAGAGGGGGCAGTACAGAGCAACTGCAAACCTGAAACCTGAAATCAATCACAAACTTAATATGGGACAATAAGGAATGACTTAGTAAGAGTGTAGAAGTAATGAGATCTGCAGAAGAACGGTATTATGGGAATGTTTTGAGTGTGAGGTAATGCTGTTGTTGTTAGACAGAGAGAGGGAGAGCTGGGTAAAATAGAATGAACACTGCGTACCCTGTATGGACTTTTAGATCCTACCCCTAACAAAAACACAATAAAGAGCTCGAGTCAGTGACTGCAGAGTGCAGCAGCATAGCAGCAAACGAACACAAAAATCAAATGTGTCTTTAGAGCAATCCAGGTTATTACAGGTTTTGAAATTAATCAAAGATGTTTTTCCTAAAGTCACACGTCTCCTGAAAAATGAACAACTGTGCCGTAACCTATTACATAATTCTATAATTTGGAAAAAGCTGTGGCATCACTGCCTGGTGTCTTTCAGCAGCACATTCAGTCAGGGCATTTAACAGGTTGATAGAAACCCAAATTAATACAGTTCAGGAAACTATTTTGTACATTCCATTTGTGTCTAAACAAAAATAAGTGACTGCAAACGTAGGATCTTTTTTAAAACCTTGAAGCGAAAAAGATTGTATTTCAGAGTAAATGACTTTGTGATGTGATCCGTGGATCTGAGACTTTAGTTATTTACTGCACTACGATCTGTTACCTAATCTTCCATCACTCCAGAGGCCTCGAGGGACATGAAGAAATAATACTGTGAGAACACTGAAGAGCTCTCATCGAGTCCAGGCATTAAGATAATAACTGACATTAAGCTAGCACACTTTTAAAAACCATTCTCCATCCATGCTACAAGCTGTTACCTCCGATGGCTAAATTTGCCACCAGAGGTAACAGCTCTGACCTACTTTCTTATCACACCTGCATAGGTAAATTAAAATGATGGACAACTGACTCAATAAGTCATGTTTCTTCCGTGTAACTGAATGCAAAACAAACCCTTGAAAGATTCTTTCCTATACTTAACATACATTCTGATTTAACAGCAGGAGTCATGGCGCAGACAGACGCACCTATGAAACAAGAAACAGCGGCGGCTGTGGGATCGTCGATAGTACGTGGAGACATGGTCCCAAAGCCATCACAATTTCCTGGTAAGAAACACTATACATTACATAATAATAATACCTTTTATTGAGGTTTGTTGTACAGATTTATTTGTGTGTGTGACAAATGGACTCACTTATGTGAAGAAAGAACAGAGTACTTTATTTGAGTCACAATCTACGCAAAAGAATACCAAGTTGTCCTGACAATTCTTATATGAATACAGGTATTATCAGAACAAATGTAAAATCTTAGACCTGTAAACACAGGGCTGCAGTGTCCCTACGAACAGACACATACTTAATAGAGTTCATTTAAAGTGTACCTAAGCCCCTGGGCTGAATGGATTGCTGTAGCTGAAATAATGTCATCATTTTTCAGAATGAACTGCATATAACCTCACGCAATTTTCTAAAACCATAGCCCACTCATTTGTCTACACACACTTCAAACCAAACTGCAATACTTAATAATAAGTAAATTGCCACCTTTTTTACGCAAACGCCTGGAATCGAAACTGTGTGTATTGTATGGCTATTTACCATATTAACCATGTCAACTGAATTATATTTTCAGCAAACGATGATTCACAAGGTCAAAAGTTGGTATATCCTACTGATAAACAAGGAACTCAAGCGGCTACAGCAGCTACAACTACACAGATGCCGGGAGACAATGATTACAGTCAAACTGAAGCTACACAGAAGGCATTTGGTGCAACAGAATTTGTGGTACACACGGAAATTCTGGAATCAGATACTCCAGCACCTTCAAGAGGTGACGGACCTAACAATAAACCAAAGGTAAGACTGCACAGGCTGTCATAACATAACGCAATGTTGCTAGTTTGAAGTTTATCTGGAAGAGTAGACCGAGAAAAGCATGTTGTTGAATAGAAACAAGTAAATGTGATTTAAAACAAAAAAAAAAAGGACAAAACAAATCATTTTACTTCTTATTTGAAGACGTCTACTTTAAATACTCACTTTAGAATAACATATAGCTGCATAAGCATAGAACATTGAGGGACACCTGGTTTTACATCAAATTTTCAAATGTTGCAAATTATACTCAGGCGTGACGTTATTTGCAAACGATTCCTGATGTGGAAAAAGGATTAGTGGTAGCTGATTTTGCATAAGAAAATAAGGATGGATTTCATACAAAATACATTTCCTTTGCATTTGTTCATCAACTCAAAAATGTCATCCCTGCAGCAAAAACTGATACAAATTTTCATCTCTGAATATTTGAGCTCAATCCTAAAAGTGTGACTTAGATTTTTTTTCCTTGTTCTGGGAGCATCAAACATGTTTGCAATTAAGACATAATGTTATTTGGACTCGGTGTAAGGGAAATCAGCAAATGATAGAAAATCAATAACAGTTTAATCATTAAAAAAAGGATGTTTTTAAGTAGCTTAAAAAGTAGCTTAGCAGAGGAGCGCATTAATACTTCACTTTTTAGGCACTTGAATGACATTAACCTAAAAACAGAGAGATGACAGGACACCCAACATGCGTAAGATATTGAATTCCTTATTGTATTGTATGAAGTTAAATTTAATTCTATTCTATTTTGTAAATTTCCATTGTTTATGTGTTTCATATTGTTTCATGTTTAGTGGATTTAATTTAAATAACTTACAGATATTGTGTTTTTGAATGTGCCATAGGAATTAAGATGATTGTTTTACGTAGGATCAAAGTATGATACAATTATTAGAAAGGGCAACAAAGGAATTCAACACTAAATCGAATTCTGTGTATAAACACTGGTTAGAGGAACTGGCTACATTGGGCTGGTGCCATGCTGCAGTTAATGGTAAGAAGGGCACATCAAGGTTAAGAGTTTTGGTTTCTCTCTTTTTACAGCCGGTGCCAAAGGATGATGTCAGATGCGTGAGCAAAGAGGTTATCGAAGACAGAAGTGCTGTCAGTCTGAAACTCAAGGCATCCTCCAACTGTGTAAGTTCTGTTTCTTATTCTCATATTCGGTGTACAATGAAAATGTTTGGAAGACGTAGCAGGAAGAAAAATATACAAAATCATACAGGTAATAAGACGGAAATAGCCGAGAGTAAAACAAAGAATCTTAAAATATTCCTGCATACATTTCATCCTGTGCTCACACAAACAACCAACTGCACTAGAGAGAAAAATATTCCCCGGATTGGTTTAGTTGCCATTCCCACTGGCAATCAGGCGAACATGAGCTCAGCAGGAAATTTTTCCTCATTTTGAAGGCAGTAACTGTTACATCTCAGTGAAGCTAGAGAAAAACGCTGCCCAGGAAATGTCCAAAAATATTTCTGCTGTATGTAATCCAGGGGATGTATGGTGCTATGAGTGCAGAGGGAGTGGGAGCATGATGGGAAGCTCACCGCTACTGTAAAATGAATAATGTAAAGAGACCTCAGGCAGTACTGTGGGTGTGTGTGTGGGTGTGTTTGTGTTTAGAAGTATACATTCTCCAGTGTCTAAGCATAACAGCTTTGAGGTCTACAAAGCTATGTGGAGGTCTGAACTCACTAGATATGGTTTCAGTTAGCTACAGCTCTCATGTAGCCTGAGCAGCAAATGCCTTGTAGAATATACTGTAACCAGCAGAATAACATCGGGGGTTCTTGTGCCACCAGTCAAAGACATTTACCAAGGATTTCTGTTTTTCACTGTCATTTCAGAGGAACAATTTTGCTCTAATCTAGAGCAAATTAAACAACAACAATGGTTCATGTAAAGTTTATCACAACTGAGCAGTACAGTTTATGCTGCTATGGTTATAAACAGGATGAAACCGAGATCTGAAATGAACCGTGCTTCAGATCAGAGAGTAAACCTTGCTCACAGGGAGGGACTGAAACAGAGTAGGGTATATAGGCGTTTACCCTTGCGTTATTTAAAGAGTAAAGTATTTCAGTAATGGCATGCGAAGTTCCTGATATGAGACACTGCATATAACACAGTGATGGACCTGCAAAATAAGGTCTTGGCTATCCAGCTAAATATGTAATTGAAAGGCTTATCTAGTGCAGTGCATTCATTTATGGAACTGAACCATTCTGGTGCCACTGCAGGGAAACTGAAATAAAAATTGAATTATCAGATAAGCGTGCACATTCCCTGGCTGTCTGTTACTGTGTCCTGCCATCTGTTCCTTTTTGAACTGAGATAAAGGGCTGCTACGGTGTGGTAGAGTCTGTTGTTTGGATCAGATTACATGAAAAGGTAGCACACAGAATTGTGATAGCCCTGACTGGATTAAAGACAAAGAGAAATGAAACTGAGCGTGAAGGGATTAGGGAATGAGAGAAAGATTAAAGGTGAAACTGAAGGTTTGGAGCTGTGATTTTGAAGGGAGCTAATGATTTGGTATTAGCAATGAATTTCACGTTTATTCTAGATTTTGACATGTGAAAACCGTTTCAGTGCTAATTACCTTTTATTTGTTGTCTTGTTTGTAGGAGGAATCTAAAGTGAAAATTCAAAGCGTTCTACAAGAGCTGTGTAGTGAGGACTGTAAACTAGAGATCTATCAGGAAAACAACTCCGATGAAATCCTTGTGTCTGGGAAATATGTTGAAGGTCAGTACCAATATTTTAATAAGTTCAGTTTGAAATTTGATATTCAGTGTTGAAGCCTATAATAAGCTTTTTATGTTTTGGCTGGCAGGAGTTATAATTCCTGCAAAATCTGCATTAATGTCATCTTCTTTATTGCCTTAAACATTAAAAATCACCAATAAATTTTTAAAGCAAAAATGATCTTGTCCAACAATATAGCACCCTCTGGTTATGTCTACCTTGTGACAGTAAAAACACCAACATTTGTGTATTTACAGATGATGTTACAGGCATGGCTAACAAGTTCAACAACGACAACATAAAAGACAAGGTAAAGTCCCACCTAGTGCACTATATTGCACAAGTGTCAGCATAGTCATATAATTTGGATGTAGTTTCAGTGCCAATTACCTTTTGTTTTTGTCTTTGTGTCATAATGTCACTTTATCTGTTAGATAGATAAAGATTCAAACCTATGCAATAGCACGAGGGCACCAAAGAGCCACTAAAAGTTGACTCATAATCAAACTCGACAGGAAGCTACTCATGGGAAAAATACGAAATACGAAAAGAGTTTGGAGACTTTTTCAAAGGCATCAGGCTGACACTTGGTGTCAAACCCCACAAACAATCCACTTGTCAGCAGCAAAACATTTTTTTCTAATACCTAGGGAACAATATTTGGTTATGGGTGTGCCTGTTACACCCATCTGTTTCACTGCATTTGTCATACTCTACAGTTCACTCCCTGTTCCAACATATACTGAACAACCTTATAAGCAATTCCCTCTTTCTGACACATTTCATTTTTCATTATGCTGTCTATCTGCTTACTGGCATCTTTTTTGACACTGCTTTGAAGCCAGGAAATATATTGCAGCAACTATGCATACATTTCCAGAAAGAGTGGAGCTGTTTTCCCCCAAAGTCTCTCAAGGCACGGTCACTGGATAATGAAGATCTTTTTCTCCAAGTAAAAAAATATAGGTATTAAAAACATAACTCCTTCATGGGGCCCATTTCAGTTTCTATAGTGATCTTTTTTTCTGGTTTTCTACAAGTGCTGTAATTATGACTGAACACTCAACTAATGTTACTTTGTACACATTTTTATAATCAGACTGATGTGAAGGAGGCTGTTCCTCGCTGGGGAAAGAACTCAAAGTTGGTACTGGTTTCCTTGTTGCTGACTGGCCTGTTGCTGGCTGCACTGCTGGTAGCTGGTTATTACCTCAAGATGCACCGCAAGAACTCAAAAGGAGTCAGACTGGTGGGTAGATTTATTGCCAAAAATCCCTTATTTTTAATAGTTGCTTTTCACATGATGGCCACTGTGGGTGCTGTGTTTTAAAAGCAGCAATGAAGTAAATTATAACAGTTATACCGACCTTCTGGGTTGTTTTTTTAAGAGTAAATAGCTGAAATTAACCTTTGACCTGATCTAACCAAAGTACACAGTGACTGTAAATTTTCCAGAAAAAAACAGTACATATGGATCTGAGATCACATGTGTTATTATCTTACAGTCAATTCCTGACTTAATAGAGTAAGCAAGCTAAGGTGGTGCTTTCTCTTGTTTCTGCTTCAGCCTCTTGCCTGGGGGATACAGATGGTTTAATTTTTTGTCTAAAGAACATCACGTACATTACGTATGGTGGTACATCCATGTGATTGCTGGTGTAACAGCTTGTTGATGCTGTGCTTTTTTAATCAAGATCTGTTGTGAGAATCAGTCATGGCCACAAACTTCTCACTGACAGAGTAAAAACCATCGCACTTTCAAACTTTGTTTTTGCCAAGAAAAATAATAAAGCAAGTATGTGTGGAAACTGCAAGGAAAAAGCACACACCCTAAGACATTAACTGAGAGTGTGCTTATTTAAACAACTCCCACAAAAACAAATCGATTTTCAATTACACACCATGTGGCTTGTATGTTAAAATGTAGCTGGCCTGTGTTAAAGCTCTTCTAATCCAGAATAAGTTATGAAATGAAGTCTTGGTTCTGTGCTCTCTCTTAGGCCGAGTCTTTTCAGGTTGATGAGGAGAACCAGGCCAATACACTGGTGTCTGTTGCACCCCTGCCCCAGGAGCAAGTTGATAAGCCCACTGTCAATGGAGAGTCTCCTCCAGAAAATGGGACCAACGCTACTCCCACTACCAATGGACACTCTGCCACCCAGACCCCCGTGGCTGACACAGAGATGTGAATCACGACACCTTCAACCTCTTTTGCCAGTCATCCTCTGGGACCCACTGGTCTCTCATCCTCAGTGTGCAAATTGAGATAAATTCAACAATTTTTCTCTTCTCAATCCATGCCATTCTGAATGATAACAACAACAAAGTCCCTGCTGACAATATAATGACAGCGGGGACTGTTCCTCCAATGTGAAAAGTTTGGGAATACTTACTTTTGCCAAATTCAAGAGACGCTATGCACGCTGACTGACTGGGATTTGTCTTTTGACTTTAATATAGTTGAAACAATCTCTGTAGGATAGTCAAATAATGTCATATATGTCATATAATGTTGATTCGTGACAAAGAAGCAGAAGATGCTTTGTTATTTCAACCAACAATTGTGTTGCAGTGAAACAGTGAAGCCAGGCAGCTGAATGGTGACCAGTTTTTATACCGTTTGACTCGCCTATAAAAAAGGACTGACACTCTCCCATCACTTTTTTTGAAACGCTTCTGTATTTGCCATAAACTAAATGGTTTTGTCTTGAATTGGCTGCATTTTTTTTTATATACAGGTAATTGTCAAACTGCAATTTACAAAAAGAAGCCATATTTCCATTTATTACAGACACCAAAAATTTGTTGACCTAACATAAGCATAGAAAATGATTAAATAGCAACAATCATGATTTTTGGTATCATTGAGGTATAAAAATGTTAATAAGCTATTCATGTCAGTAAATGTCCGCTGAAAATCACACAGTTGCCTCAGTGCTTTAGACTCTAGCCTAGTGAAAAGTTCAATTTTTTTAACTGACCTCTGATCAAAGTTGAATTGTTTCAGAGAACAAAGTGCATTTCTATTTTTGTGGTTGCATGGTTGTCACTAATGTACAGATTGTTTAATTTTTCTTTTCAACAAATCAAGATCTTCTCTACTCTTACCACTGTCTCAGAACATGATGAAGCACAGCAGCAGGTCAATTTTATAGGGAAAAGTGGGAGGAAAACAAATGACACAATGACAAATACAATCATCAGTTCAGCATTCCCAAGGCTGCTCTTATCACCTTGTTGATAGACACGTACACATTTTGTGCTTCTCTTTTAAATAACTGGCTTCTTTTTTTGATATACTACACGTGTAAATACGTTTGCTTTCTCTGTTAGTAATGCCTGTGTCTGATTTATAAACTGTGATTCTTGACAATATCACTGCAGGCTGTTTTCAGCCGAGTTGTGTTTTTCTTTCCTTTTCTTTGTTTTTACTTGATATATGAATAGAAACATTTCATAATTTAAAATTCACAACCCATACTTTTTTTTTTTTTTAAAAAGCAGAGTTGTTTTTAGGAGACTTGACATTTATTGTAACGCATATCTGCCTATCTCTAACCTTGTGGAAATCTTAAAACAAGGCTTACCTCCTTACTTTCCTTTTGGTGTGTCTGCTTTTTTATCTCTCCAAGTTGAAACTTAACAGACTCTACATATCCCTCTGTATTATAAGTAATACAACACGTATCCACACTGGAATATTCACAAACATTTCGGAAATAATGGAAATAATCAACGACTGGATTAAGGACTTGCATACTCCAGACACGTGTAACACACATAAGCTTTAGTGCAAACTAATGGATGGCGCAACAAAGAATGTGATTTTTAAGATATGGAGTTGTACTGTACATCCTCAGTTTCTAGTCTCTTATTAGTAAGCTAGCTACTACACTCAAAACAATTATTCTTGGCCCTCATAAACATGAAGCGATAAAAGTAAAATGCCACTGAAATTTATAAATATACTTGGTAAATAAAAGTAAGTAAATTAATTAGATCACATTCCATTAAAATGTAAAATTTTACATTTAGTTAACAAAATTAATTGTTAGCTCAGTTTTTAAACTGAGCTAACAATTAATTTTGTTAACTAAACATAATTTTGTTAACTAAACATAGTTTTTTTTTTAGCACAAATGTCCAGTTCAGGCTTTTTAGTTTATAGGCTGTTTATATATTTACTTCCACCCACACTAAATTAGCACAAACTTGTTTTTCAATATGCATCTTGGAGGACACAATTATTTTGATTGTTACTCTAAAACTGACTATATTACAAATGTAAACATGAACAAATTTAAAAGAACATGCAAAGGAATAGGAGTTTAACAGTGGCACTGTGAATACATTATGCAAGGTTCTCAGTCATGCTACCTAAATGCAAATCAATATTTTGACTAAGGCAGTACAGAAAATAGCCTCTATGACTAAATGCTGAAGTGTAAATTTCCATAGTGAAAAACACAAATGAAACATTCAAAACATATCATTAGCAGACTGCACGGATTAATAGCCCTGAGTTTGCATGTAAGGTACAAGGAGAGAATACTTCCATCATTACACACACAAAGTTAAATACTTTTCAATCTCAAGATTGAGATGTTTTTATATTCTTCTCTTTTTTTATGTAATTTTTTGAATTATGCCGTCTCAAAAATTAATGCATGCCTTACACAACTTATAACAGAAAGCTTAATGCTAAGAAGCTGTGACTGACAGGACAGTTTCAACACCAGATACGGATTCAACTTCCCACAACGAAGGGTACAAACATGCCCCTCCTTTAGAGTTAATACCCAATGTTCTTTTTTTTTTTTTTTTTTTGTGTCCCGTTTGGATCTTTAGCCATCAGAATTGTTGTCTTAAGGCCAAGAAAGATGCCAAGCGGATTTATTTTACCAAGTGGATCATCATGGCCTTGCCATATTGGTCCATTTGATTGACCTTTATTATAATTATGAATTTATTTTATTTTCAGTTGCTACAAACGTGACAGACATGACTGGGGGATAGGACAGGGAGAAAGAATGAAAGAAAGAGAGGGAGAGAAAGAAAACCAAAGGGGAGAAGAGACGGTGAGAAGGGGGGGGAAGAAAAAAAAACAAAAAAAAAAACAAAACACCTGGGTCACCTGTATGGAGAAAAAAAACAGAAGAGAAAGCAAACAAAAAAAGAGCAACATAATAAAAAAAACGGCACCATCACAATAAACTAGCTAGCAGTAGATATCAGTAGATACTAAATAATAAACGATATTGTGCAGCACGCAAGATAGACAGCGCACAATGTGCTTTGAGGCAGCAGCCAAGAAAGCTGTAGTCCGCGTCTGTGAATACCCGTGTGTACACCTGTGTGGATCAGCATGCTTGCATTCCAAAGGTTTCTCCATGTAACGATCTGCTATGGAGTGTGGGGAGCCATAGCCCCGTCCTCCAGGGTATGAAGCAGGTATGGAAGAGATCAAAACTCCAGACATCCAGAGGCCCCCAGAACACAAGAGACCAAGGAAGACCAACAGAGGGGCAGCCGCGCCACTGTCCCAGTAAGAGCTGAGGAGAGTCCCAGATGAGGGCTCACTCAGCAGCCGCGGAGCAGAAGCCAGGGGGAGTTGCAGTGACGCGCCCGTGAGCTCCGCCGGCAGCCAGCTGTGCCTGAGTGACCGAGCCCCAGGCCGAGAGGCCGGGGGCACCCCACCTCCGAAGTGGCCCGAGTGAGCCCCAGGCTCCAGGCCCCGATAAGCGGCCGTCAAGGAGTGAGCCGGTGTGTACCCGGACGCCCACCCCTACACACAAAGAACCACCAACGCACCGACACCTGAGGGAGTCCGCCACTGGCAGGGGAAGTGGTGGTGGGTGGAGATAGGCCTCCAAACCTTGGAGGGCCTAAGATGTCCCCAGAGAGGTGGCGTCTGATACCCAACCTGACATATAGACACAGACATACAGGCACACACAGACACAAACATCCATTCCCTCATGCTCTCATATGCACTTACTCCACACTCAACCAATGTGGAGACAGACATAAAGAGACGTTGTACACACGATCACACTCCCCAAGCGTACTCTACGAACCGGGTCTAGGTACCCTTGCCCCTGGAGGGGGGAACTGCACCCAGACCCAGGTGGTGTTACCCTTTTCCCTGCGGTGGGGGGGGGGCAGACCGCCCCGACTCCGCAGCAGCGGGGAGGCCCCACACTCCAGACCGCAGTCGGACGGCCAACTCCTCCTCCTAGCACCCCCGCTCCAGCAGGCCGCAGAGAACGGGGGTGAGAGAAGACTCCAAACCTCCCTCCACCCGCTCATTGTAGTGTTGATGCATGTGTGTTCTAAGGTGCAATTAAAACCCAGGAGGGCTTGGAGCTACCTGCCAGAGAGCAGCAGGTAAGCGCATGGTCCCTCCTGCTAGCCCTCAATGTCTACGTGTATTTAAAATTGAGAGGTGGGCAACGACGCCAGGGGTGAGGTGTACACCCTGATGGTAATTTGGACTCCGTGTATCGTGCCCACCCCCAAGATCCTATATGTATGTGTAATGAGAGTGTGAGTAATGTGAATGTCTAAGTTGTGGGATAAAATTGAGGCAGAGGCAGCCAGAAGGGGACGGGGGGGGGGGGGGGGGGGGGTAGCCTCCTCTACACCCTGGTGACATACCCCTACTCCAAGGCCCTCCATGTGTGGGTGGTTGTGGTGGAGCGGGAAGAGAGAGGCAGCTGGAGATGGGGAGGGAAGGAAGGGAGGGGCAGGTGACCCCTCCCTGGGGCCTGCTCCCCCGCTGACCCCAGTAGGCACTCCCACACTCCACGACCCGCCAGGGAAAGGGGGCCCAGGCCCATCCAGACCGGGGCCCAGTGCAGCAGCGCCCCCCGGCCCCACAGAGCCCGGGACAGTCCACCCAACCCCACCACAGAGAAAACTGCACCCACCCCACCATCCACTCATCTTCCAGACTACATGAGACAATAGACGCCCAGGCTGAGATCTTCCTCCACCTCTCCTGTATCTCCCCCTCCTGCAGAGAGTTCCCGAGGAGAGGAAAGCTCCTGCAAGATGTGACAATCTCCCCCACCAATGTTCTTATCCAGGGTGTAAGTTAATAACACAAAATATTGCCACAATCCATAAAATCATTACTTAAAACGTATGTACATATATACATATATGTATATATTACATAACTATATTACGTAGTTTTTACGTAATACCCTTATTTGTAACTGCACTCAATTAGTACACCTGTGTATTTTCATAACAGCCTACAATGCATTGTAATTGGATGCTTGCTGCTCCTTCAAGTTCCTTAAAACCCCTGATAGGACATGATGCAGCTGCAAACACAAAATGTGTTGTATTCAGTCAAGCTGGCTGGCTTAAAAACAACTGTGAGAACAAATTCAGCTTCTTCTGTTTTCACAACAACATGGTGTTGGTGAAAGAAAACAAAACGTGGGAGGAAGCACTCGATCACTGTCGCAGCCAGAACATGGAACTGGTCAGTTTACTTTCTAAGACAGCACTTGTTCAAGTCCTGCAAACAAGCAAGGCAACGGAGACTGACCATGTGTGGATCAGCCTGCGCTACCTAGCTGGCACCTGGCTGTGGGTGGATAGGGCCATTGACGACCAGCAGTCTAGAATCCCACAGGAGCTGCCTCAGTGTCCCACCTGGACTCACCGTTGTGCAGCCTTCTCACTGAGCAAGCAGCGTTTGGACAGCTGGGACTGTGCAGACAGGCTGAACTTTATCTGCTACTGTAAACCTTTCCATCTGTTGTAGGATAAACTGTGTCAGTGCAGTGTGATATACATATAATCTATACTACGAAATCACATATCAGCTCATATAGATATATCTATGACTTTACAAACATAAATGGATTATGTTGTTCTAAAATGTAATGTGCATGTAAATTGTGATGACAAAATAGTCATCAAAGTCAGTTTCAATACTTACTAAATTCCATGAAATATACGCCGATAGTTGTTTGTTGTTCTGTTCTTTTGTCTGTTTATGTGTTGTAACAAAAGACATTCCAGATTTTGGGATAAATAAAGTATATCTTCTCCTGTTATGTTGCCTTACCACAATTGCTTGCTTAGTATTTACTTTTTTTAAATTACCAACAAATTAGAGGAACTGGGAATGGAGGAAGATTATTTCTATAAGTATATCTAGGGCTACTTTGAAAAAGATCCGTAATAAAGCTCTGGCCACTTTGAATCCTATCTGTATTTATGCTACTGACTCAATTAAATGCTGATAGTACAAAATTAAACTTCAGCAAAAATTTTCATACTCATTTTGTCAAAGTCACAGGAAGACACATGAGAAAGGCAAATAAGTTGCATGTGGGTCTGGAGCCACACATTTAAGACCTTAAACAAACAAGTAAAATAAACTACTTCTTTGTATTCTTTAAAGTTATTGAACACTCCACCACAAAAACTGATGACTTTAAATGTGCAGTAAAGTGACAGGACAGTTCCACTAACACTAGCTCATTTAATATTTTAATGCTTGTATAATTTTCAACTGGACTCTATGAACAATTCATGTAAAAGTAACACAATTTTTAAGCTTGATAGAAAATGCCCCCAAAACAGTTCAATCCCAGATGAGACCAGATTGAGGAAAATGGTATCTGAGAGATAAGTACATATTTCTATCTGTATCGTCACATTCGCATTCAGTATATTAAGACAAAAGAAAATCAGTGACTATTGAAATTTTATGTACAAAGGCAGAAAAATACACAATTTCAGACTCACTACTTGATGTCTTCTCATTATTTGATCTTAATGGGTAACACAGATAGCTGGAAATACTATCCGTTCAGCATGAGCTTGGCTCGGCGTGTACTGAGCTTTAAAATCACAACCTCGGATAAAAACAAAACAAAAAACATGTGCCATATTATACTATGTAGTTTTTCATTTAATTAAAAAAAAAGTCAAATTTCAAAAGTAGTGCATGAAAAACTAAGTACACCTCAAGATTCAACAACTTATAGAACCACCTTTTGCAACAATAACACTTTACCTTTTCTCTAGGACTTTTAACAGTCTTGCACATTGTTGTGTAATGGTCTCACATTTAATGTAGAAGACTTTCATATATAGAGGAGTTCGTGGTCACCTGACTGACTGTAAGTTGCCTGGACCTTTAGTATCACTGAGGTATAAAAAAATGTTGCCAGGCTATTCATGTTATATAAATTTGACATAAAAATGACAGTTGCTTTAGTGATTTAGACTTTAGCCTAGGAAACAACAAAACCCCTTTAACTGAACACTGGTCACAGTTTAATTGCTTTAGACTGACAAATATTTTTCTGTTTTTATGGTTGCATTAATGCACTGCTGATGTTTTTTTTAACATATTCAATATTTTTCTGTACTTTCCATCTGCATAGGAAAAAGTTCAATTTTTATTTTAATTAATCCACCTATTACTTAGCTGAATTTTTATATGCAGTTTTTGTGCAAAAAAAGTCCAGTGTTAGCCTTGCAGTATGCTTACACATTTACTTCCATCTATAATAAATTGCCAAAAACATATTTTATCCCTAATGTTATCGCAGTCAATACAATAGTATTTGACAAAAATGGAATAACTAAAATTCTTATTTTTCTTCCTGTTATTAAGAAGAAGAAAAAGAATTCTAGTTATTCCATATTGATCAAATTCTTCAAAATAAAGGCAATGAAAGGAGTTTAACAGTGGTCCTGTGATTACATTATGCAGGGTTCTCAGTCATGCTACCTAATGAAATGCAAATCAATATTTTGACTAAAGGCAGTGCAGAAAGCAGCCTGCATGACTAAATGCTGTAGTGTAAATTTTCATAGTTAAAAGCACAAATGAAAAATTCAAAACATTTCATTAGCAGACTGCATGGATTAATAGTCCTGAGTTTGCATGTGAATTACACGGAGGGCAACACAAAACACACTATTTTCAATCATTTTCAGTCTCACCAGTTTTTTTTCTGTTAAAATTGAATGTTTTTTTTTAATTTATCTAACACGTTTATGTTTTCTGAAAAGTTAAGGGAAGGCCAACAGAGTTTTAGAAACCTGATGTCTGCAAATCAGCTTAATGCTGAGAAGTTAACCCTGGTTGACAGGCTAGTATCAACATCACATTCGAATCCGAGAACCAAAATCTGCGTATTAAAAAACAAACAAACAAACAAAAACTTCTGAGCAACTAATTAATGCCATAATTTCCCACAGAGAGGGCAGAATGATACCAATTTTTTTCTATTATCAGTCCTGAATGAGTAGCACAGATGACTGGGAAAATTTCAAACAAAGTCAAACCCCTTATAATCATTAGTTAATACTTTCCATGCAGCCTTATTTGTGAATGCCATCAATTAATTTCAGTACACCTGTGCATTTTCATACCAGGCTAAAATGAACTCTGATTGGATGCTTGCTGCTCCTTCAAATGCTTAAAGTCCCCAACAGAGTTAAGTCATTCCACAGTAAGAAACTAACATCCACTCAACATGAAGATAAGCACTCTCAGATTGCTTATTCTTATGGGTCTCTTCAAGATGACCCTCTGCACCTACTTTGGTACTAATTATTATGTCAAAGAACGAATGACTTGGTCTGACGCCAGAAAATACTGCAGAGATGAATATACTGATCTGTCATCAATCGGTAACCAGTATGAAGAGGAATTATTCATCAGTTACATTTCCTCTTTGGCATCGGTACAAACATTGTACTGGATTGGTCTCTACCAGGATGACAGTGATAACTGGAAGTGGTCAGGGGGGACAAATGCATCTTTCTTCAACTGGGATCCACAGGACCCTATAGATCCTAATAACAGATGTGTTGTAGAAAACCAAGCTGGCTGGCGTAAAAAGAATTGTGAGGACAAATTCTTCTTCTTCTGCTTTAAGAGCCACCTGGTCCTGGTGAAAGAAAACAAGACGTGGGAGGAAGCACTCGAGCACTGTCGTATAAAGGGCATGGAACTGTTCAGCTTGCGCTCATATTCTGATCTGATTCAAGTCATGGCGACAAGCAGAACAGCCGAAATCAACAACATGTGGACCAGCCTCCGCTACCTAGCTGGCAGCTGGCTTTGGGTGGATCGTATCCTTGCTGATCACCAGGCCAAGAACCAAAACGAGATGCCTCAGTGTCCCACCTGGACTCACCGCTGTGGGGCCCTCTCACTGGATGAGCAGCACTTGGTCAGCTGGGACTGTGCAGACAGACTCAACTTTGTCTGCTACAATGGAGCTTGAATATTTGCATAAATGTAATGCTGTATTTTGCTACACATATAATCTTTAATATAAAATGCATATTTGCGTTGATAACGATATATTCAAGTCTTTGCAAAAAGATAGATAGCAATCATTATTGTGAAGTGTTTTTGATCCAACTGTAATGCACATATAGAATCTAGAATTTCCCTTATATAAAATTAAATAGTTAACTACCTTTATTCTAGGACCTTCCATTGTTTTCTTTCCTCATCATGTTAATTACTTCCAAAGATATTCAAAAAAGATTGTTATGTTCAAATAGATAATAAACACTCTTAAAAGACACTGTATGTTTTTTGTGACGAATTTAACAAAACGCTAGACATGACATGTTACCTTCTGCTCGTTTCTTGGTCTGTGGTACCCTGAAGATGGTATACTTGGTATCTCAGATGAGAGAAAATCCACCGATAGTCTAGCTCATAAGCTTTTTTTAATGTATTTCTGATATATTCTCATTTCATTTGAGTTAGTTTTGCAAATACACTACATTTTAGTTGATGTTTCAGTGCTTTCTTATTTTTAGTTCGGTTTACTAAAAGTTTAAATGTAGCTTTAGTTAACAAGTGACCTGACAGTGTCCAGATACACTGGAGAGCGGGCTTGCATGTGTGAAAAGCCTGACTTCATATGTGTTTTAATGTGCAGCCACAGCAAATTAACCACTGCTGTCATTCTGATGTGACCTTTATCAGCCCTTGTTGTTACATGCTGACAGCCCTTACATGCCTACTGTAATGGTTCACTTACCCAGCCTGCCGGGCTTCACTCCTCCATTGTCTGTGCTGCTGCTGTAAAGCCGTGAGGGTGGAAAGGTTAGTGGAGTGTTGGCTGGCAGCAGATCAGCAATGACTCTAAAGAAGACCACATCAGTCCATCATTGCACATATCAAAACATGTTACTTAAAATCTCTCATTCTAGCTCGCAGTCAAACCCAAAGTTTATATCCTCTTTGATTTAGTTTAATTTAGTTTAGATTTAAAGAAGCTACAATAAATTAGTTTGTGTTTGATGTCTTTGTAATTTAATGTGACAGTTGTCCTATAAACATGACACAATGTGCAAAACCAACCTATATTTTCCACTCTGTGGATGACCTAACAGGGGATGAGAAACCAGGACCAGTAGTCCCTTTGGTGGGCCAAAGTGTTCAACCTGTTCCACTATATAGAAGAAAATGTGCAATAATTGCAAAGAAGGAATATATAAGTTTGTATGTAGGTGTGTACGTATTTTGTGTTGCAAGTTGGTAAGAATAGTGACATCAATAGAGTTACTGTAAGAACTGCAAACTATATGTTGAGCAGGAGTCTGAATCATCACCACAGTTTTACTCACTTCTTACTGACAAACACATCAGCGATGTTCTGTAGACCATAGTGGTTACACTGATGAGCATCTCTGTAATGACTTTAGGTCATAAAGCTAAAAAGGGAACTTATTTTTCTAAAGAAACCCCAGGCTGCTACGGATAGAATGAATTAATTAAATGTGAATGTTTTCAGATTGTACTTAATCTTCTGAACATTTAAAGAAAGCAAAACTATTTATTTTTTAGGTTATTGGACAGTAGTTTCAGTGTTCCCATCTACAACAGATCAAAACTGAAATCAGTTTGATACCACTGAGCTAGCCTTTCAGATGATAGCTGTGTCTCCATCTACTGGGAATTTGTCCTTCAGTCAATTATCATGCTGCTCTTAAACAAGAACTTATATCAAACTTAGAGAGGTTGTATTTAAACCACATAGCTGCCCTGGTAACACTGCTGAGACTAAAACAGATTTGTTCTCTTACAAATTAATAATATTTTTCACTTTTTCTCAAAAACAAGAACATAATTCGGAAGGTGTAATAAAAATCAAAATAACCGAGTCTAATCAAACAGCTACCACTTTAAACATACATACCAGGATGGCTTTGTTTGTCTGTGTAAGAGTGGGATCTTTAATTACTTTAATAACTAGTCTCAGCTGCCATAAATATCCCACCAAAACATAAGCTACATGACAAAACAATTACCGTAAAGTGCAGTGAAGTAAAACAGTGAATCACGTCAGAGTAATGGTTGATACGGGATTTGTGACGTTTACCGCCTAAATTAGAATGAATGTCTTCTTCGGTCTGATAATAACCGAACTATACAAACTGCAGTAGCTCCAAAGGCAGATACAGAATCACACAGTCTATGGTTTTGTTTTTACCATTTGAGCAGCTCCTTGCCCGAATCTTGGTATAAAAAAATATAGCATGTTTATAGGATAGAAGTCATCTGTTACTCACAAAAGATGTATAGTGAATGTCTAGAATTTCACTTCTGATATAGTATAATGCACCCATACAAATAACCTCACGGTACCAAGTCACTATTTCATGAATATGGTGCCATCTATCGTGACACAATGCTCATTGCAATGTAGACGATTGTTTTTTTGTTTTTTTCTTGTAACCTTACAACTTACTGCAGGATCAGTTGTGTTACAAAACATTTTAGGAGGTCCCTTTACGAAGAAGAAAAAAGGGGTGGGAGGGGTGGCTTTAGTCTTATTAAGAGAGTACTTCAAAACACAAGGCCATTAAATTAAGCATTCTATATAATTTGATGTGGATGTTAATATAACTTCGTCTGTGTGTAGCAGCTATGAAATATATTACTTAAAATGATCATGGTTCATATCTTTTTAGCCATTTAAAATGTAAGCAATTATTGCCTGATAAAGTATAACCCAAGTCCACTTTCGTGCGACATTAGCGGGAGTAGGGCAGAAGAAAACAATTTTTGAAAAGCTATATAATTTATAGAAATGCGCCCCACCCCCCAAAGGTAAAGTGTACCAGCGATTTCTACTCTTTATATCTAACATGATAAATATCCTTTATATATTCTACTTGCTGTTTTCATTTTTTTTCGTAACAGCCTCTCGTCACGACATCTGGTATCTGCGTCAGTGGGAGGTAGTTTACGGTAAAACGGCGACCATTACCATGTGATTTCACCGATGTTTGTAAACATGCGTCAGCCACATGTGATTCTGGCGATGAGGAAAGAGTCTCCAGCCGCTTGGCCAATCAGTAACCGGGGGAGTGTCAGGGGCGGGGTTCTCGTCTTGCGCTATGGAAAATCGTTAGGGGAATACACTGTGATAACGCGCGCTCTGAGATTGATAATGGCGACAGTAACGTCGAAACCTGAATCAGATGGACTGATCGTTCAGCGAGGACCGGGTCTGAGTGCCACCGGCCGGGAAGTGAGTGACACTCCTTCGCCACGGGAGGAAGACAGGCTTGGGATAAACACGTAAGTTATTTATGCTATTACATGGCCAAAGCGACATAATACTGCGTATGTTGCGTAGAGAATACCACTATGTAATTCATAACCACTGGATTGCTGGATGAAAAGGTAAGAATAAAAGCCCAGGGGTGCTATCGTGAGAGTGTAAAGAATGACGAAAGAAAATAAAAGTCTTGCTTTCACAGTCTTATAGGCTAGGGCGCGGAGGCTTGATGGCAAAAAGCGGTTTTAAACACTTTTGTAAAATCACGGTGCTTCATCATCGATATGACAACAGGTAAATTAAACTGCGTCAGCGCGAACTCCGACAAGCCACTTGAAATCCAGTGGGAATTTCCGCTGCGATGGTTGAACGTGCTGCGAAGGCATAACAGCGTAGTTGAGCTCATTCCGAAACTTGACTTGTGACTGTTTTTAACGTTAAAATGAGGATGTAAACAAAGCGTGGTGTCGACAGGGATGGCGTGTCAAGGAAGAGCTCGGAATAGGATGCTGCGCAAGAGATGGATAGTGCGTAATCCTGTTGTGGGAGAGGACGATGTTACGCAGTTCGTATTGGCACGATCATTAAACAGCCAGTGGCCTCATTTTTCATTGTGTTGTCATCATTAAAGTGCAGTTTTGAATAAAGACTAACGTACATATACGTGTTGTGCTCTTATTTGTGGGATTTGAGAGGAAATAAAAACTTGAGCGTTTAGTAAGCAACACAATGGTGACGCAGCTTGATTTGTGGGTTAGGTATCAAGCAACATTTGCTGCGTCACAGAGATCCCAGGAGGTCCTTAATAGTAACCTGGGAGTGTGCACTTGATCTTTCAAAAACAAGCTGTATGTCCAAAACATAGGGGGTGCTATTGAGTAATACAATAGCTGGCAATATTATTTGCTGTGCAGAGATGTTGACACACAGGTATTTTTCCTCTCGAATGACCACTCGGTGTTTTTCCTCTATCTCTGGGGCCTACTAAACCCTACGCTATATTGGTGGCATGGTCAAAGATAACCGGATTATAAAACTTAAATAAATTACTCACAGCCTTAAGCTGCTAGTCATAGTTTTGCAATCTTCGCTGTTACTGTAAATTGGAGCCATTTAGCAGATTTGTCACACTTTACTAGAGCTTGTAATGTACCCCTGCCAGAGCACAATAGGACACTGACACGCTTGATGTGATAACAGCGTTGTTGCTGTTGGCACTGAGGCGGCTGGTCTCTCCTACCTTCCTTATGACCTCAGTGAAGGAAGGTGTGGTCCCTCCTACTGCTAACCTGTCAAAGGGACAGAAGATAAGGTGCTTCGTTGCCTCTCAGAGACCAGGTGAAAATGAGACACACAGGCAGAGCAAACACCATCCTGTCAAGTGGATTTGTTCACTCAATGGGTGAATCAGCAGTAGCCTCATGAGTTGCGAAACCACTGACAGGGAAATGGAAAGTGAGAGGAAGACAAAGAAGGGGAGGGGACCTTTTGAACTTTAATTATGTGTACTGAATAGAAACTTGACTCCCTAGGGAATGTCATTATGGTCGTTTTAAAACTGAGGTAGAAGTTACGGGAGAAAGCACAATCTGATCACCAAAGGAGGAGGGTCGGGGTGGCCTCACAGCAAAACATCACAAAGGCTCATTTGCATTATATTGAAAATATGAATCAAGTAATATATTCTGAATTAGGTTTTAAAGGCTGCCAGAGGTCATTCGAATATTCTTCTCTGGTGTGAGAATCAGGCCCCGTGTAGTCGTAATGTTTACCACGTCTTAAAAGGCTGACCAGCAGAAGCGACCCACTTTCACAGACAAGGAAACGTGACCTCAATAGTTACTTTGCAATTCTTTTGGGGGGAGGCGATGGCTCTCAAGTCAAACAAACAGAAGCCTGCAACCCAGTTTTATTCAGACTTCGTGGAGAAATTTCACAACAGAGAGGTTACCAAAAACTACTACAAAACAATCCCTCTTTTAGAGCCGGAGCAAATGCAATTCAGCTGATTCGGCTGGTCCAAAAATGGATGCGGCAAAGAGGTGCTTTTCAAAGACGAGAGAGGCCGTGTGAATCCATTGACGGATGTGTTTACAGCAGGGGTCCAGCATCACCTGTAGCCCACATAAGCCTTCAGAGAAAATAGTGAGCGACCCACTGCCTCTTAAAACAGATCCCTCCTACACACAGATTACAGAATAGGAGGTGGCACAGAGCCGAGAGATGACAGTGCTAAATTTAAACTTGGAGCACTGCTGGCCTTGCCAGATGATGATGTATTAATAGATAAGTGTGAGGCAGCATTCATTTGCAGGTATTGTTAGCTGCTAGTACCTAATGTGCTGTGAAAGAGGCAAAAACAGCTGGAACCCACAAGTCTACAGGCACCTGCCATCATTAAATGCCTCCATATTTCTTGTTTTTAACTACTGTAAATACTTACGATTATTTGTGTTTTTCAGTATTTTTGTCCAAAATAACTTATCAGCAGGGAACACTAACCTGGTTTCACCTCTCTCAGAAAGTGAAATCTAATTTGTTTTTACAGCCATGTTTAAAATATTTTAAATCTGTGTATACTTTTCTCTCTACTTGTTTAACTCATAACCCCACTCTTGTTACCACCATGACATCAGATATTTCCCATCCCAACAAGAAGAGTAGGAGCCAGGACAACGTGATAAAGTGTAAATCAAGTCTTCCGCCTGTGGCGTTCCCATTTATTCCCACCAATTGTGCAGCAGATCCAATAAACAAAGTGTCAGGCTCATCTGAACGCGTTACGGCTCTAACCTCTCTAAACATTTTTCAATTTGTTGCTCTGAAGTGAAGGTGATGCAACATAGGAGGAGACATCCAAGTTTTATAAGATCCAAATATTTGGAACTGTTAGGACATTGTCTGTACAGGAAAAAAAATCAACAGCAGATGAGGTCTAATAGTTCCAGACAGGTATCATGTGATTCTTTTTTCCTTTTTTTTTTTTTGCCTCAGCTCCTTTAATGGCAGTAAATCAAAAAGCAGTGAATGTCAACTTTAAAGTCAAATTAAAGTAGCTCTCCAATGTGTTGTGTACTCCACATATATACATTCACGTCTGTGAACCAAAATATTCTGTAGGTTTATTTTAAGCAGCCCAATTGTTAAGGGTGGTTCAAAAACACATCACCTCGATGAGTTTGCCCCTCTCACTCCCGATAAATTAGGACCTCTAATCTGTAAGAGGATTAACCACCTTCCCTGTTTACACGTGCACACAAGTACACAACCCCTCCCCCCACTGTCACACGCACACGGTGTCACACATATGTAGGCATTCGGCATTCATTTTACGTCACCTGCTCTAATTTGGCCCAACCCAGTGTCTCTCTCTGTGACACATTAACAGTCTGCTGAGATTGGGATTGTGTGTGTATCGATATATCCACACACACGCACTGGGACACAGTTATGTTACCTGTAATCCTTTTTTAAAGCAGTTTGCCTATGATTGTAAAGGTAAAGGTGGTGATTGCATGCATCTTGATATTGTGATTCAAATTAAACCACTAGTTGCGTAACTCAAACCGGAGTGATGCGCCTTTAACAAGCCGTAGATGGTCAGGTGACTTGGCAGGGGGAAAAAAACTGCTTCGATGCTGAAAGCAGCTTCTGCACACGCAATAGATGGCGAAAAGAGCTTGTAGTAAAAAGAACAAGCGATCAGGACAGACGTAGATACAGAGTTCAGGGCTAGTACTGTGGCGTGGGAGGAGTCAGAATAAACAGGGCAAAGACGGATGAAAGGAGTGTCGCGGCCTTTAGACTACACTGTCTGCCTGAGTTACTCCTGAAGCTGGTACTGTATTCATGTAAATACCGTGAGTTCCTGTCAAAACCAATAGCTTTGCATTTTGTTTGGACACAAATATATATCTGCATAATAGCACTTGCCGCCATATATTCCCTATTGTTTTTTTTTTTTACAAGTGCCAGTATAGTACAACTGCTTTTGTTTGTGAATACAAGACATTAAACTACAAGTGAGGAGGATTAGAGATTCACTGACAGGGAAATTATGCCTGAAAAACACATGATGGTTTTGGGATTAGTTTCTACGTCACATTTTCCCATCAGCAGAACGCAGTGAGCTGATATAGTGCAGGATCATGCCAGCCTTTTCATGCTCGACCCACATATAGAACGTGGTGAGTTTTCACTTTATTTGTCTTGGTGTTGTGCTGTATTTCCAGCAGAAACCAGGAGCAGCAACAGAGAAAGTCTCAAATGAGTTCCCTATGGACATTATGTACTCTGCATACCTTATAGGGATGAACAATAGGAGTTCTTACTAATGAATACTTACCTATTTCAGGACCTATTTTTCCCATTTTGCACCACAGTCAACTCCACTTGGACCAAGAGCAGGACTGGATGCCTGAGGCAGACCCAGGAGAGGCCACAGTATCCTATTGTGCATTACAAAGAAGTCCACAGGGAGCTGCAGCGATCTATTTTTCCACAGTATGATTCATCGACAATTTTTGTTAGAGTTCGTTACTGGTGCCAAGCTGCTACTGTGCCCTTTATTACATTGAGATCACCTGATGCTCTCCTAATGCAAGATACTGAGCTGCTGTGTCATTCTGAAGTGTTCTGTCCATCAATCATTTTGTTGCTCTCAGTGTCTGAATCTTCCTGAGTCTGGAGTTCTTATTTAAATTTGTCTCCACTTGGAAAGTTTTAATTCTAAAGTAGCGACTTTTTAGCTTGAATCTTTGAACTTAAATCAAATGTGTCTGTAGCACATGTTGCACATATTCAGTAAGCTGTACTTAGCATAAAGAGTCAGTTTCATCATAAATAAGGAAAACAGTTCTATTTTTTGTTTCAAAGTCATTATCTAAAAGTTAAAGGGATGTCCATCAAAAATGCTTTTATGTAATTTCAGCACCACAGCACGAGTTCTCCTTCTGAAAAAGCCACAGATCAGTGCCTTAAAAAAATGTTTTTCTCCATAATGTAGTCAAAACAAAAAGCTGTCATTCGTGAAACTAGTGTTACTGCCATTTCAAAGGGCATCATTAATTACATTGGGCAGGTGGCTATGACTTCAGGAAAGAACATCTGCCTAATGGGAAATTTAATTAGTATTATTTTTATTTGTACACAAATCAAATTTACTACCTTGTGGGCTGAGGTGCTTTGACAGTATTAGAACAAATCAGTTGCTAAAATGAAAATTCAGCATGTTGATGAACTTCATTGTCGTCTCATTCTCAAACACAAAATGTGCCAGAAACTCTGCTTTGATTTTGTGTTCCCACAGACACTGGACAAATCAACTGTAAAATGATGTGCTCAAAGTGGTTACAACAGTGTTTCTATTTATTTTATTTTATTTTCTAATTTCAGATGAGGACATGCCTTCAGACAATGGATTCTCTCAAAGTTATCCTCCCCAGGGAACTGGTTTCAGATGGTGTCTTAGAGTACAAAATCCCATCTAGCACCATTTGAAATCGGTGTTCTTGAGTGGGAACACACTTCGGGAGTGATGTCACTGAACCATATTCTTCATTAGGTTGACAGAAAGTTTACTGCATTGTTTGTGTCATAAATTTAGATGTAGCTCCAGATTTCTTGTACATTTCTCCATGTAATATTCCAATCCTAATGCTCAGTAAATCAGAAAAAAACACCAGTTTGATCCCAGTTCTCTGACCACTAGACCCCCCTCTCCCCCTCTTACCAAGGCTGACCGTTTTCCTCTGGTGTTCAGAGTTTCCATCATGTCTAGCACCATTTGAAATCGGTTACAATGTGGAGGGACTATCAACAAAGATTTTGCTTCAGTTGCAGATGGAATTCCACTAGATGGCAGCATTGCTCTACAATCTCCAGAATTGTCCAGGCTTGCCAATAAAGAATTCTTGAAGCAGTATATTATTGTAGGGTCTTTGCCTTATGATATAAAGCCTGTTGAGGCAGCTGTTGTTGTGATTTGGTGTTATATTACTGAACTGAACTGACAGTGAAAGATTTTGTGAGTAACCCTGTTCATTCAGGAGACCAGGAAGAAACGTGCAGGGTGAAGCAAAACTTTTTGAAAGGATTAAAAAGGAAAAAAGACCCTTTGCCATGTTCCAGTCACTCAGCCATGTTATCTGCAAATTACAGACATGTCTTCTGAGTTTCTTCCAAGAACATAAAAAAGGGATTATATGCTTCAGTGGTTAACTGGTCCAGATGTTGTGGTATAGGGTTCATGTAGTTCTTTAAAATGTACATCTGTCCTTTAGTCATCGAAACTGTGTATTGCATTTAAATTATGCACATGACAGTTTTTCTAAACAGTTTTAGCCTGACACTAACACTATCAATATTATCTAATTATGTGTAATATATTTTGTTTTTAAACTTTTTGGATTAATTTAGTAGCAACACCATACTGTTTTTAGGGAGAGAGAAGCTCAGCATCAGCCGCTGAATCATTTTTTAATTATAGCCTACAGTTTATCCAGTGTTCATGCAGGATTTGTTTTTCTTGTTTATGAGCTTTAAGCTAAATTATTGCATGTAATCATATAATACGTGCCTGACAGACTCTCACGCGCTTCATTTACCTGGACACTAGATGGGGAACAAGAACCAGTATTAGCCTAAAACATTAAGCCACTAAATGGCAACCTTTTCACCCTCTACACCTCACGTAGCTGACATATGCATTAAAACTGGGGTCTTTTTGAATAAATTACTGAAAATTCTTAATTAAAATTTCTGAGTGATTAACCTCACCTAAGAGGGTTCAGAAATGCATAATTTGAAAAGGTTAATAGTAGGTTGCCAGGAATCAATCTAACCACTACATAAAGATTAATTTAAGTCTGTATTTACATCACAAATCAGACTAAATTGACCACTATATAGATATTCTTTTCTCGTTACCCACCTATTTACACTTAAAGAGTCATATTTCATACTATATTATGTGAAGTATCAAAACTGACATGATAAAAAAGTGCACAGGCTGCCAATGAGAGTTTTGCTTTGTTTCTTTCTGACAACAGCTACACTCCAATTGAATTTTGCTCTTTGTAAGTATGGGGAGATACTGTCTTTAAGAATTATATCTAAAAGAGCTACAGAATGATTAATTATAGTCACTGACCAGTCAGGTAACACACTTATTACAGTTCAGTAAATGTTAGGCAGGATTTACTATTAGGTTCATGAATTACAGATCTGCCACCACCTCTAACATCCTTTGCTTATGTGGAACCACCAGCTGAAAGGTCTCCTTACTGCTTCCCAAATCCTCCTCTGACATTTTCTCTTAACCGAGAGTAACAGGGTTAGCCGCTAAGTGGTGTCATCTAACACAGCTTTTTATTGATTTCCCGCTGCTAGCCTTATCAAAAAAAGTGTGAAGTCTAGGTAAAATAAAATTGCATGAAAGAGGCTACTGAAAGCCTGTCATCCAATGGGGTAAATCTCAATTTGACCTTATTTTCATCTGTTGTGTCTGGAAAGAAGGAAACCGGGGAGATGAAGCCGTCATCAGAGTGAGTTTCTATATCAACAGCAAACAAAAACATACTTCACTTACTTTACTTCCACTATAAAGAAAAAGTGAGTCATAGGGAGTTTGTTAAACATGACGTCAGCTGCCTCATCCATTTGTGACCAAGCCCTGTTCTGTGGTCTAGTAAGACTAGTATCACTGCTTGCTTAAAATGATATAATTTGCCCCTGACCTCAGCAGCTGCAGGAAGAAAACTGACAAATGACAGATTGGTCATGGCAGACACGATGTTTAGAAGCACTGCAGTCATTTTATTACCAAGACAACACTTATGGACTAAGAAGAGAATATCGTAACCTCTTAAAAATGAGAAGTTGTTGTCATTAACTTAAAAAAACAAAACAAAACTTGGCTTGTAAAGCTTTGATTAGTCTGGAATCACCACTTGTTTACAGCATCCAATGTTAACTAACATTAGCAAGCTTCAGATATCTGTCACCAAAGCTGTTTGACAGTTTAGTTCTGTATTTATACTAATGTTAATGTTAGGGACTATTGCAAAAACAACTTGTAAGGCATTTCATCAAGCTGAGTCTGTTATCTGATGAGCGGGCTCATGCAGAGCACAAAGGCAGATGGAAACAAACAATTTCCTTTAGCCTTTACTCGCTAAAGTACAAGTCAAAATCCAAAAAAGAGGCAAATAAAGCAGAAACCTCGATGACAAAATCATATGCACCTGAAAAACTGGGAACAAAGCTAGGTGGAAAAAAGGAAAGGGGGGAAAAACAGTAAGTAAAATCAAAACAACAGACAAGAGAAAGGTTCAAAGTAAAACAGAAAGTGGTCAGAGGACAGCTGAGACAGAGATAGGAACCCTAACAGTAAGAATGAGAAAAAATATAGAAACAAATATGTAATACGGTCCAAAACAGAAAAAACAACACCTCAGAACGATGACAGCTTCTAAAGAAATTGTATTGACATTTGGCACACTAAAAGTCAGTGTGAAATGGTGGGCAAGCGTCCTCGCCCTCTGAAATCCACAAAGCTGAGCCAACTCTACTGTTAGAAAAAATATGGAGGGAGTATAACCTAGACTCCCTCTATAACCTATAACCTATGCACAAAACTCTTGGGTTGCATTTAACTGTTTAGACTGAGCATTTAACGCTGAGAATGTCCACAGTTTGTAAAAAGTTGTACAAAAGCCTTTAGAGAAAAAAATGCTTCTGATTAGAAGCAACACTACACAAAAACTATTAAGTCTCATTGTAAGTAATATAAGTACATCACAAGTGTTAATATAACTAACAGTAATGGTTTCCATATTGTTGAATGTGCTTGCAGCAAAAGCATGTAAACATTTACAGTGTGATACAGATGGTGGGGCATCCCTGTTTAACATCTGTTTTTTGTCTACTTCTCAGTCCTCAGTGGGAACCATTTATCTCGTCTTCAGCTTAAAGATTTCCATCCGCCCCACTCATGAGAACAATTTTAAAGAGGGGTTTCCTCATTCTCCTTTCCACCACAAAACAGTTATGCCGAAGCCACTCTCTAATTTCCCACCATATTTTGTGTAGCCGTGGAAGTGCTTCAGACAACACACGTGAATCATAAACAAAAGTATGCATGCCCTCTCTTCCTGTTTGGCTAGTGGTTTACTTCACAATTACACATTTTTATCAGGCTGACGTTTTGCCTTTTCTTGTTTACCTCATGTGTAAAACTGCATCATTTCCACTGTTACAGTGCTCCCACCCCCACCCCAGCTTTACCATGTTGCTGGAAAATAACTACCCAGTGCCCCTCATCCGCAAAAACATTTCCTCCCCTTTGTGTTGTGACATAATCCAAAAATTAATTATGATCTTAAGAAGTTCATGTGATGGGAGCCAGCCTAAAGCCCACTTGTCCATTTGATTTAAAACTTGCTAAATAAATGTTTGGATTTTTTTGACAATAACATAACAAGCTTATGAACTAAAATTAATAATGTCTGAATTTCTATTATATGAACAGAAAAATAAAGAAAACTATTAGGAAACCCACAAAGAGGATGAAGAGAGATAACAGGACCACATCTTTTTTCTTCACAAACAGGACAAAAGCTCATGGAAGTCTAATGGAAAATCAAGAGGAGCTAATGGAGTTACTTTTAAGTATAACCTTATGCATAGCACATGGAACTCAGAAAGCCAGGGTTTTATCACTTCCTTCCTTTATTTTTCTTTCATGTAAATCTGCTTTGCAGTTCTTTTTAAAGATTTTCTGACAGTGACAGTTTTTTTAAGGTTTTATGACAGTGATGATACATAGTGAGCTGCTATGGGTGTGGCAGGTCAGTGGAAAAACAAAGTTAAAGAGTAGGCAGAATAAATGTTACACATTTTGGTGAGTGGAACACTTGGTCAGACACGAAAGACAACCAGCTTGTTTTCTGTTTTCACTTGTTTTTCCAACTTTCCATTCGTTTTTGTACTTCTGTATTTGTTATTTGATTGTTAAAGCTACAGAAGAGGGTCGGTAAAGTTGGCTGGTCAATATATGAAAATTAGACAGAAAACTGTTTTTGTTAACTGCACAAATGAGTATTGTTGAAAATCACAAGACTGGTGGGAATTAAAGGATCAAGGCTGGTAATTAAAGGGTAAGCCACTTTGATGACAACTAGGTGACTAAGCCTTTTAAAAGACTGGCCAATATTGTGAGTTCCTCATGCGTCATCCCTCCCCAGACGCTGGATTTGTCATCATGTTGTTAGAGGGTTTGTTGTAATATTCTGTTCAAAGGAGAAGCCCAATGAGATTCTTCACTCTTAATCATGATAGCAGCATGGCTTTAGGGGTGGTAGTATTGGTCTGAAATTGTTACAAAACTTTTGATGGATGGATGATTAAATTGTGCAAAGGCTTTAGGTGCCAGGAAACAGAATTACTTCGACAATCCAAGGAATTTTCTTTTCATTTCATATCTGTGGTTTTGTCTCAGTTGGTGGATGGTTTGCAAAAACAAACATGTCTCTGTGTTTGTTTGTTTATTTGTCCCCCAACTCCTGCTAGGAGTTAAGCAACCACACTTGTCACACATGCAAATCTGAGGCCCTTGAAGGTTCGTATCTATATCAAATCTTATATAGCATTACTGTGTTGCCTAACAACCATCTAGCAATGAGCTAAATGGGTCTGTTTCTTTATGCACTTATATAAGGATTGTCATTTTAATTTCATGAAAGTAACATCTCTTTAAAAAACAGAGTACACGTCCTATTAACTGCCTAGTAATGAGATAGAATGACAAATTTTTAGCATTTTTAGCATGTACATTTCTCCATGTAATATTCCAATCCTAACACCTATTTTTTTTCCTTACCTTCTTTTTTTTCCCTGAGTATATTAGTCGCCACCCAAAGTCCAGCACCCTGAGAGATATACGAGCAACAGAAAGAGGACAAAGTTTATTGAGTGTAAGAGCCACAATTTAAGACAAATCATGGAGCATCTGTGAATACATCAATAAGACGGCCCCTTTAGATGGCTGCTCCAGAAATGCCTCGGGCTACTGAAGACAGACAGTGATGTGTGCTATGGGGGATTGCATTTATTTAATTTTTTTTTCCTGCAGAGGCATTTTCAGTTGTTTATTTGTCACATACTGCGACTGAATGTCTCAGTGACGTGATTTTTGTTTTGCTCAACAAACAAGGGCTTCAAAGGAAGAAAAACTTTTATAGGACAAAAAATTGTTAGTTTTGTTTTTGTTACAATAAGAAAAACAGACTCCTCAGATGTATCCTTTTAATACAAAAAAGTCCAACGCAAAGTGGACATGCGACCAGTGAGAAAACCTTATAAATATAGTAAATTTCATTTTTAAGGTGTCTTATGGTGGATTGTTGTTTTTGCCAAGATTGTCAAGGTTTCTGAGAAAAACAAAAACCACTTCCCTCTGATAATTAAATGTCTGTCAGCATAACTAAGACAAACAACTATGTTAATGAAGGCGTATCCTGCCGTGAGATAGAGCTGAAGTATTACACTGAATGAAATACAACACTTGAGCAGGATACAATGAAACAGTCATTGTCACAGGCTGGGTCTCTGACCGAGCGCTCTGAGTTCATGTTTGTATTTGTCTCATTTTGTTATGTGATTTAGTTTGTGTTATTTCCTATCTGCCTTTAGTTTAGGCAGTTATTGTTCCTGGGTTTTCTATGTTTTGGGGTTTTGTATTTATTCATCACATATTAGGTCTGTTAAGTTGTGTTGTCATGTTTTAGTTTTAGTATTTCCTGTTTTATTCTGACAATGTCATGTGTTCTTTGTTTATTGTATTTAGCTTTCCTCTCCTGGTCCTGTCATTAGGTTTATGTCTGTCAGCTGTTTCCCCCATGTGTCTCCACCTCCCCTGATCACCTCATGTATGTATTTAAGCCCTTTGTTTTCTGCATGCCATTGTCAGGTCGTCTGCTCATCCATGTCTCATCTCCAGGTACCCATGTCAGTTCACTATGGTTAAGGTTTTTCATGTTTTGTTATTAGTTCACCCAGTTTAGGTTATTGTTTAGTTTTCACCGATGCCCTATTATTTTGTACCCTCGTTGCTAACCTCAATAAACGGCTTGTTTTGTTAATCCACACCACGTTTTGGTCTGCATTTGAGTCCTCCTCTGCAACACATACGGTCTGCCCCAGCCAGACCGTGACAGTCATCATCACATTTTATTTTGGGCTTGTCTTTGTATGGATCCACACCCTTGTCAGCATAATGGCTTTGTGCTAATCTGTTGACATGACAGTGAATGCATTCACTGATGCTCTCCTCCTAGGAGAGAAACTTTTACATTTTAAGGTGTGATGAAGACTTCATCATGTTCTTTAACCTGCATAATAGTAGCATGCACAACAAAAATTAGGTTATAAAATCTTTCTCTTATCTAGTAGATTATTTTCATTTTCACAACAGCGTCTCAATCTGTCCAATGAACCCATTCAGTTATGTTTTGTTTTTTTTGGTTTTTTTTATCAATTTTGCTCCTTGGTCTTGGAAATTCCTTTCATATTTAATAGAGCCAAATCTTGCCTGATCAAAGAGGAAAAAACTAAAGAACATAATGAGAAAAAAAAAAACTACACAGCCCTTTTCTCATGGGAGTGCAGTTTACTCTTTTTTTCTGCAGCTTAGATCTCAACAATAGACAATGATGAAAAGAAAGTCAGGAGGCAAAGAATGCAGCTGATTGTATCTTTAGAAGTCACCACTTCATTCTACTGACTGAATTAACCACACTGTATGCACTGCATCTCTTTCTAACCTCCTTTCTTCTGGCCAAATGAAACAAAACATTAACATCTAACATGACATGTAAAGTTATGGTGGTAAAATTGATCAAAAGCTGCAAACAAAATGTTTTTGCAAGAACAACAAGAAAACAACATTATTGTATTTACTCTGTTTTATAACATAAATAGCATATAAGCAGCAATAATAAAGTACAATAAAATATTTACAAATTAGGTTTAAAATAATGCAAAAATCAAATATAATATTACAAAAGGCAATCCAAGTTTGATACTTTAACTATGTAAGCTCAGCAGGGTGGATTATCTGCCAAATGAACTGTGGCAACAATGAAAGTAAGTTGTCTTTCCCCGTCAACTCAGCGAGGCACAGTTTGATGGTACATCCTTGGGCCTTTTCATAAAGGTGAAATTCCATGTGAACTAGTGTAAAAAAAACAGCAAAAAAACAAAACATTAAGTTGACCTTCATTCACAAAGTAATGCAAAAAAGGGAAATGATGCATCATTCTTTTTTAGGCTTCAATACAACACTAGCAATACTAATATTAACAACCTAAACTTACAGACAGAAAAATGGTTAAATATGTCTGGTGTATTTTGATGGTTTTATACAGATACCTGGGTGAGGCAGGCAATCTAAAGATTTTGGAAGTGTAATAACCCCGGCTTCTGGTCTTCTCTGGTGTCATATGAGCTATGGTGCCATTAAATAAGGAATTTGCATCAGAATTATGGAGTTATATTACTTTTATGTTAAAAAATTTATTAGTTTTATTGCATTCTTAATTGGCAATAAAAAGTGTTAGGTGTTAGTCAATTCAACATTGAGAAATTAATTACTTAACAAAATGACTCTGTCATTGAATGTATATATGAGATCAATGTAGCCTCAATGTCTGAACAGTTTAATGACTGAGCACTTTAAACCTAGATTCTTTCTAATGGCTAGTAGAGGAAGACTCTTGTCACCACAAAAGAAAACTCAGTTGTAAATAGAAAAGCTACCCCTTTCCTGATGAGTTTTTGGTCTTAATCACTTGTTTGTCAGGTAGGTTTTTTGTAACCTTACCATATAAAACACTTTGAGGTGACTGTAAGATTTATACAGGCGATCCTAGTCGTCTTGGTTTGGACAACCATTCAGTAAACACAGTTGTTGTCAATCAAACAAATTCCCCAAAACAATAAACATGAATCAAACCTCTTTATTGCAAAAAAATGTGAACAATATTTATTGCTTTGTATGTCTATATAAGTATTCTATGTAAAAACAATCTCATCTGTTTTCCTGTCATAGGCCAGTTGTGCCAGGGGAGATAACATTGCTTTATGTTAATGCGATGTGATTTTGATACATTTTGATTGACAATGAGCCATATGACCCATATGAGCCATATCATATGCTGTGTCATCAGTTTATTAGTTATATCTGCTCTATGTTCATCATGTCAGATTTCAAAAAAAGACAGGTGAAGGTAAAAATGCTCAGGTTGTTGTGGTACTTCACAAACTAATGGAGATTAAAGGCAGCTAGGTCCATCTTTTATATGCATTCTGTGGGCATAAGCAGCAAAATATCTATCCATCCATTTGCTAAATTTATTATAACAAATGTTCTGATTCCTTATGGCTGTGACATACAAATCAGCAAAAAAACAAACAAAGAGATTGTTTTTTTGCTGATTTGTAGTTCACAGCTGTTTTTGTTAAAGGATTTCCTCCTGACTTCCCTCATTCCTCAGCAGTCCGGAAACACACACACACGCACATCTGAATTTCAAAGACTAAAATGTAGTGGATAGATTTAAACTGCTGCAGCATATTGACGATATATTACTGTACAAGTCCATATAGGTTCTGAAAATACAGCTCTAAATATTCAAAGGTCAAAAGAGCAGAGCACGCAAAGAGAAGTAGCAGAGGCATATAGAGTAAAATCAAATGTAAGCCATGCATGATGAAGTTAAGAGTAAAAAAAAATTGAACTTACCCTTTTCTTCTCATGTTAAACTTGTGCAACAGGGAAAAACCTATAATTGCACCTGCAAAAAATAATTAAAGAAATTTTTTGTTTTTGTTCTCATTTCCACAACAAAATGCACTATATAAATTCCAAAAGAAACAATATACATTACCTAACAAAACCACAGCACCAATGACGACAGCAGCCACTGTTCCTGGAAAAAGACAAGCAAGGTTAAACGCACATGGAAAAAAATACAATAAATGTTTCTTATTAAAACTGGGGTTAAAAAACTCACCACTATCCGTGGCAGTATTTACATTCCCATCATGCATGCCTACAAAAGAAATATACAAAAAACAAACAACCACAGTTTTAGTATTCAGTTTAAACTGTTAGGGCAACAAGGATACATATACTGTAGCCAGATAGACAGATTTCACAATTTTCACATTTCATAATTTAGTGTTCTCAGGCAGAGAGCACAAGCACGAAAATGTTAAACTATGCAAGTTAAAGTCTAACTAAGTAAATTTAGTATTAAAAAATTAATGTGTTATATACACATGAATAATCTATGACCGACCTATCTCATGGCTTTATATTAGCTGTCAACTCATAATCAGTTACAAAGTATCAATATTGATGTTGTTCAAAGTCTTCGAGAACCTTTATATTCTTTCCACAAAGTAATGACATTCAGTGGTGTACAATATGCAATTTGGTAGTCAATGTAACGTAAAAACAGGCCAAAATATTAAAAAAGAAGGTTCAAATGCTTGAGTGCTTTATAAGACATCTCTCTACCTTGAAAGGATGATGATGTAGTTGACAGAATACCGGCAGAAGTAGCTTTTCCTCTGAAAACTTTTGAATAGCACAAATAGAATAATTCTCCCCAAGTTTCAACAAAGCTTCAAGAAATGTTTAAGTTTTCACTTTAAATTTTTAAGTATCAACAGGATAACAGTAGGTCTATATGAAAAGTCGTTTCTGAGATGCATGCAACATGCATATAATAAATTCATGCTCCTGTGATTAAACAGTATCAATTCAGAGTTTTTCTGTACCTTTTGGTAAAGTTGAGAGATTTGGTATTGAACTGGTTGTGACAGTTTGAGTTCTGTGAACTGTGGGTGCAGCAGAGGAATCTGAAAACGTGGATACTTTTGCGTCAGTTGTTGTCAAATCCGTTATGGCAACTAGCATGAGGAAGAGAAAAACTGCTTTTTAATGGAAGAGGTAAAACCACATAATTCATAATTATTCTCTATATTTCAATATATATAATTCTGTAAAACCACTGTTAGCCATTATTTCTCTTTATATACCTTGTGATCGAGAAGTAGTAGCTGGCGCTCTTGTCACTTCTGTCAAATAGGAATAAAAACAGAAAACACTTTCCTTCATATCATGTCAAAGGAAAAAAAAAAGCACAGCAGCAGCAGCTGTTGCTCCTTGACATAGCTTCCCCGCCCCCAACAACTCTTGTGGGGAAAATTTACGCTTTAGTTAATACAATGTTAGGTTATTATTAGAATTAGCGTGCCAGTTAGTAGGTAAACTACATGGATGGAGAACATTTATAAGAGGTAAATATTAAAAGCTGAAGATAATGGCAAATCGATACATTAAATATGGCATGGTTTGGAAGTGGTCAGCATAAAGAACATTCATAAAAACGACATTGAAGAATACAAAAACATCTGTATGATCCTAAAATAATGTAATATTCTCAAAACATTATGACCACCTCGACCTGCTTTGCATCATAACATTAAAAGTAACAAGTAAAACACACTGATGCATCAGCCTTACCATTGCATACAGGTTGATCAGGACTGTATTCACCAGTTTCATCGCATACAACAGTATCACTCCCTATGAGGGTGTATCCTTCATGACAGGTATAACGTATGGTATTGTTGTATTCTGGGTCATCTCCAGAATCCCATGAAGTATTGCCATTGGCTATTGCAGGTTTGTCACATGCTACAACTGAGAAACAGAAAAACCTCTTTACTCCAAAAAAAAAAAAATCACAAAATGATCACAAAGTAACACATTTTACTCCTTATATATAGTGGCATTAATAACTGACATTGAGGAAAAAAAGTAACAGAACAGAAGACTGGAGGAATGTTTCTGAATAAATGCTTGTCTTAGAAACATTAAGTAAGAGTTTTGACCAGTTCTATGACTGATAGCTAACAAATGAAGACATTTACTTTCGCAAGAAGCTCTGCCACTCCACCCTTGATCATAGCACTGTTTGTAGCTCGACCCGCTAATCTGGTAACTGTAAAAAGACAGAGTGAAAACAAAGCTGCTTTGTTAATTTAAGGAAATGTTCATCCTTAACAGTAATAAAATTGCAATGCACTGAAAAAACATTTTTACAACTGAATCAATCACCGTTGTTAGAAGGAGAGCCAAGTTTCTAGCCAGTGAAACCACAAAGTAACATCTTATGACAACCAATCTATTTGTCTTTCATATGTATTTTGTTTTCTTTAGAAATATTTTCCATTAGCCAATGCATTCCATTGCACAGACATCAGTCATTTATCAGTACTTTATGCCAGACAACGTTTAGCACTACAGCATGAAGAAATGCAATGTTTGGAAATGAACATTAATATTTTAGTTATTTTTGTATGTCACTACTTCATGATTTTCATTTTTCTTTTTGGATTTTCTTATATTTTAACACAATGCTCAACCAGATAAGTATGAGAAGGTGAAACAGGTTTATACTTGCCCTTTTTCACAAGTTACTTTTACTAGAGCACCAAACAGAGTACCCTCACTTGTATCAAACTTCATATGTGGCTTTAGTGGAGGTTGACCACAGTCTTTCTCTGTAGCATAAAAAACAAACAACAGATATCACTACAGGTGTTTCAGGCTGTACATTAACTCACAAAATAACAGTAGTAGACAAGACTTACTCTTGCAGATGAGCTCTGACTCAGTCCATTGATCATTAATGCAAGTTATAAATTCAGAGCCGCTTTCTTTAATATATCCACTAGAACACTCTAACGTGACCATGATATTCTCTGGGAAAACATTCTTTAGAAGTGATTCATTGGTTAGGACAGTATTGTTCCCTCCCTCAGGTTTAGGACAGTCACCTGGAAGTAAAATAAAAAAAATGGTTTAAAATCAGTAGTCATGACAGTTAAACACTAAACATGAAAATTTGATTAAAATGATTAAAAATGTAAATACAAATTCAGCCAATATCATACATAACTTATAGGCTTTAGTGGAAGACATGAATGAAAATAATCTGCCGATCCTAATTCCTCATCAGAAATCGCTTTTTTAGTAAGGCAACTTTTATAAATAACCTAATGGAGAGGGATAATATAACTTCCTTCGGTGAAGTTTGTGTTAACATCCTTATTTTCAGTTAGTCACATTTTGTTATTTGTATAAAAACACTGAAAATATAGGTTCCTATCATCATAATACAGAAAAAATCTATACCCTTAGTGATGAGATGCACTTAATTCTTAATACTAAGTTTTCCAATGAATATTTAAGAAAAAAAGAGATAATGTTGCCCCACAAAAATGTGTTTTCCTGCATGCTTTCTTTCTTGCACACACAGGAAGAGATTCCCTATATTTCCTAATATTTCCCAACACAGACACACAAAGGGGGAGAGTGTAAAGCCTAAAGCCAGGTGCTTGTTTACAAAAGTCTTTGGTCTTTGAAATGCAAATGCAGGTGTACAATGTATTTGATCATTCTATATCTATAACAGACAAAAGGTTAGACTGATATAAGTAAGCTTACATTCACAAGGTTTTGGAGCGGGTCTATTTTTTAAATTGAGAGAACCCCAAGAGGAAATGAAATTGATGTTAGAGTATGCAGCCAAGAACTAAAGCCTTATTCATTCATTCAGTGAAAACCTGCTTTGTTTTTTTTGGCATGCACAGATTGTAGAGATTGATTTTGGAATGTCTGAATGGCAAACAAAAAATAAACATAGAAACAGGAAAAGTTGCTACCAACATATCTACATAGATACAATCTGATTTTAAAAACAAATCTAATTAACCCTGGGGTTTTTGTACTACAAAGGCGGTTTACTTCTTACTAAAGTATATCTTACCGCAATATAACTTATCCTCCAAACCTAACCTACCGCAGAGCGGGTTAGATTAGCGATCAGTAGATATGAAATCTGAGCCTACTGACTAATCAGTCATGACTTTTCCAGAGAAGATCCTCAGATTATCTCTGGAAAAAAGACTAATTTATTTTGTGTGTTTTGTAAAAAATATGAAAACAAGGCCACCTACATTACATCACATTTGTATGTACACTAAACCACATTGAAATTCTACTTTTAGATTTATTCTTTACTACCTCTCTCACGAGGCTGTAACAAACAACAAGAACTAAAACTTCCTTCTAAATATGAAGTTAATCAAAAATTCATTATAATCCATGAGATTCTCCTGTGTCTTGATACAGGAGCTATATAGCTGATAAAGCTGTAATATTGATAAGTGTGTTAACGTATACAGTTAGAATTTTGGGTCACTTTCTTTTCTGGCTTCAAAAAGCCTAAACATATGTGGTTGGTGCATAGTAATGAAATTTATATCACAGGGGCCTTTTTGTTTGAAGAAATGTTGACTAATCTTGGCATTTGTAAATGGATACTTGCTGTTATATTATAAAGGGAATACTTAACCAAAATGACAAGAAAAAATGGTTCACTGTAGGTTCATTGTGCTGTGATGGTTGTATGTAGGTTTGTAATGTATGTGTGCTCGCAGAGGTCATTAGTTCATTGGAATAAAGCCACCTCCACACATGGCTCAATGTATGGTGCCTCAGTGTGTGCGTGCTTATATGTATCAACATGTGTAAGTATTTATGGCTATGGCTTTGTACTGGTATCTGGTCATGGAACTACACTCCATTCCCAGATCTAACTTGGGAATGTCTGGTTATTTAACACGTGATCACAGGGATCTCTGTTGCTACTGATGTTGTTTTTTTCTACAAAATAAGAAAACCAGTAACCACTTGTGACTAATTAAAAATACCAAGATTGATTTCAATTATATGTGCTTCAACTTAGTGTAAATCAGATATTTAGCAGGTGAAATAAACGTTAAACTTACTTTTGAGGGTATTAAGACGTCAAATATGTTGTTTGAACAACAAATTGTGGCTATTTTTTCTCTCTCTCAACAGACTAGGTAGTATGTTATCATATTATAATGCTGAACCAGGCATTCACCTGTCCCTCTTGGTAATGTAAGTGTTAATAAGTAACCATGGATTTCTTATTTCAGTAGGTCTTCCCACTGGAAATGTTAAGAGGTCATTAATAAATCTAAATCTAAAGTTGTGGATAAGTAAACCCTGGTAAACTGAACTAAACAAACAACTACTAAAAATATAAGAAAAAGAAAAACTTTCTACTTTTTGGTTGTCTTAGCTTAACTGACATCTTCGCTCAAAATATTATTTCTCACTTTCTAAATTTGTTTACTTCAAAATAATCGCAGGAGTGCGCTGTATGGTAGAATAGTAGGTATTTCTCATCATGACAAGTTATTTCAAATATTCGTGTCAGCTAGTGGTATTCAATGTGAAATGTATAAAACGGTATAACTGTAAATATCTCAACAGCTGCTGATCATTTCAGAGATATTCATAGAAGTTGGCGACTTTTCTTTTCCTCTTGCTCAGACAGTAAAAAAATGTAGCATGGCTCTCTTAGTTAGAGTTCTCCTGTGACTTGGTTGATAATTATTATCTCATTAAGCAGACTCCCCCGAGAATGGTGTTACTACTGACCTGCTGCGTTTACGACCAAGAGGTACATTAATAGCAGGGACTTGAGTCTTCGCTGTGTGTCCAATAGAGTTTCCATGTCGCAGAAGGACAAAAAAGATCCTGGTCCAACTCTGGAAAATCCTTACGTTAACCGCAACTTGTTCAGAGAGGCAAGAGAGAGACCTGAACCTTTCCTCAGACTGTCAACTCTTTACTCTCTGCTGTCTGCGAACGCGTCATGCTGTTTGTATTGCACGTGTAACCGGAAGTGAAGTAATTTCCTCCAAAATAAAAGCCTAGAAGAAAGAATAACCCTCTCCAGAAGAAAACTGCCGACTGAATTAGGAAACTAGCCCTTTTAAGGTAAGTACATGTTTGTGATTTTTTTTTAAAAAATATATAATATTGATGTATGAATTTGTAGCTTTCTGAAGGAAAACCTGCGCATACAACTTCACATTTCACACTCTGTAAACAACTCAGGTAACGTGCAAATTCTTACTGTTCAGTTTTACATGTTTAAATGTTTAGATATGCACATATAATTACAACTGATTGTACACTTCATAGTCTTTAAACAACTCACGTTTAGGCCTAATGTACAATCTTTATGTCCAGTCTTATTGTTTAAATCCTTCAAAGACATACACATGTTTTTATACATGCATGTGCATATATTGGGTATGGGTATGTGTGTATGTATATGTAGACATAATTATATGCGTATGAAATATGGATTTAATATAACGTAAAAATTGTTTCGTTTATTTTGAAATGCTTTGGAAGTATTAAAGGAAGTTCTGCTAAATTTATACGCTATATATACATGTGAGAGGTTTTTTGCAACTGGCAGCAACCCGAACTGCCTAGTCAACTGCCCAATCTGTTCCTGCAAATAGAGTAGGAGCGGTGATATCTCCAAACAGTACAAAGAGGGGAAAAGGTGAAACATAACTGTCTTGGAAAAGAAATCGGCCACCCCCTCTCTGTATCTTTAAAACCTCTTTTTTGTTTCACGGGTCCTCAAAAGGTGAAAACAGTTATTTCTAATAAATCTATATAACGGAATACGTGGTAGACATTATCTACTATAACAAAAATCCACTTTTGGGTGCGAACTTTAACTAAACAAAAATGTGAAAATAGGAAAGGCATGGCTGAAGTTGTGAAATCGGGGATTCCCTTCGTAGCACTTTATACAGTCAAAGTCTGAGTCCCTTTAAATGCTTTGGATTTTTACCATGGATACGGGCTTTGTTCAACAAGGGGACTGCGCCTCATTGCCTCATAATCTTGTCTAAATTCCAAGCTCACCAGCAAAACCGCTGACAGGGGCTGCCTCTTTTTCCACCCAAGAGTTGCCGGAGAAACCATCTAGTATCACTTAGAAACAGGACAACAAAGCGCAAGTGGCCCGTATCTGTACAGTAAAAGACTGGGGTGTTTTTAAGAAGTGCGAAAACACCAGCATATGGGATCCACTTTTTTAGTGAGGCAGCCTGCATCACTCTAAAAAGTAAACTAATGAAAGAAATTAGAGCCCCAACCCATTTGTGAGTGCAGTGATGTAAAATCAATCAAATGTAAACTATAAAAAGTATGCGGTGCACCTTATTCCCTTTTAAGGAATATTCAAAAAGTAGCATTAGTGGGTAACTGCTTTTTGTGAGACAAGCAACGTCTTGTGCTCAGGTCTCTTTTGCTATTCTTATCTCTCAGAACACCATGTTCAAGTGACTGATTAAGACACCTCCCTTCTCAGCAGCCCCCATCTGCTTCTCATCAAGTCGGATAATGTGGAGAAGAGGGTGCCAATTTTACAGCACACTGCTGAATAATTCACCTGCCTTTCTAATGTTGAGACATACCAATAAGGTGACGTGAACAGTGGCATTATCATACAGTTTAACTCCACCTTCTTTTGAAGCATCGTCTTATCTATGCCATGGCAGGTCTGTGCATGCAAGGTTCTCATTTGGAAATGCCTTTCCCCTCAGTATCACAATTTTTTAATCAATCTACAGGATTAAAATGTTCATCTCATTCATGCTAAAACAACATCCATTTTTCTGTTACTGTCATTAATGGTGACAAGAAATAATGAATCTTCATTCAGAAAAAACCCCAACAACTGATGACTGGCGGGAAAAAAGTTTTAAGGAACTAATGTCCTTCAGTGACATCTAGTGCTAAAAAGATAAACTGCGATTTAAGAAATGTGGTCGCTGTGATCCATCAAAATGTATAGTCTCAACAAGCTTAATGTCACTTTTATTAAGAGTAACTAATTAAATTATTAAGTGACAAAATAAAGTGTGTGCTGTTTATTTTTCCATTATAGGACTTGGAGGTTGTTGCTGTAACATGCAGTAAAATACAATAAAGACTTCTTTTATTAGATTTTTTTCATCTATTTTGTATCTGTAACATTTATGTTATGCTATATTGGAATCACTGTAACAACTTTTTTCAATAAAAATAAAAATAAAAGCTTTGCGCAGTGGCAGTATCGTAGCCTATGAGGTTTATCCGAGGCGCGATTATTGCTCGTTGAAAACTTTACCCAAAAATAAAAATGAAAATAATAATATTGATACTGATAAGAAAGTAATAACATATATTACCAGTAGTTACTTCACCCCTTATTGCTTGATGATGTCAGTGACTTTGTAGTTTTCGTACACCTCCTCACATCCTCTATGGAGGCTTACTTTTATAAAAGTGCCTATAAGAGTGTCTTCATGTATACTGGAATACGAGAGGTTGTATATTGGACTTTCATAGAGAGACTAAAACGTCTGCAGATTTTAAAATGATCGTATGATTATACACCCTATATAAACGCTGAGTGTAGTTTCTGATTCCAAAGATGTCAAACCAATACTTAATTCCTGAAAGTACTATTCTTTATATTGGGCAACAGGGGACGATACTTCTGGTTTCAAAAATCTCTCCTACTGCATGGAGGTCACTGGGAAAACTGCTCTTTACTCCACTTGATCTGAGACCTCAGTAAACAAAATTACCTAATGAGTTTATGGTCACTACTTCTACTCTTACAGGCTCTAAAGAGGCTTCTTTCTGCTCTGAATTTGGTCTTTTTTAACAGGAAATTCTAGCGACTTTTTGAGTCAACGTTAAGCGGCCATTAAAGGAATGATAATGGGACTTATCAGGGCCATTTCCTGCTCTATATCAAGTATGGTTTCCTTATTATACTAACATACTTTTACTTAATCCTTTTGAGTGCACTGCTTTAGTACCTTTCCTTAATAACTTTCTTCTAAATAACTGTGATTCTAAATATTATCTTATCAGAAGAGTTCCTTGGGAATGTTCTGCTGCTTCTATGCTGAAAGTCTAGCTCCACCCTGTCTTCAACACATTCTTTCATCCCAGTACCAAAAGTAGAACACAAGATATGATGATTTTCAGCCGTTTAAAACAATTAAGTCAATTGTAAGTCATCCACTCATTGTTTAGGCTGCTCTTCCAATGGCTGAGCTGTTCTCAGAGGGGAAACTCTTAGTGTTCTGTATCACTAAAATATTATTCCCAGTACGTTGTTAGTTATTATGTGTTTTAGCGCCCTCTGTGGTCGTTTCAAGTAATGCACCGTAGAAATGGTTTGTTTTGAAACAACTTTATTGAACAGGAAGTCAGCTCAAGGAAAGCAAGCGAGCGAAAGAAAGAGAGACATATCGGCACACGGCTTATGGTGTCCTGTCGGAAAATTTACTGTCTACATCTTTGGTTTACGGTTGTATCGCCGGTATGTACTTAAAGTTAAATTACAACTTGTTTTTGTACATTATGTTGCCGCTAGCGCAGTATTTGACCGTAAAGCTAATCTCGGTGCTAAGCTAGCTATCCGCGATGTCGGAGGTCGTCTGAGATAGCCTCAGTAGTTGTTTAAAAGTTTATATAATTAGACGTATGCTGTGTATTAGTATTGCGGCGTATAAATGTATGTTATGCTACGCTTATGTATGTCTTGACTGTATTTTTGTCTTGTTTCTAGTTTTACCCTTTTGAATGTCAGTAAACCTGTTGACAACGCCCATCGGTCTTCAGAGTGGTGATATGAGAAAGGTGTTCACGCCCTTGCATCAGACATGCACCCGTAACGGCACAGTAAAACGGCGACATCCGCACGAACAAAGATAACGCAGTCATCGCACACTAGAGTGAAGCTGACCACTACTGCGCCTGGGAGCAACACGGCATACAGCAGTGAGCCAGCAGTCGTCTAATCAACTCCAACATGTCCAGCAAGGCGTCATCCCTCAAGACCCGGTCCGAAGCTTCGTGTGCCTCCTCTACAGGTTCTGCAGCAGCCAAAGCCAGAGCAAAAGCTGAGGCAGCCAAGGCACGGCTCAGCTTCGCAGCTAAAGAAATGGATTTGAAGGTAGAAAAAGCACAAATAGAAGTAGCAAAAGCTAAAGTCGAGGCATCCATCGAATATTTACAGCATGAAAAAGATGTAGCTTCAGCCATTGCTGAAGCAGAGTCATTAGAAGCAGCTGCTGCCACACAGACAGAAACGCGCAGCAACATCTGTCCCTCAGTAACAGCAGAACGAACTAAACAGTATGTCATTGGCCAATCTACATTTGTGAGAAAAGAAAATGATGCTGCTCTTCAACAATCACAAAATGAAAATGTAACACAAAGTAAATCAGAGCTCACCTGTGATCAGCCACCAAGCCCTAAAAAGGAAAATGACCCACAAAAAATTCCAATTGGTCTAACAGATGATCCTGACTGTTGCCAAAAAACTCCAGTCATTTCCCCTTCTCCCCATGCTAATAAAAATTACAGTACCAATTGGTCAAATCAGGTGTCAGCATCTAGCTTCCATAATGCTAGGCCTTTATACAAAGAGCCTAGAGAATCAAATGTGAGTGACTTCATCAGATACTTTGCTCGTCGTGAAATAGTGGCAACAGGGCTGCTCCAGTTTAATGACAAGCCCCAAAACTTCAGAGCTTGGAAACGCTCATTTGAAAATGCTATAAGCGGGTTAGATCTAACGGCAAGTGAAGAAATGGACTTGATGTTAAAATGGCTTGGCAAGGAATCGGCTGAACATGCAGAACAACTCAGAGCCATACACATCAACAACCCAGTCAATGGCCTCAACATGATATGGGACAGACTTGAACAATGTTATGGCTCAGCTGAAGTGATCGAGGATGCACTGTTTAAAAGAATTGATGCATTCCCAAAAATCTCATCCAAAGACTTTGCAAAACTGAGAAAATTTAGTGACCTGCTCATGGAAGTGCAGTGCGCTAAAGCTGAAGGAGACCTCCCTGGTCTCGCGTTCCTAGATACAGCAAGAGGAGTAAATCCAATCATCCAAAAACTTCCCTTCTACCTGCAAGAAAGGTGGATTACGGTAGGAGCCAACTACAAACGCACAAAATGTGTCTCCTTCCCACCATTTAGTGTTCTAGTAGACTTTGTTGCACAAGAAGCTGATGCTAGAAACGACCCCAGCTTTAACCTCACACCATCACCTGATGCACCCAGACCAGACAAACTATCTTGGAGGGCAAACAGACAAAAAGAGATTTCTGTGCACAAAACTGATGTCATCTCTCGCACTAGTTCAGACACACAGAGGTTCCCAAACAAAACTGTACATGGTGAAAAGATTTGTCCAATTCACAAGAAAGCCCATCCTCTCGCAGTGTGCAGAGCATTTCGCATGAAAACACTGTTAGATAGGAAAATGTTCTTAAAAGAAAATGACTTTTGCTTCAGGTGCTGTGCTTCATCTTCACACATAGCAAAGAACTGTAAAGCCAAGGTACAGTGTTCCGAGTGCAACGATGAGAAGCACTGCACGGCTCTCCACCCAGGACCAGCTCCCTGGCTAAAAGAAACCGAACCAGCAGCAGAGCATGGCGGGGAGCCTGACACCACTGAATCAGAGGAGATCACTTCTAAATGCACTCAGGTTTGTGGTGTGAATGAAGCAGGCACTTCATGTTCTAAAATCTGTCTCGTGAATGTCTACCCAGCAGGCCACCCACATCAAGCAGTAAGGCTTTATGCCATCCATGATGAACAAAGTAACAGATCACTAGTACGTCCGGAGTTCTTCGAGTTGTTTAATGACTGCGGCCCTAGTTCCCCTTACTCGCTTAAGACATGTGCAGGTACCAAAGAGACAATGGGTAGAAGAGCTACAGGTTATGTAGTGGCAGCTTTAGATGGTTCAGTCCACATCTCACTGCCTAGCCTAATTGAGTGAAAAAATATCCCAAATGACAGAGACGAGATCCCCACACCCAGTGCAGCTAGACACCACAGCCATCTAAAGTCAGTGGCTCACCTCATTCCTGCCTTGGACTCTAACGCCCCCATACTAATGCTTCTTGGACGGGATGTCATTAGAGCTCACAAAGTCCGCAAACAGATAAGTGGCCCTAACAACGCACCCTATGCTCAAAAATTGGACCTAGGATGGGTCATAGTAGGAAACGTGTGTTTAGGTGACGTCCACAGAACTCCTGCAGTAAGGACTCTGTTCACAAATGCAACTGAAAGGGGACGTCCCACAGCATTCGAGCCATGTCCTAATGTTTTCAACATAAAAGAGAAACATTGTGGGATACAAGTTCCACTCAACTTCAGCTCCCAGCTGGCAGACAGTGCTTGTGAACCTGATCATTTAGGATGTAATGTGTTCAAACAAACCAGAAATGACAACTACATCTCACCTTCCATCCAGGACAATGCCTTCTTAAAAATAATGGAGGAAGGACTAACAAAAGACACAGATAACAGTTGGACAGCTCCTTTACCATTTAAAAATCCACGCCGAAAGCTCCCTAACAACAGACCACAGGCCCTGAATCGCCTAATGTCTCTTCTTCGCACCTTTGAAAAGAAGAAAGAGATGAAGGAACATTTCATCACCTTCATGGACAAAATATTCCAAAACAAACATGCAGAGATCGCCCCTACACTAAAAGAGGATGAGGAATGTTGGTATCTGCCATTATTCGGTGTCTACCATCCCTGTAAACCCACGCAGATCAGGGTCGTCTTCGACAGCAGCGCCAAGTATGAAGGCGTATCCCTGAATGACGTTCTGTTAACAGGACCAGATTTTAATAACTCATTGCTTGGGGTCCTAATACGCTTCAGAAAAGAAGCCGTTGCCTTCACAGCAGACATCGAACAGATGTTTTACTGTTTCAACGTGCGAGAGCAAGACAGGAACTACTTACGCTTCTTGTGGTTCCGTGACAACGACATTTCCAAAGAAGTTGTGGAGTACAGAATGACGGTCCACGTCTTTGGGAACAGCCCATCGCCAGCAGTAGCCATATATGGCCTGCACCAGTCTGTCCAACGCGTCGAACCGGACTGCGATGCAGATGTGAAGCAGTTTGTCATGCGTGACTTCTACGTTGATGACGGACTCAAATCTCTACCTACTGTTGAAAAAGCCATATCTCTACTCCAAAGAACCCGAGACGCACTTGCAAACTCAAACTTAAGACTGCATAAAATAGCAGCAAACAGGAAGGAAGTACTAGAGGCATTCCCGACTCAAGATCATGCCAAAAATCTAAAAAACCTGGACTTCGAAAGTGATTCGGTGCCCATGCAGCGTAGCCTAGGTCTCCTCTGGGACCTAAGTAAAGACCGCTTCACCTTTGAAGTATCTGATGAGTCAAAACCCTTTACCAGACGAGGTGTTCTATCAACAATAAACAGTCTCTATGATCCGCTGGGTTTTGTAGCACCAGTCACCATACAGGGGAAGTCGATTCTACGCGAACTTACAGCTGAAAATGGGGACTGGGATGCTCCACTCCCTCCCGAAATGGAAGAGTCTTGGACACAGTGGAAAGACTCACTCAAAGACTTGCCTAACATGACCATTCCCAGAGCATACACAGACATTTCCCCTTCAACAGCCGTGAAAAAAGAGTTGTGTGTTTTTTCAGACGCATCTACCAAAGCCATAGCTGCAGTGGCCTATTTAAAAGTGACAGATGCAGAAGGACACAGTCAAGTAGGCTTTGTAATGGGTAAGGCTAAGCTAGCACCACGCCCAGATCAGACTATTCCAAGATTAGAGCTTAGTGCTGCCGTTTTAGCGGTTGAGCTCGCAGATCTTATCTCAGATGAACTTGACTGTAAACTAGATCACACTACTTTCTACACAGACAGTAAAGTAGTCCTAGGTTACATCTACAACGAGTCTAGAAGATTTTATGTCTATGTCAGTAATCGTGTGACTAGAATCCGCAGATCTTCTCAGCCATGCCAGTGGCACTATGTAGCTAGCAGTCAGAACCCTGCAGATCACGCCACTCGTTCTGTTCCTGCATTCCAGCTGCCGCTTAGTAACTGGCTCACCGGCCCTGACCTTTTACATCAGATTCAGAATTCTCCGAATGACTCCTATGACCTTGTAGAACCCAACATGGACGCAGATGTAAGACCTCAGGTAACCGCACTCAAAACAACAGCCTCAACTAAAGAACTGGGCTCAGACAGATTCACCAAGTTTTCTACCTGGAAATCCCTCACACGTGCTCTTTCTAGACTAATACATGTCATCCACAACTTCAAATCACCACCAGGCAAAGCCAATCACTGTAATGGCTGGCATTACTGTGAAACGGGACTTACTGTGGATGAGTTAAAGCAAGCTCAGAACCTTGTCATTCGAGCAGTACAGCAGGACGTGTATGCTGAAGAAATCAAGTGTGTGCAAAAACATGGAAAACTACCCAAAACCAGTCATCTCAAAACCTTAGACCCCTATCTGGACAAAGAAGGACTCCTTAGAGTAGGTGGTCGCATCAGAGACTCAAACATTAGCCAAGGTGAGAAAAACCCTCTCATAGTTCCTGGCCACCACCATGTTGCAGCGCTTCTCATAAAGCACTACCACGAGCAGACCCAGCATCAAGGTCGCCTTTTCACAGAAGGAGCCGTTCGCTCCGCAGGATGGTGGATAGTGGGCGGTAAAAGAAAAGTGAGCACAATCATCTATCATTGTGTTACCTGCAAAAGACTTCGTGCCCCTTTGAGCACACAGAAAATGTCAAACCTCCCTCCAGACCGTCTCACAACGGATGTGGGCTTAGATGTGTTTGGTCCGTGGTTTGTGTCTTCACGACGTACAAGAGGAAGCGTCAACCAGAATAAAAGGTGGGCTGTCATATTCACTTGTTTGAGTATTAGAGCAGTTCACATTGAAGTGGTAGAGTCACTTGATACATCTAGCTTCATTAATGCATTCCGACGATTTCTGGCCGTGAGGGGACCAGTGAAAACTGTTCGCTCTGATCGAGGCACCAATTTTGTAAGTGCATGTAAAGAACTGAAAATCCCTTCAAACTTGGACAACACAGCTGTGCACACCTTCTTAAAAGAACATGGATGTAAATGGACTTTTAACCCACCTCATGCCTCCCATTTCAGCGGAGCATGGGAGAGAATGATAGGTTTAGCACGGAGAATATTGGACTCTATGTTTTTTCAGCTTAAGACCACTAAACTCACTCATGAGGTTCTCGTCACCTTCATGGCAGAGGTGGCTGCTATCATAAACTGTAGACCCCTCGTCCCGGTTTCATCAGACCCAAGTGACCCCTTTATCTTGACTCCAGCTGTTCTCCTGACTCAAAAGGTAGCACCCCTTCAGGCTCCAGCTGAAAAATTCACAGCATCAGACCTCGACAAACATCAGTGGCGCCAGGTTCAGCACCTGTCGAACATCTTCTGGGACAAATGGAGGAAAGAGTTTCTCCCTACCCTACAGCCACGCCGCAAATGGCAGTCTAGCCAGCCTAACGTGAGCTTAGGAAGTGTTGTGGTACTCAAAGACAGTCGAGTGCCAAGAAATGAGTGGCCTCTTGGTCTCATAACTAAGGTGTTCCCAAGTAAAGATGGTAAAATACGTACCGTGGAAATTAAGGTAGTTAAATCAGATGGTACAAAGGTGTTGACCAGACCTATCTCAGAGATCGTACCCTTGGTGCCTTCTTAACGTGTTGTTTTCTTCAACGTTTAATCGTGGCGTTATTCACGCCAGGCGGGGAGTGTTCTGTATCACTAAAATATTATTCCCAGTACGTTGTTAGTTATTATGTGTTTTAGCGCCCTCTGTGGTCGTTTCAAGTAATGCACCGTAGAAATGGTTTGTTTTGAAACAACTTTATTGAACAGGAAGTCAGCTCAAGGAAAGCAAGCGAGCGAAAGAACGAGAGACATATCGGCACACGGCTTATGGTGTCCTGTCGGAAAATTTACTGTCTACATCTTTGGTTTACGGTTGTATCGCCGGTATGTACTTAAAGTTAAATTACAACTTGTTTTTGTACATTATGTTGCCGCTAGCGCAGTATTTGACCGTAAAGCTAATCTCGGTGCTAAGCTAGCTATCCGCGATGTCGGAGGTCGTCTGAGATAGCCTCAGTAGTTGTTTAAAAGTTTATATAATTAGACGTATACTGTGTATTAGTATTGCGGTGTATAAATGTATGTTATGCTACGCTTATGTATGTCTTGACTGTATTTTTTGTCTTGTTTCTAGTTTTACCCTTTTGAATGTCAGTAAACCTGTTGACAACGCCCATCGGTCTTCAGAGTGGTGATATGAGAAAGGTGTTCACGCCCTTGCATCAGACATGCAACCGTAACGGCACACTTAGCATGATTGAGATGCAGAGGTTCAGTACTTTACACACAGTTTTAACAGTTAAAACACCCTTAAGAGCTCAGCTGAAGCTTGTATATGAACAACTGTAAATGCATGTAGTGAAAACCTTAGGCATTACTCTCTAACTGAATGAATTTGACACAAAATACTCAGAAAAAAGGCACTGTTAAGCCTTGCTTAGATTTTTTTTTGAAATAGATATTTGATCTGTGATTCTTTGGAATTAGCCCAACTTTAAATTACTGCTTGAAGAATCTAGTACAAGTAACTTCTTAGGCCAAGCATGTACTTCTTTTACAACTTTGAATTTGCAGTTAAATCTTTTCGAAGCACTTGTAATACATTATGAGCCTTCTACTGAAGTGTTTCAGCTTTGTGTAAAATGCATGGTAGGACACCTAACCACATTTAGATCTTATCATTTATTCCTTTCATGGTGCCTAAAATTTATAGAGGATTCAAAACCGCTCTTAGGGTTTCACTGGGGCTCTGAGCAGATTCGCATTCTCATTCTAAATATGTTCACATGAGATACGATGGCTTTGGAAATATATACAGCTTCTCTTGTAATTGAAAAACTATAGCTCAGTCAGTTACCATAACAACTGGAAATCTGCCATAGTAACAGTAGCATATTCTTCTGCATCATATATGCAACAAATTACTTAGATGTCAAAAGTGTGACACTTGAATTGTTATTTGCTTTACATTTATACAGATAAGATGATGACGATCATTTTATGTGCATCTCAGTTTCAATACAACAAATCCAGAAACATGTTTTCAGCAAAACTTTATTTTTCAGTGCATGAACAGAATACCATATCAAGGTCATTGCCTATCCTTTTCAATCCATTTTTAAATATTTTTCTCTTTTTTTACATAAAAAAATAATGGAGCGATTTAATATACCTCTATTTTTTTCTCCCCAAAAGAGCACTCGGCAAGTATTTATAAAGGTGCTGTACAATGTACAAACATTTACATCTACTGTTCCTACAGAATGTAGAAGATACCACAAGGATTGTGTTTTTCTTTTTTTTTCTAATGAAGCAATGCAAGGCCACAGTATGATGCAGAGATGTCAAACAAAATTGTTCAAATGAAAGCATAAAGCTGTACTACAGTGCAGGGGACATACAATAAAAGAGGATATTATCTGATTCTGAACCAGAGTGAACTTTTTTCAGCACTCGGGGTTGGATTTACTCATTCAACCAACCAAACTATTGCACAAAAGCCTACCACTGATTGGCTCAAAGTACATCCTCTAGGGATTTGTAACCTGAAAACTCCTTTATACAATCACAGACTTCAACCACCATTCAGCTCTCATTGATAACGACTTTATCACACATTTGCTACAATTCAGTTTTCCCTGAGCTCATCTGAATGTGTTTATTTCAAAGTTGTATTTGCAAGTATGTTGAGTATATTTGCGTATCACTTCAAAAATCCTTTAAAGCGGACCTATTATGCTTTTCTTCATTTTCTGTCTGGCACAAACGTCAAATAATGAGGTCATTGTACACACAAGCAATCCAAGTGAGCCAAAAGCTCAGACTGCTCTAAATGGTTTGTTATTTTTAGACAGTTTTTTATTTGAAAGAATGCTAAAGACACACAGCAGCCCCTCCCACCTGCTGTTTCTGTTTGCCAATAAGAAAAAAAATTGGCATAAAGGTAAGGGCCAAGGAACTAAAACACATTTTTCCAGACAGAGAATGACCTGAATGCTACACAGCGGCCCAATATAACTTAAACGAGTATTATTATTAGGCAAATAGGCAAAGCGACTCTTATGGTGTCCAAGTATAAAAGTATGGAGCTATAAATCAGCATAATATGTCCTCTTTAAAGTAACAGTGAAATCTGACTATCTTATATTTATAGACTGCACATTATAAAACTACACTGGTCTTCTCTGTGCTATTGGCTCCCTTTAATATGTAAGGTGGAGAGTTTTCTGTATACATGCCTTATTTCAGCAGCTTGTTCGGTATCTTAGTAAACCACATCATTCTCTGGCCTCTTTCATCCTTCAAGCTACCCTGGCACATAATCACACAGCAGTACCTACAATATAAACCCTCATTTATCTTTTCATCAACAAGCACATGTAAAACAACCAGAGACATGATTCAGAACTTGCACAGCATTACATAAATTGCCATTTCCCCCTTTAACAGTGATCATTTCAAAAAACCAAAAAAAACCCCCCCATTAAATAAAAAAAAAAAACAATAATAAATGCAATGTTTTGGTAGCAAGTATACATCACAAATTAGATACAACTCATGGTCAATCTGTTTTGCTACAAGGGCAGATGCGGTGCAATGGAATTAATAGATAGAATTTCCAAAACACACATTCAAATATATATATATATATACATATATATTATATTTCACAATGAGACACATTTTGAGCAATTTTAAACATTTGGTACAGCAGTTTGCACGTTACATCTATACATTTCATGAACTACAAATTTCATTGGTAATTCCTACCACTGAAGTACATTGGAAATAAGGTGAAAGCTCAAATAACATGGGACAAATTTCTGAAAGTCTTTATCAAAATGCGGAATGGCTTGGTACAGCTACATATACATATATTCATCTATTACCTCAATAAATTACACACTGGTTAGTTATCATACACATGGTAAACAAGATCTCAAACCACAAGTTTCTGGTCTTTTAAATGATACTGTCTGTATGAAGGTGTGTCATGAGCCATAGAACAGTCTAGATTACCCAGTAACACTTGCTGTATTTGCCTGGTGATCAGAATGAAAATTATAAATACGAAATGGGTTCATCCTCAGCGATGTACAGAACGCGTGCAGTAAAACAAACAGAAGGACCGACTGCATGCAGTTGAGCAAACTGATAAGAAGAATACAGTTGAAATACTCAACAATGACACTGAGAGCAAAATTAAACCCTAGATGAGTCACACTGTATATTCTACAGACGAGAGGCGAGGGCCTTTCTCTTTTCTTTGCATATGGGTCATTGCATTGTAATGGGTGAAGCGCTGTTTGTAGTCGTCGTTCCACAGGAGGCTCGCGGGATTGGCACATATTCACATTTCTGAATGTCTGGTCTGACAAGGCCCCGAGCATGTCCTATATGCTGAAGTCCCACGTCAAAGATGCTAAAGCAGCAGACAAGGCGGAGGGGAGCTGCTACATGCCACATGTGATGTCACAGGGCTCCCACAATACAAATCTGGCCACAGTCTAAAATGGATAAATGTGGCACCATGTTGCACTTCTCTGTTTTATGGAAGAACTCAGAAAAATAATCCACTGAGGATACTGTAAAATATTCCATGGCACAGCTCACGTCCTTGTGATTCAATATTCCATCACAAAGGGTCACGGAGGACTTCTGCCTCAGAGAGGATTTTGGCTGAGCTGGGCGTTTTCCAAGGGCCAGGGCTAATAGGTCCCTTCAGGGTTTGTAGGGCTCCTGGAATGCTGTTTACAGAGGCCACAAAGTTGTCCTTTAAGCTGTCTTTGGATTTAGAAAATGTGTCTTCTCTTCCTTTTATATCTCTTGGTGAATTCACAGAACCTTTCCTACGCCATACATTTTTAAAAGACAGCGGTGATTCTCTTTTGCTAATAGTCTCTTTACTCGTAGTCCTGTTTTCTGTAAGTTTACCCTTGGCATCAACGTCTCTTTGCCCTGAGTCTTTACCTGTACCTTTCTCGCTCTCTCTTAGTGTACTAGAAAATGTCCTGTGGCGGTGAGATTCCCCAATCGACCTTCTTTTATAACTTTCTTTCTCATGCAGAGACTTGGTCCTTTCTCTTCTCCCTTCCATCTCCCATCCTTGAGGGTATTTTCCAATCTCAAAATTCCCCCCTTTTCCATTTTTCTTTTCATGACTTAAGCTTTCTCTACTGGATGAACCCTTTAATCTCTGCTGAAGGCCTTGTTGATTCTCGGTGCGTTGCAGGGCTGATATCCCTTGCTGTCCAACGTGAGCGGACTTCCCAGGACTGGCAGATTGCGTTTTTGTCTGTGTGATAGGCACCCTTTTTCTGTTCATTGTTGCTTCCTGTGCCTGACTCTCAGTCTTTTTGGGACTGTGTAGTTGCTCTTTGGCTTTAGGAAAAGATTCCTCTGTTTTCTTTGGGCTGCTTAGCTCTCTGGAGTCGTTCGTGGGCCTGGTCCTCTTGTAGAACTTCACATGCTCATTGGAGGTGGGAAGGAGCCCTTCTCCCTCCGTGTCCGCCCACTCAACACTTTCCTCCACTGAGCTTAAACCCCCGCTGCTGCGGGATTTGCGGCCTTGTGGAGAAAGTGTGCTCCAGCTGCGAGAATGCGTCAGTTTGCTGGAGAAAGGAGAGGAAACAAAGGTGGAAGCCCCGGTGGGATATGGAGAGGAAAGGGGTGATGTGTCAGAGAAAACTTCTCCAAAATAGCTTGTGGGTGAAATGACTTTTTGATCATGTCGACCTGCAAGAGCAGCACAAATTTGACATGAGACCATAGGTATGCAAGGATAATAAATATGGCACACAAAATACTTAAATTCAGAATAACAGGGAAAGTAAATAAGATTATATTATATAGAGGTAAAGGTGGGAAAGCATGTGGGAAAAAAATTACCAAGGTAAAAGAGAAGAGCCCAGTAAAAGCAGTGAAGGTGTTAGTGTTGGTGCTCAGTGTAATAGCACACAGTAGAGGAAGCTGTATTACCTGCATCAGGGGAAAGAGAAGAAACGCCAAAGGAAGCAGACAGTTAAAGAGTTAATGACTAAATAAAAACAAAACAAAAAAACACACACACAGCAAAGAAAGCACATTGAAATCAATGAGGGCTTAACTACAAAACAGGCTCCATCAACTAACAAATGGATGCAGTAATTATCATTAGGTGGATTTATTGTTTGTGCATGTATTTAACTACTGGCAGTGTTCCTTCCTTGTAAAATGGGAAATAGCAGCTAAACTCTTTAGGAAATAAAACAATTTAGTTTCTATCTAAAACTTCATGTAAATATTAAAAAAATATTAAAGGAACAGGCTGACTTTGGCATACCAGTTTCATAACAAAGCTAAATACAGTATCAAGCTACAGCCAGCAGACGGAAAGTTTAGATAAGCATTAAAATTGGAATGATGGGGAAAGAGCTGTCTTTGCACTGCAAAGGAAAAGGTCAAAATAACACCCACACCCTTACACACACACACGCACACACGCACACACACACACGTACGTCTACAATTATGTCTATTTGTAAATGTCATTGAGCCACTGGCAACCACATGCTTTTGTTTCCAGTTATTCTGCATTGTTAAATCCACCCCCAAAAATTCTAACCTGAGTGATAATACAACATTTCCAAGCACAAACTTTGCCCATATCAAACGCAACGCACTGAATAGTTTCAAATGATGTACTCACTCGCATCTTGAGCAAGACCTGCCCCAGGTCTCAGCAGCAGTACCACTTTGTTTCCTCCGGCCTGGATCAAATCAATAGCCCGTGTATGGGAAATGCCACGAGCCGGCTCCCCGTTAATCTCCACTATCTCATCTCCAACCTGTCGGTAATTCAGAAAATTCAATTGTAATACTAAAATATACCTATGAACACTTTGCATCTTTTGCCAGTCAAATTCACTGAAACACTTGCTGAAACACAAAATTAAAGTTTTATGCCATGCACACATCCATACACTCCCTTTCTGACATACACACATCTGCCTACACACACACACACACACACACACACACACACACACACACACACACAGTTTTGTAATACCCTGGAGGTACCTGCTATTATCGGAGATGACAAAATAACTCAGGATAAAGCTTGTAAACATGTCAGTTTGATAGACTCTAATCAGATAGAGTGAACAAGCCTGTTTGTGCAGCAGGCCGGGATTTAGATTCAAAGACAAAAATTTGCAAGGAAACCTCAACACAACCCTTTGACTTTTACAGTGTGGGAGCATTGTCTTTGTCGGGAAGAAATGATAGCAACAAAGTGATGAGAAAATAACCACTGTGTGATCCCTTTGTATCAGAAAGTCATTCTTTCTACAAAGGACCTTGGACCAACTCTCACACTGACTCCCTCACTAGAAGAAAAGAGCTATTGTTTCTCATCAGAATATGTTCTCAGATGACCCTTTCAATGATCTTTCCACCGATGGGAAATCAGCTTTTTCATTATTTCAAAGGTACATGTGTGCATTGCTTTCACGGAGAAGCAGAGATCACCGAATGAGAAAAGAAGCTTGTTTTAAATAATAAAAATGCAGTAGTTGCTACACAGTGCAGAGAACTCTGTTTCATCCTCAGACAGGCAAAGTCGTGCCCACAGATCACAGTCTGGCAGGCCTAGGATTGATTTCCACTAGGGAACTTTGCTCCATTCTCTTCCTGTAATAATAATGTGATAGTATCATCCCCATGGGAAAATTCAAATTTTGCTGAACCTCCACCATATGAAGAGAAAATACAGGGTCAATTGCTTTGTGACCTTCCTGTTAACAGCCACAAACTTAAAAAACGGATGCTTGCTGAGATGGATGGGTAGACTGGTGGAGACAGTAGTACACAAATGATGATGAACACGAATAAAAAAACGTCAAAGAACTAAACCAAAATCGTCTTTATCGCTTCGCTGTTTGCTGCGTGGAATTCCATTTCACAATGAAAGCAACAAAACGCTGCACAGATCACAGCAGAAAACATTGCATGCCCTACAACACTGCAAGTGGCACTTGTTGAAACACAATTCATTAGTTTAATCTCAGTCAACGCGAGGCGACACAAATTATATTTTGATTTACGACTCTCCTTCACAAACTAAATGTGCAACACTACATTTCTGCAAAGGAATGCTTTCTATAATAGCATGTCATGCTGCATGTAGCAATGGTGAGGATAATAACATGAGCTCCAAAACAATACACTGATTGCACTGCATCGTGTTTTATGATTTTTTTTTCCCCCATTAGTTTTTGTTTGTAATTTCTTGTCAGCTGTGTGATAGTGATATCAACCTCTCAGAAGTGTCCATTTAAACGTTGCAATAAAAGGAGCACTCACATGGATTCTTCCGTCTTGCTGAGCAGGCCCATCTTCTGCAAGTCTCAAGATGTACAAGCCCATGTTATACTCTGTGCCCCCTCGCAGACTGAAACCAAAGCCCCTGGGCCCTCTCTCTAACTCCACTGTCAGACAACCCTGCAGCATGAAGACAACACTCATTTTTAGACATATACAAGTGTACTAACATACATCTTTTGCTGTGAAATCAGTGATACCTCATTAGGAGAATCAGAGAATATTAGAGATGCTATAGTTTATTCTTTGACCATAATGACTTGAAAATTACGTAAAAGAATCAGTATTATAAGTGCATGAACTTTATAAACCTGTGAAAGATGGTGTAAGCACAAAAAATAACCTCTTCTGATAGTTTCTAAGACAAGAAAGGAAGAAAAAAAGGGGATGGCTCTTACCTGGTTGGGCCCTGTCACACACAGCGTCCCCGTCTCACCAAGTGAAAGAGTTTTGTGGTCAGACCAGTTGACTCCTTCCTTTCTCTCCTCCATGTCCAGGTTATAACTAGAACAAACAGCATATGCACTTAATTCCTTCAGCGATACTTGTAAACAGAAGGCCTCAGGCCAACAAATGAAAACGCTTTTATGAAAAACAAAGTGAAATTTAATGCTGAATGTTAAATAGGAAAGGCCTGCGCGTACTCGCACGACACCTCTTATCATCTTACACACGTTTATGTTTATTACACCGGTGTCTTTATAGTTTCTCTGGCTTTTTACTCTGAGGGTATGACAACCTCATTGCCACGTACACGATTTATTTCATGCTCAGTAGTTATTGTGGTGAGACTTTTACTGGAGGTTTATAAGAATTCATTAAGGTTTTTAGTAATTAAAAAATAGCATCACCATAACCATAATTGAATTTATTTTCAATTTAAGAGCTTTTTGCTGCCTCCTCGGTCTACACTTTCTCAGCATTACATAATACAACTTTCTTATACTTTTGAGTTTTTAGCATAACTTAAAAAAAATCAAACACTTGCAAGAAAACTTACTAACGCTAAACATGCATGAAGAATTATGCAGTTTCTCAGCTTTCTTTTGTGGGATTAAATCCTTACCGCTCATCCTGTAGTGCTGATCTTTGCCCCATGGCTCTGTGCTGAAGAGCTGGACTTTGTTTTGCTGAACTCGCTCCAGATGGAGGGCCCTTGTACTCTAAAATACATTTTAACAACATATTAGAATCAGTATATTATAATATTAATAATGAAAACTCCCACTGGTAAAAAAGCAGACATACAGAATTCTTCTAAAATGATTAATGCTCATTTTAAGCTAAAGGTTTTGCATTTATTTCCCTTTAACAACCCTCAATGAAGCCTTAAAATATCCTAGTAAAGGGATTCTCAGGTATTTTGCTTTATTTTTATTCATACAATCATTTCGGTGAAGAAGGGGTCTAATTTTTCAGTTTCTAACTATCTCAGTTTGAAACTGAATTTTTAATATGGATAATAAAATATTTATATCTTATGAAGGCTCGATTTAATTGATTACCTGGCTGCAAAACTAATGTCCCACTAAAAGGCCACTTTGAACTGAACAGACCCACTAACTACTCTAATAAATGCACCATCCTCAGAAATATTCACCATCCTCGGGAACCACAGTAAGGGTGACGACATTGCCGGCTTCCTTGATAAGCTGGACGATGTCATTATGAGAGAGCTCGATGATGGAGCGTCCATTGACTGCTGAGATACGATCCCCGACGTGCAGCAGGCCACAGCGGTCAGTGGGACTGCCCCCAATGATACGGCCAATTTTGTGTGGGATAACTGAAATGGCAGTAATAAAGACATATGAGGCCCGGTCAGAGTGACCGTTAGGAAGCTGCCTTTTACTGTCTGTTTACTGTCTTTTTTCAACACAATGGCAGTAAGAAGGGTCCCACAATTACTTAGTTTTGTCAGGGTTTGATTCAATCTACAAAAAAGTCTTTCAATTTTCCAAAAAATACTCTTGAGGCCAGAAGCTAGCCATTTTCTGGATATATTTGTAATAAAAATAATAATAATAATAATAATAATAATAATTACAGACCTATCATTTTTTGTATATGTTACCAACAAGTGTATTAAGAGGCTGTTGAATGGGTTAGTTAAATGTACATGCTTATCAACTTCTTCAGCCTAAGTAAGGCATATGCAGAAATATGCTACAATGTTTGATTTAATTGAATTACGAGAACTGAGCTGACTGAAAAGACTGAACTCACCTCCATGTGGAGGTTTGCTCTTGGACGTGAGGATCACAAAGCCAAAGCCTTCAGTTTCCTTGCGGTGGAGTGTGATGTCAAAAGACTCGTGGTCCAGCGCACTCGGCATCGGTAGGCGAGGTAGTTTGGGAGAACCATTCACCAGCACCGGCGCCATTTCCTGAGGATCTTCATCTGTCACATCTGATATGAAAGGATACAGATGCTAATGCATTTCTGTCTTGAACAATTCTTTTTAAAATTTGAGTGTTGAGGTGTGTATCCTTGAGGAATCTGAGACGATTTGAACTGTCTTGTCTTTGAGCTATATGGTCTACAGGTCTACAAAACATGGATGATGATTGTGCTGGACAGTGTCTATCTTGGTAACAGGATAAATGTTTTGTGTAACTCAACTAATCCCAAATATCCAAAATGTTACTTGGAGTAAATGAAAATGCATAGCAAGTGCAGAGACACATTCTGTTTCCTAGTGCTCTTTTCTTTGACCTGCTACACCTCATGCAACTCAGTTTAAATGCATGCATTCATTATTAACATGTTGTTACTGTTTATTTTTGATGATTTGCTGGTTCAGCAGTCTTAGTCTGGAGTAGCTGTACTTCAGAAGCAGAGCTCGTCATCTACTAATCGGTTGGTGGTTTGATTCCTGCCTGCTCCTAGTCTGCATGGCATGCGTAAGATATTAATAATAAACCAAATTTGAAATGTCTCCCTCACTTTTTATGGTGACATTGGTACATTTGGACCCAGTATTAGGTTTTTACACTGTGTAGTATGTGTGTATGTGTTGGACTACTACCTATAAAACAAACTTGGGCACATTAAAGTTTTACTCTAATCCAATCTGATAAATTAAAAAATCTAGTGCAATAAAGCTTCTGAATGTACTTTTAATTACAAAAAGTTGACAAACATGCCAGGTTTTGCTTGGCTTGTTACTCACCTCTGTAGATCACCTTCCTACGAACAGTCAGCATAACTTGGCCATTTCGGGCAGCGTTGGTCATCAGATCCAAAACCTGCTTGTGCGAACGACCCTTGACCATCACGCCATCGATGCCAATAAGTTCGTCTCCAGCTCTGAGACGCCCGTCCTTCTCTGCCGCTCCATTAGGCACAATGGCACCAATGTACACCTGGGGAAATACATTCTGATATGGGGTTAATAACAGACCCTGACCACTGGGTCAGTGTCTAATAAATACATAAAATTGTATAATTTTAACCAGAAATTAAAATATACTTTCAAGACACTCATTTATACACTTACTGGCTGTTGTGGCCCTTCTCCTCCCAGAACACGGAAGCCAAAGCCTGTTTCAATGTCCCGCTTCAGAAAAACATCTATATCTTTGGCGTGAGGCTCTGTGGGCATAATTTTCCTAGTGTTTAAAGCTGGCCAGAACGACAAAAGGTTTACAAAATTATATGAACAAGTGATGCTGGCCTAAACTTACGTCTGCTCTCCAAAAGAGCTTTGGACTTCAAGTATATCTCTGTAGCATCTCGTTTAGGAGAATCGGCAGAGCGCAGGGTGCTTGTGTTGGAGTGGTAAGGCAAGGCCTGAGGTGCCGAGTCTGTGACAATGTCCAGAGTTTCTGTACTGGCCGTCATTTCCTGTCTCTGACAGACACATGTTGCTTCATGTTTTCAAAAAATAAAACCATTTATGTAGAATATGGCTCATTATCAAAAGCTAGTGGATGAGCATCTAACGGTGATGGATTACAAAAGCAATAAAGGTCACTTTTTATGAAAACATCAAGCAGTTTCACTTTACTTACTTCCTATTGTTTTAAATTCTAAGCAAAGAGATTTGGATACAATGTGTTTTAAAAAGTAAAGATTTCCCCAAAGGCTATGACAGGCCTCTTCAGGCAGAAAGGGCAAGTTTCTTATCTAAAACTGTTGCATTAATAATACCACGATATCTACAGAGGCTCATCCATGCTTCATTACCATTGCAGTCCCCTGACAATAGCCGTAAGACTACGAATACAGAAAGGAAGTAATTAAGATTGTTTTTCAGAGCAAACAAAAGAAGGCGCCCAGAAACATAATCAATATTCAAATTTATTGCTATCATTTAATTCAATTCAACAGAAGCTGGTTAGGCTGAAGGACAAAACGCTTTGAAATCAAATTGAGGGATATATCCCCCGTGGGGAAACGATAATGAAGAAATAGACAAAGATAAGATTTTACTCACAGGCTTCAGACTCTTCACAGGCGATGTTTGACCTATGGAGAGACACAGACAGACAACAGAAACGTATTAGGAAATGAAAACAAGATTTGGAACAAGAGTCACTGAGTCACTGTCCACCAGATGGCAGTGACTCTCCGACAGAGAGAGCGAGCATAAAAATAAACCAGTGCTGCTCTAAACTCGAGAGCTGTGCTCACTAAAGAATCATCCATTAGGGAAAATACATTCATGTGCGTTTAAAGATACATAAGAAATATCAAGATACTACACGTGCTGAAGAGGTGACAAATCAACTGTAAGAGAGTGGGTGAGGGCATTAGAGATTCATGCATATAATTCACTGACTGAAGATTCCCTTCCTGCTCTCTGTTCACTGTACAGCACACCCACATATTCCATCTGAGCCCCCCCCATCTCAACGCCCTGCTTTAAGTGAATTAACAAACACTGCTCTAGAGCCTGGAGTCCCGTGGAGCTGGGCTAACACGGCTGATGAGGGCTTAATGGAGCCTGATGTAAAAGGGGAGACACAGCGGTGTTTTTCCGCTTCATTGCAAAATTCCCAATCCAACATCAGAGTCATCAATGGCATGAAATAAGACAACTGTACCATACATACACATGACGCACACCTTCCCACACAACTCTTTTTCTTCTATTCTTTCTCTAAGCACTGATGCCCACCAATCCCACAAACAGGAGCACCGGGATCCTCTTCCACGCCACAGGCAATTGTCTAATGAGGGTTAAAACTAGCATTAGCGCTTTAACTGGACAGGCTGGACGAAGCTGAGCCCAGCTCTGCTTTAACTGTGGGGTCATGCAGTGCGTCAGTGGAGCAGGAAGTGGTGATGGCGGCAAAAGAGTGAGCATACGTAGCGTGGGTGTTCTGGGATATGAGGCAGAGGCTCGAGGTGTGGCTATGGGGAGGAAGCCCCTGAGGACGTTCCCTCTACAGCCATTTAGCTATGGATCCCTAAGAAGCATGCAGAGATCTCCTTCGCTCTGCTGATGATCAAAGCCAAGCCAGGGTTCATCGACTAGCACAGTAAATCCCTGGGGTGGCAGGAGATGGATTTAGGAGACATTTGTAGGGTGTCTACTCTCCTCTCTTTGCTACTTGGAATAAAGAACATCCCCACACTTACATAATTCCTGCTCACTCACTTGTAACAGAAAGCATTACACCTCAATGGGAGTTGTCATAAAAAGATGTAGATTAAATGAAAGAAAAGAGAAGGAACGCTCAAGAAATGTTAAACATGTAGAGTCTGCATGCCAGAAAATACGACTGATGGATTGAGTCTGATCATCATTTGCAAGAGTTAGAGTACAGTGGCACTGTTAGATCTATTCAGCTAAAAAGGCAGCATTCTCTGCTGTGGTGACCTTACACAGATCGCAGTCAAAGTGGCATCACCCAGACTTCTACAGAACAACAGTGTGTAGTCAGTCAGTGCCCCCCAACCAGCCACAACACCACCTCACCTCCTCTCAGTATCAACACGCTGACCTCACCTCCCATGGGCACTGTTGGAGTTGCATTGACAGTAATAGCATATTATGTCACACACACAAGGGCATAAAAGCATAAGAATAATAGAGGGATACACTGAGGAGGAAAAACAAAGATTGCTTGCTGAGAAAGAACAGACAATATGGATCTATTGCTAGTGAGCCACATGAATCTATAGATGCACAAAAAAAAGTTAGGCAGATAGAAAGACAGGCATGAGGGTGAGTCAGACAGACAAGTGCAAACATGTGTTGTTATTTCAGTCTCTCACCTCCTCGCAACACCAGTACATTGACCTCGCTGCCCACTGGTAAGTCTTTAAGGATGTCCACCACTTGTGCATGGCTAAGCGACTGCACATTTTGCCTGTTGATCTCTTTAATCACGTCTCCTTTCTGCAGGCCGCGGCACCACTGGGCATCCAAGATCATCTTCACCTTCTGTCCCAGAGGGCAGTCAGCAATGGCAAAACCAAATCCACCAGGCCCCTTGACCAGTGGCACGCTTACCAGCTCTGGTTGGAGCATCGCTGTGGCTGCTTCTCCACCCTGCCTCCCGTTTGGCAGAGCAGCCACAACAGGACGGCCACTGGCATCAGTAGTAACATAGTGGAGCTCCTGTGAGGAGCCATGGAGGACGTCACCTTTGACAAGCAGTGGCTGTCCATTGATCAGGGGCACAGCTGTCACCACCTCTCCACCATGCAGAGCCTGCTGGGGCTGGGTGTCCGGCGGAGGAGGAGGAGGGGGAAGAGGATCGTCGCTGTCTAGATCAACGTCAGGAGGAAGCGGGTATCCACGGCAAAGAACCATGTCCACATACTGGTTAATGGGAATGGACTGAAACATCTGCACTACCTCTGGATGGGTCTTCCCCAGCACACATACCCCATTAATCTCAACAATCACATCACCTAAGACAAGGAGAAAGGAAAGAATGTAACAAGAAAGAATTAATCCCGTGCTTTTTAATCTAGACATCACCTCTCTACTTTTCTTGGAGGAGTCCTTTCTCCTTTTGCCAGACAGTGCTTTTCTCTGAAATGTCCTTTTCCCCTTCACTACTCTCTCATATTTTCATTTTGGCAGCTCCTGGTACCGTTTGAGTTTCCTTTTATCTCATTCATTCCTACTTTATTCTTGTCCCCTCTTTACTCACTACATTGTTGAACAGACCTGAACAGTATTCAACAACAGGAGCTGAGACAGGCGTAGATTTCTGTCACATCATACTACTGTAACCATCACACACAGCCTCATGGCTGTTGGTTTATGTAGACAGCCCAAAGGCAAGATCAGAACCTGAACAATAAAGCTTTTAGATGGTTTCACGCCCACCATAATCAGCCTGCTATAAAACAATGCCCCTGACAATGCTAAAGTTGTTATTGCTTTATTTACTGAAACTCATGGGGCAGTGTTAGGTTAAGTGAAGACCACAGATGTAAAATTGATACCTGAAGGTGCATCATAGTAACACAGTAGGTACACGTTAGCTACAAAAGAATTTTCAGCAACTTTGCAGAAATTAGTGAACACATGGATCTCCCTTCCAGCTAAATGGGATTTTAATGTTTATTTGAATAAGTGTATCAGCTCTTACTGGTCCTTTTCTGTAGTAAATTGTGAGCATATTTTCAAAGGTTTTGCTCACCAGATGCCATCTTTTTGTCTTGGGCAGCAGGACCGTCACTGAGCACATTTTTCACCTGCAGAAACTCATCTGTGCGGTCACCTCCTATGATGGTAAATCCAAATCCTTGGGAGCTCTTCTTCAGCGCTGTGTGGTAAATCTCCCCTTTCAGCTGGCTGGGGTCTGCTGTGAAGCCAGATGCACCACCTTTACCTGTGCAGAACATCTACGTGTCAGCATGTGCGAGAATGCACATTAATAAAATTATGAGTGAATACAATTTTTTATCAAACACAAGCGAAATAACAAAACAATACACAACATGAAAGGCAGCAACAATGATTAATAAATTCATAGCCTTCTTGAAAGACAGCAAAATCCATCCGTGTCCGCACTGAACCTCAATTATACACATTATGTGCTGAGGATCAACACCGTAATTAGTCATTTCTAATTAACAGGCATAATCTGTAAGCCTTAACTAGATAAACCTTTCACAGAGACCTTTTTTACACCTCCCTGCCAACCTGCACAGTCAGACAGATAAAATGAGTTAAAATTACAGCTATAGAAGCTGATACACTCATTTACCTTCATTTGAAAACTATAGAGCTGAACATTGATATAGTACCTCTGACAGTATCCAATTTACCACAGTGTCCTCTGTTATCCCTTCCCTACTGCAATCAGTGACTCAGAAAAAAAAAGGTTTATCACTGTAGACTTTTTATAACTGGAAAAAGGAACAACTTAAGGTCAGTGGCAACATCAATATGGACGAGCAGCTTGGCTGTGGCATACACAATACAATAGATAACCGACTGTCAGGGTCACATTGCATTTAACTGGGCAGCTTCTCTATCTGGCATTACTGTGGTATCAGCACTTTAGATCATGGACACACCATTTTTCGCTTGCTGCCTGATGGTTTCTGGCCTGGACTGCATTATAGCTCTGACTCAAAAACAGTAAAAGGGAAACCAGCTGGTGACAAATGGGGCATATTCCTGTGATTCTGCTATATACTGAGAGAGTGTGATGGTACTGTCATTATCTGGGGTCTTTATATTTGAAGATAAATGAACTGTGGCAAAATAACCATCCCCAAGAGACACATATGCAGTAAGCTAAGAGAAAATTACGACTTTTGTACGACACTAAAAATCTCAGTGACAGATATCTTATTATCACAACTTCTACCACAAAGAGAATGACAACAACAACAGGAAATATATGAAGTAAATGCAGCCTCGAACATTATTACACTGACACCATGTTTGTTAAAGACGTGGTTGTCGGAGTACTATTTCATTAAGAATTTGCAAATGTATTCAGCAACAAGCAAAGGATTTGGTGTTATTCTGATTTTTCGTATCGCCAACAAATCTAACAAATAGATCACAACGTGCAGTTTGTTGGTGGCACTAAATCTCAAAGCCTAATCACACTTGGTGAGGATGTACATTTTGTAAACTGTTCAAGATTAAATGGTTTCTTTTATAAAAAGCTGAAAAAGCTGCAGTATGACAGGTTAACAAATACATAATTTGTATAATGTTACATGCTTGTTTTGAAATAATGTGCTACCATTAGAAACTAAAAAACGTTGCAAAGCTCTTTGGGCTGTGTATATGTGAATACTTTACCTGAAATGAACAGACATGGATATGAAGGTTTACAGCTGCATGCTGCGTTCTTCACTTGTATCTCTTAATATCTTTATGCAGCTTCTATACACACGATGACTGAACAGTCACATCTGATAGCTGTGTGCCCATCCCTATATCCAGTTTAAAAAAATGGCAAGAACTTTGTAAATTGGCTGAAAAGTAACAGATGCACTTTCCCCCACTCATTTCCTTCACTTTTATAAAGGCTAACTTTCAAGGGTGTGTGTGAGGAATACAAATGAAGGCGCTTTCATACTTTGAAACAGTTCAGCAGCCATAAACATTCGCTGCAGACATGAACGGCTGTGAGCGAGTGTAACTTATCACAGTCAGTGTGGACTCCAGATGTCCACACTGTTGCATGGATCAAGCAAAGCCCATTTGCATAATCACATTCAAATTGCTTGATAAACTCAACATGGGATGTTTTTTCGCCCCCCAACCCAGTGAGCGCTGATATACCCATTTGCCTGCACATTTGTGTGTGAAGAAATAGACCGAGGTAAAGGAGGGTGAAAGAGAGAGTAACCAAGGGAGGAAGTGAGTTTGATGTGTACAAGCCTGTACTTGTGTGGGAGAGTCCAAGGGAGGTCTCTGTGCCAATGTTTGTGGGCAGACTTTAAACACCAGAGGCAGACAAAACCATCATATCAACTGCATCAAACGGCCATGGTTTTTGAGTTCTTATGTGTGACTCAGTCTCACTGTAAATCTCCAGTGACATTATTCAGCATAGTTGAGGAAACAGCTTCTTTACTACATCCGCGAAGCAGCAGTAGAGCAACAGAAACAGCTGTTTGCAAGAGTGCAAGAGTGTACAAGTCATGAGTAGTCTTTATAAAGGAATGAGCCTACAAAGCCAGCAGCTGACTATCAGGGAAATGACCAAATTACTAGTTTAATCAAATAATATAGATAATGGATCAGAACAAAGCAAACAGGAACACATATAGCCATGTGTGTTTTTAGTGGTTAGCTGCAGTGACACATGATGCAAGAAAGAATTACACAACACAGTTCAACATACAAATAAACTAACTGCTTAAACTAGCAATGCAACTAAGAAAAATGATGTACTGTGAAAACATTACATTACTTACATTAATAATATTATTATGTGTTACAAGTACTCTGTAATTTTACATTTACATAAGCAAACAAGATAGGATCTCAATTAAGGCATATTTTGAAAGAAGGCACATTATGGAGCAAAACTCACTGATATCTCAAAATTGACCTTTGCATAAAAAACACATTTTTGCCTGTGGTGTTTTTAAAAACAAAACAAAACAAAACACATTTGTACATAAACTATTAATATGCATTATTTCTGTATTCACAGAGTTCATTTCCTTCACATAGAACTCCCTCGGAATTGAACTTCTTGGAAAACAGAGTGTGGATTGTAGCCTGAGGTGTAACCGACAACTGATGATGCTTAGGTTTCATCATAGCAACTGTCTGACAGCTCACTAAGTTGTGTAATCAGTAATCAGGAGCTGGATGGTGGATTCCTCGGTCCCTATACACCTGAGCAGAGAGATGTCTGATTATACTTGGCCTCTCTGACGTGCTGTTACACCAGCTGTTGCCACATGCACCGTTAAAAGCCGGCCTCCTCCCCTACACTCCCTCTTTCACTCTCTGAATCTCTGCCAGCGCTATGCGCTTGTCTATTTCCACTACTGCAGTACTGTAATCTATTATACATATATTGTAATGAAAACATACTTAATTCATGATGTTTATTGCAGTTGAAAAATGTCAACTTGTCAACTTAAAGAACAGACCACAATTGGAGAGCTGACAAAAAAGTCTGTTACATGAGGAAACTGTGAAAGAAAGGGCTCATTCTTTTTTTCAGCTGACCTTGTAAAAAATGATCACGTTCTACTGCTTTCTGTTCCCACAAAGCACGTTTATCAAAGCGCACTGACAGAGGTAAAAAGGTCAGGCCTCTACACAGAGGATAGGCCAAAGTAATTAAATTACAATTATATTTTAGCTAATTAGCTGATGCCTGTGTCCAAAATGATTTACAGTGAGTGCAGAAATAGAATAAGCTACAATAAAGACTAAATTACTTCTGGTGCTCTTGAATAATCTCGCAGCATCATGAAATAATAGTAGTACATGGTTGAAAGAATATGTGATACAGACGCAACAGAGAGTCTGTCATTTTAGATGATTTCAGTGTAACTGCAGTTTCTTGATTTTTTTTGACATCTGTATTTTTATTATACACATTCTGAATATAATCAGTTATTTCTTATTATTTTTTTTGACATGCTAACATACACGTTATTGCAGATAATTGGTCCACCAGAATCACCCCTCGCAAACCCCTCCGTCCTTTTTGGTGAACTTGGTGCATATCATGTGATGAAAATTAAAAGTTGAACCCCAAATTTTTTCACACTCACTGCTAAATTGCGTCTTCTTCGTAGCTTCCTTCAGAACATTTGAGGGGACGTAAATCACCTCCAGTTCGACCCCAACCAACCACATGACATTTAACATTGGCAGGCGTTTTCCATTTTTCTTGGGTAGTTTGATGATCTTCACAAATTTATTCAGTGTGGCATTTTTTTTTCTAACTTCAGTAACATAATGCAGTTGCTTGATTTTAACGGGGTGCAATGGCAGTACAAATTAGAAAGCTCTCTGACATAATTACAGGTACACATGTAACTACATGTAGTATACACCCAAGTGTGGTGCCAAAACTCATGCAAGAGGCTGAACTATCCCATAATGTTTACAAAGCTCCCATATGTTACATTAGCAATCCAACATTTGCAAATTTTCACGCGTGCAAACTTGATCCTTTGTGCTCTTTATCACAGGCTTCTGCCGTTATGACACCATGGAAAACGTTTATAAACCCAGTGGAAGTTAAAGAGGGGGGTGCATTCTGCAATGTTACCTTGAGAAGGTGCTGCTGCGGCTTGCTGGATCGCTGCAGTCTCCTGGCTCAGCTTCTTCTTTGCCTCCAGGACAGGGTTCTCAAACTGGGTTTTCTGATTGATGTGGCTGTAACATAAAGAGGTTCAGGTTTGTGAGAAGAGACTTGGAATGCAAACACGCACACCCATAGACATGCTAATCTCTCACTTATTGAGCTTACTGCATCATTTTTCTGCAGTTAATTATGTATGCACCATCCTTTTAGAGGAAGTATAATTTTCTGATAGAGGGATGCTATAGTGGTGCCAGTAAACAAATTCACAAGCACAGCACACATACAGTACATTCTGACTTGCCTCCTCTTTATGTGGGGGAAAGTACCATTGCTTTTAGCCATTTAATATTATAGAAAATGAACCCCTGACTGCCTGTTCCCCTACAACAAGGTAAACAGCCTGTTGTCCCCCTGGCATACAAACAAGAGCCACTGCTTCATAGTGAGCTCATTTCAAGCTAAACACTAGCAGGTACAAGCTCCATCTATATGCCATTGACTCCCTGTCCAAACAGTGCAGGTCTCTCTCTCATGTCACTTCTACCTAGGAGCGTTTATATGCTTTCTGAGCAATAAAACAATGCGAGAATTCCCATTTTCTTTTCAACACAACAGATTGCTACCTCGTCTTCCAACCCCCACTCCACTTCTTCCATGCATTCTAGTTCAAAATCTCCCCATTTCTCTCTACTGCTGTTACAATGGCTGTGTTTCACAGATTTCCTGCCGGGATGTTGATGACAAATACACATTTAGCACACAGACAAATATACAAACAATATGCAATGACAAATACACAGACTCTATAAGCACACACAAACACTGACAGAATGCGATGAGAGAAAAATCTGTTTAGTGTTCATATACAGGTCACTGCAATGTTACCCGCAGAGTTTCATTTTGCCACCCACCGATAAACAATGTGAAAATCCTGATCAAAATCTTCAAGTGTTCTCCAGGTAAAGGCTTTCTCTCGGTATGTTGCATAATTCAGAATATTCTCACCCAAGATGTGCTACAACCATTTGTTTATTTTAGACAATATTACTTTACATTTTCCCACCGCTCAAGTACACAGAGCTCTGCAATATGCACTTGTGCACTGACCAAGCTGGTAAAATACGCTTGTGTGTTATGTGCATCTGAGACGAACAAGTATGACAAAGCAATTGGCACTGGTGGTGATGATGGCAACTGGAGTGATGGGAAATGAGATGCATCAGTATTACTTACTCAACATAGTATGTCCCATACTGTGGATCGTCAATTTCCTCCCAGCCATAAGGTAACTCTGCAAAAGGAAAAGAGTGTGCTATTGTGCTGTGGAGATGCAAATTGGGTGCTCACAAGATAACAGACCGATAGAAGGAAAGGGGAGAAGTATGCGCAATATTTTGCAGAGGTCCGGGAATCTATCTGGCATTATGGAACAGCGGTAGTTACCAGTGTATCTTTCCCCCCTGACTGGAATATTTAACATTGGAACGTATGTATGAAAATACTGCCATAATAATCTAGAAGACATATTCCCGTGGTTTTCAACAATCTGGCTGGAATAGCTGGTGAATGTTATGTCTTGACGAACATTATGAGGCATAAGAAAAGAAAAGACAGATGAGCTCTTAATGCACTGGAAGGAAGTGCACTGGAGTTGCTTTTCAGAAGAAACACACTCACTAGCTTTCCGTTTGCCTGTAAAAATCCATTAAAAACAAGCTGGAAGGGTCCCACTTTTTCAGCCGTGGCTGCTGTCTGTCTATGCTTGCACTTAAGCCCACATTATATCCTAAGGATAAAAAGGCACGTCTGAAAATCCTCAAAGTAGACTCCAGCTCTAGATTTTTGAAAAATTAGCTTTTAGCACTGCGATGCTTAAGGTTACTCTTAGGTGATGTGCCATTTCAAAGAGAAGTCAAACATTCATATTTCATCCTGGTTGGTTGCTTGATTCATTGTGAGAAAGGGTGAGAAGTGATGGCTCATGTAATGTAGGGCATATACAATGTAAGTATGCCCTTGTGTAAAAGCATGTGCAGTATTTAATGGAATGAGTGTACACTTCAGAAAACCAGCTGAGCAAAGGAGTATACATACCGCCATCCTCGCACTTCTCAGGGGGCTTTGCCTTCTTTGCCAAGCGGGGGTCCAGCCACGTGGTTGTCTTGGTATTGTGACTGTAGAGTGCAAAAAAATAAAAGCCAGGAAATATCTTCAGTAAAGACCTCTGAAAACAAGGAAACCACTGCTGAAGCACAAGCAGCCAACAAAAAAGATGTATCACAGCAGGAAAAACGGCAGCCGTATTCTCCCGTGTAACATGCTCTTGTGCACAAGATTACTCAATTTATCAGCAAACATCTGATCCATTGCTTTATATTCAGCTGTCAGATTACAGTGTTTATGGTTAGGTGGCCTTTTCAGAGGGGAGGAAAAAAAACCATGTGATGTGAAACATGACAAACTCATTTATCCTCAAATGTGTTAAACAACTGGAGTGTGTAATCAGCAGGAAAATCACAATGGTCTTCTGATATCTTCAGAGACAAGTAGCTTAGAGCAAAATGCGAATAAAACACAAAGTCGTGAACACACACACTTGCGTTTACTGTACGTAAACCCACACACCTACAGACCCTAAGAGAAGGTCTGTTTTTTAGCTTTACTAAGTTGTCTTTTTAAACATCGGATACACTGTGAGGCCTAGAAATATTGCAAGTTTACTATTAAACTGAATTTTACTGTTAAGTTTACTGAATTTCCCAGAGGAATCTACCTGAGAGATTAATACAGTTCTATCTATCTATCCAAACAAAGGACAGTTGTGTACATTTTCTTCTTTTTAGTTGTTTTTATGCTGTTGTCAGGCTGTTATGGTTTAATTTTCCTGTGACAGGAAATGAGGTGTAGATCTCAGCTACACAACTCATCATCAGACAGAGGATCAAACCTAATATCGCTGCTGAAACTGACAGAAATATTTTTTGAACTTTTTGCAGACATACTTGTTCTTTTCTATTTATATGTATATTTATACCTATTTATCTCTATACTTATCTACCAATATCTCTGTTTCTACACTCATTTTATACGAGTGCTTGATGTTTGTTGTGTAGTTGCTGCTATGACAACTCAGTTTCCCTCTGGGATTAATAAAGTCTCTGATTCTCTGATGTGTCCTTCATTATGGATAAATGAGAAACAAGCAAACATAAAAAAAAAAGTATGACAATTGATACACACACAACACTTTCATGTTACCATAACATTTAGCAGCATACCTCACTGTAGCTGTAAGATGCGATAATTTACATAAGCAACAACACTCCGGTTGTCAGTCGGCCCACATTTCAAACCTCATCATCCAGTTTACAGACTGCACCAGCTATCAGCAGATTAACCTGCAGCAGCATCTTCTTATGATTTCTCTTATTCAACAGCACCTCACAAAACAAGCAAAGCAATTTCCTAAAATAACTGATCACATATTAGCATTTGTTGGGACTACTTTCTTCTGTGTATTAGTTCCAACACACATTTGTTGTGCTAATGAGTATTGATGGCAGCAGGCAGGTGAAAGTGGCCCTGATATATTTGAACTTTTCACCAAGGTCAATATTTGTGACTTATTGATGTGGTTTTAATAGTTTTGGCCACAGGCAACACACAACAACTCTTGTGGGCTGAATCAGTTAATTGTTGTTATTTTAATTATATTTTGTTATAAATATTAAATAAATATTAAATAAACACTGTTTGAGAAGCATAGAATGACATAGCATATATGGCAACTTGTGGGTTAATGAGTAATAACTTACATTTGAGGATGCACTGCCTGATAATCCAGGACTGAGAGCATGTGTAATTATGTTTTATAAACTCTATAAAATTAACTAAAATAACTGCAATTTCTAATCAGCCCTGTATCAGACATTATCACTTTGAGCCACAGCTCACGTCTCACTTACTCTATGAAGTAGACCATGCCGGTCTCAGTATAAGCCATCTCCCAGTTGAAAGGCAGGGGCTCCAAGCTGTCGTCACGAGGAAGAGAGCTCCATGTGCGGAAGTCCATGGTGCTGCTGGACTGAGTGTAGCTGGGCACTGCTTTCCTCCAGTCTGCCCCCTCTTTGTGCTCTGGAGAGCGTTGGAGGATGGATATATTAAAAAGGGAATAAGACAGTGAAAGCAAGGCAGAGAGAGTAGAAGGTTCGCCTGCAGGAACACCTATGTCCTGTGTTCCTGCTTGCTGCAGGGAATTGGCGATTCCATGTCACACACAGGATTTGCATGTCTTCGCCAAAGGGCAGTTTTAGATTTGCCTGAGCAAACTGTGTGTGAGGAAAAGTCTGTGCCTATGTATGTGTATATTTCCTGTGGGTTGCAATCATACAGGCAGGGATTCACATCGAAAGGGCCAGTTGAAACCTGAGGCTTCTTCTCTTTGATAATACTTTATAACTGCACATAAAATATATTCTATTACATTTGTAGACACTCCCCTTTAATGAGAAACTGCTTGCCAATGAACACAAAACATACAACAAAGAGCACTCCATGCCTTCCTCAGAAGATTGTTATAAAGCACTGAAACATAACTGGTTTTCATCCTTTTCTTTTTATGTGGCGCTAACCCTCCTCACAATAGAGGATAATGCCAAAAGATGTTACGCAAATCACAATAAAAGCATATCTGGGGGGATGCATTTCCTAAAGATCATTCCACCAGAATTTTATATTGCCTATAAATTGCTAAAAGAAACAACTACAGAGCCCTTCAGCAGCATTCGAATTTTGGTTATTTACAGCTTCTAAAACACTTTCCTCTTTTGCCTCTCTGATCAAATACGCACACTTGAGCTTGATTTTTAAAGGAAGACAAAGTGCGGATGGCATGTTTGAAGATGCTTTATGTGCTCGAGCTATGTAGAGACTTGGAGAACCAGCCTGAGGGCAAAGCCTGAAGGAGAGCTCATCAGTAAGGTTCACAGCAGGGTGAGGGCCCACTCGACGATACGAGTCAGATGGGTTATAGAAGGACTGTGGTTGATAAGGACAGCCTAAGCAACGATGGGGGAAGCTGCAGTGAAGAGTTCAGAGACTTAGAGCTCACATTTTCCATTAACCTCTTTTTTCATTCGACCATAACTCTCTCCATCTACGGTTGGTCTGAGACTTCTTTGCCACAGCTGTGGGCTGTAGCAGAGCAGTCATTTGTGACTGGTTGCTTTCCATAAAAAGAACTCCTGAATGTCTGGGCATTGTTTTGTGTTTGATTTCAATATGACAGAACAGTTGTGTAAACAGACTGGATTTCTGTGAATCCCTTGTACAGCTGAGCAAGCAGTGCTTGAGCTGAGACTGTCAAAACAATGTTTCATGTGTAAAAAATATTTTCAGCTTGGACTGGCCTCAATCTTAACCCTAATTCTCTCCTACTAAAAAAAATGGATATGGTATGTAGCATGTAACCTATTTCTGCTACAGGTCTGCTCTCCTTGTAAGCATTAAGGACAGATTCACTCCTTAGAGAGCCCAGGAGTTGTTCTGATAGATCACATGCACAGTATCCTACTCTCCTAGATCAGAGTCTCTCAAGGTGACCTGGGAGTTTATTCAACGCTAATGGTAACAGGGCTGTCACATCACACGTTTAAAATAGAGTCCAAGATAACATTATTTCTATTATTTCTAGAAAGCGATATTACTGTGACCTAAAGTTCTTTACATGTCGGTTGGGTCCCTTCAAAACTAGAAACCCAAATCTATCCTCAGGAACCAAGTCAGACAGGGCACAGACTGAGTTCAATCTAAGTGTCATTATGTCAAAAATCTGGATTATATTTAACAATGAAATGAAAAATCCAATACCTGTTGAATGCTCTCTTTCTGGGCCTGTTTTTGCATTTGGATCAGGTCTCACTGTCCTCAGGTCCCTTTCTAAAAAAGACTTAACAGTAATTCTTGATGCTTTAGGGTTTTCTAGGGTCTTTTAGGGTCAAGTATTACTGAACTGAACTAAACACAGAACTGAAAACTGACTATTATTAAACAGTAAGAAATCGGAAGTAGAAATTTCTTCCCCTGAGCTTCTCATTAAGAAAAATAATATGCAATACCATTTGATCTAGGAGTACAAAATATTTCAATCTTGACTGACAAATGAGATGCAAAATGACAAAATGAATTACGAAGACGACCAATCTGCACAGGAGAGCGTAGTGCCACATTATTTTCGTACACCTTTTTTGAAGCCTAACATTTTATGCTTTGACATTGACCTACCAGGCAAGCCATTGACCAGTGGTGGCCGCTCATCATCATCCTCCTCCTCAGGTACAGCGCTGTCCTTCCTGTCCATCTTACTGACTGAGGTTGTACGTTTCCTGGGGACCTCGCCACCAAAGTCCTCATCAAACAACACCTGATCCACCAGGTCAGGCTGCACCAGGTTGGGCTCTGCTGGAGGCTTTGGGGTTCCATAGTAGTTACCTTACAGAGGAAAGGAAAATGAAAAAAAGAAGTCATTTAAAATAATGTAACCAGAAATAGAAAAGCTTGAGTATATTTCAAAAAGACCAAAAGGAAAGAAAACTGTACTTGGCTGTGCCAGAAGACACAGACAGGCCCTCCACTATGCCACTATCACCACAATTTCTGTGATTTAAATCAAAAATGATTTCTCTAAATGTCACACACCAGCACTCAAGGTCAACCATTTACAAATTTCAGAGGTCTGATTCCTCTGCATATTTTTTCCATCTCTTAACCCCCCGCTTTGTTTCCCCTTGATAACCGCACCACAGGGCTGTCATCACTCATGTTACATTAAAATCACTTCACTTGGAATTTGCCAGCAACTAATTACACTGATCATTGAATACAGCAATTATCTATCTCTCAGCTTGCTTTTTTTCCATAATGAAGAAAGACCTTGTGTTACGGATTATAAATATTCAGTGGGATAACAGCGCTCTGTAAAGAGACGCAGGAGAGAGTAAAACTTTGTTAAATTATTTTCTCATTTAGCTCATGGGGTGATCTATCTATGTATGGCTAGTGAGCAGTATGTGGAACTCAATTTAGGCATTGAATAAGTAATTATTCAACCTCCATTAGGATTACAAATAATGTGCATACTAATTTAAATCCCTGCCATTTATTATGATTATTTGTTTGTTAAATGCTGCTCTGTCAGATGTGTTTACGGAAAAATTATCAAATTAATTTTTTTGTAATCCATTAGTAAAGGCATATATTTACTTGCTACTTACAATAAGTGATCGTCAGATTGAGCCTACTCAGCGAAATCATCGTATATAATTAGATTAAATAAAGAATACAGAGAAATACCGCTGGGAAATGCAGATCTTTGGCTATTTAATTAGCCTCCATAAACTTGATCTTATTTTCATTTGGAGCCAGTTGCTTATGGGACCATTGTATTATGAACCTTTGATGTATTTAAGCGTGAACATGCAGGCATCACAAACAGTGTACTGTAAGAGCAGCATTTATCAACTCCAGATCTTTTTATAGCTCGCTACAAAGAGGGAAAACTGACAGCATCGTGCATGCCAGAAAGAACAGAGGGCTGTGAGGAAAATATCACAACCACTCCAGCAGCTTTACAGAGCGATACAGTAGCACCACATCAGCCTTCCTCATAAGTGAGCCCATCTTGAGCCAGGCCTCATCTCCTCGGGCATGCCAGCAACAGTACACGGCAAACAGGGTTAATGCAGCTATCTTTCTCAAAGCAGCAGGAAGGTTGAAAAGAAGACGAAGGCTGGATGAAAGCCTACCCTTCCCCTCCTCACATGTAACTTTACTGTTTACCAAGCGACAGCCATCCGCATTTGTCAAAGATGGCTTCATTAACAGGGGTGGCACAGCGATAGCGGGGAAAGATTGGGTCTGCTGGCTAATCCCCGCCTGTCTCCTGCCACACGCTGACATTTATCAGCCAGACGCTACCTCTGTGATTAATTACTTACTAACATGTATCTTGGCCCCTGATAAATGTGTGGCGCAGATATAGCGGTGTGTGAAAGCAGTGTATCAGCAGAGATTTGTGGCACTATTTGCCATTATAAATGGAGGGAAGCCTTATAAGCTGATAAAAAAAAGGAAGCTTGTCCGATGTTACTTGTGATCCTTGTGTCATGAGGTTGATGAGCAAGGATGAGTGAACCTGCTCCTTCCAAGTGTGTGCAAGTAATTTCATGGTGGTGGAATCAGCTACTGGTAATAAAAAAAAAGCTTCCAGTTGTGAAGGGCAATATAAGCTACACAAGGTTATGAGCACTCTTTCATCCTACCAAATGCACGGACAGACACATACACAGCAACAAATCCATCAGACCAAATCCACAAACAGTCAGCTTCAAAATCCAATTTAATGTTTGTTTTCACTTCTTGCAAAAATCTGACTTATTACCACAAAATATACCCTAAAACAACTGTATAGAAGTGGCTGACAAAAGATGAAAGAATTCTGCTCGTAGCATATTAAAGTTCATCTATCAGGGAAAAAAAAGTCTTGTAAAGACCTATTTAGTTTTTAACTGCCTCCTCTGCTCAACTCTGAAAGTGTGACCCAACCTGGATCTCAGAGGCACAGAAATCAAGGAGGGACCAACCCCCCCCAAAAAACTAACTGTGAATGCTTGGCACGGATGGCTTATATGTGTGCTTGCCAGATTACCTGGGACCACAACCAACATAGATTGTCCAGCTTGTATCCGACCAATTTTAGAGCAGCCTGGATGCACAGAAACAATCTTATCCTAGAGGGATATTACAAGTGTGTTGTGTCCTCATTTTTATCCAGTCTTTCTTGAGAGAAGAACAATCCCTGACAGCTTTGTGACAAATAAGTTAAGGAGACGCTGTTTAGGCTAAAAATATATGTACATTGCCTCCCATAAGCCATTTGCTTAGTGGAGGACAAATGTTTTTCTTGAGCCATTAAGATAATGGCCATTACATCAGGGAGTTCATTACAATTAACTAAGAATCCCATTAGCCAAGCAACTTGTGCACAGCTCAATTATTATGCACGACTACAGACTTAAGGTAATTCACGAGGTCCTCACAGAACTATGGAAGCCACCTGGCCTGTGACAGGACACAGGAACTTATTTTCCCCTTTCCAAAGAAAAAAATAGGCTGGGCTTCAAACACAACTAAATGCAGTAAATCACATTCCTTGATCCGATTACTTCCACCTTTGAGTAAACTGTGCTGCTTAGAGATCAACACTCCCTGCCACAGTAGCCGTGCATCGCTTGTGCTGACTGAGTTTAAGCAGACGCGCAGAGGAGGGGGCATCCACTATCAGAGTGTTCAGAGTGTTCCCTCTTAGGAGTAGTATACTGAAACCTTCCAACTTTTGAGAAGCTAATCCTCACATCTGCACATAGCCGACGCTGTCCTGCTTCCTCGGCAAAGGGGGTTTCCACTGGGAGACGAGGAGCTCAGTATGCCTGTCAACTACATCTCTTTCTCTATTATATTATATTCCTCGATTTGCTCCCCATTTCTCTCTTTCTGCAAACAGTCAAACTCTTTATAAAAGGTATAAATCCCACTTGACTTCAGCTCATAGATGAAGGACAGGTTTTGGGTGCCTTGGTAGCCCTGGAAACCTGATCTTCAAATTCTTAGATGATCTATTCCGACAGAAGGAAGGACAGGATTTGTTCTGTATTCAAGGATGTGGAATTGTGTGCTAACAATGTATGTGTGTCCATGTGTGTCTAATGCCAGATAAAGCTAACCAGAGCTGAGCACCAGCCACAAGCTTCAGTACGAGCAGTGAAAAGATCAAAAGATTTAATTATGGAGACAAGCTGAAAAGAGAAAAGGGTGAATGACCTGTTATCTGGGAAAACTCGGGCAACTCTTTTTATTTAAATATCTGTATCTTTTTCTAGTTGCAGAACACTTTATGTTTTAGTTGTTTAGGAGTAAGAACATCCAGTAACCTCCAGCAGTTTTGTTTAATAATTAATTTTGTAATGAAAATAAAAAGAAGACTGGAATTTTTTTTGTTTTTTTCCTCTACATGCTGTCAATTATAGTACTTAGAAAGGAAATTACAATCAGGAAAACTCAGTAATGTGTATTGAAAATGAAAAAGTAAGTTTTATTTTACTGACACATTTTATTTGTCTAACCAGAGTAAACTATCCTCTGATCACTGCAACATACATAACACAAGGCCTATAATTCACCCTTTAGCTCAAACACTTTGAATGCTTTGCTACAAAGAAGAAAAAACCCTTCCTGCCTATCACACCTGTCACTGACTGCTGACTATTTCAGGTCCTAAAGTGCCTGGAAAATGTAAAGTTTATTTAATCCTTGCTACAAAAAATTTGTTCTTATTTATACAATATTTCTATGTCTATTTAAATTTAAGGTCTGCAAGCGTCATACCTCATCGCCCTTTCTACACATAGAGAGGAGAAGCTGAATAGTGCAGTTTATATCAAGAGCTGCAAATACTGCTGCTACTCTGACTGTCACTTCTAACAAGTCTTTAATCGTGTTTCACTGATCAATACATTTTGTCCCACTCGTCACATTTCACTAAGGCAGGCTATAAGTCATAATGACTGTGAATAGCAAGCTTACACTCACTCTATTACAGAGAGCTGTCAGTGTGAATCATATTCTCTGACTAAATGCACACCGCCGAAGACATGCACACAGAAAAGTTTCTCATATTCTTAATGCCACCGTGATGCCTACCATCATAGGTTCCACTCTCTAGCAGAAGTCCACTCTCCTCCAGGATCCTAAAGTCTCCAACACTGATGAAATTGTAGTCCACGCCTGGCACCTCCCCCTCTCGAGGAAGCCGTGTTGTGCCTGCAAAGAAAAACACACAAGCATACAAGTCAACACAAGTATAGATAAAGCAGTAATGTAGAATATGTTTCAGTTGAGACAGAAACTGAGATTAAGATATTTTCTCGGCTAACAGGTTCTGAACTGAATTGACCAGTCAAAATAAAAACAACTCTCTACTCTCTGTTCTTGATTTCAAAGATACAAAAGATGCAGTTTTTGTGCGTTTTTTTCTTTTTATCTGTACAGGACTGCAGTACATATTTGATAAGAGCAGATATCTCTTTTTGGAATGAAAATCCAAAGAGACCTTGGTACCATCTTGTGAAAGATGGATAATTGATGAAGGCCTGTAGAGCACTGAGGGCTTAATTCATTTAATCCTCCGTGAGTAACTGCAGCCTCTGCTAACAAGTTCTTATTGGAAGCTTCTTGGCACATATACTGGCTACAGCTGAAATGCAGAAATCAGTAGAGCAAATTAGAGATGTGAATTATGATGGAAGCAATGGGATTTGTAGCCCCCTGGTGTGGGTTAAGTTCACTCAGTGCCACAGAGGGCAACGCGAATGCAAATGACACAAGGCAATTCTGAGTGCATATTTTGCCCCTGTGGGGAAGCCACAGTCTACTTCAGTACTGATGGGAATTTTTTTCTTCGAGGATGATTATCTGCAAGGCAAAAAAATGGACACCAAATGATTACATTAGCATGGGGATTATGTAAACTGTATTCCATGAATAAGTAAGTGGGAATGTGCTACAATTGCACTCAAGGCTAATTAGGTGGTGTGTCACCAAACTTGTAAACTCCACTGAAATAACCACAAGAGTTGAAGGTAGGACAGCAGTAATTGGTAGCATGAGAGGCAAAACAAAGCAGACACACAGCCACCAGTCATCAATCCTGCATTTCATGGACATTTCTCTCACCTAAATGAATGTCAGTCATGCTTCTGGAGCAGATACTTCCTAGTTAATCCTTTCTAGGGTCATGGGAAGGGCAGAGGGTTGAGGATAAGAGGGAGATGAAGAAACAACCCTGCAGATTACCAGTCTGTAGGGGGCTTGCATAAAACAGTCCTTTATATTCAGAAAATCATTCAATCTGAAATTTTAAATAAGCCCGATTTCAGTGTAAGAGGAAACCAGAGCAAATCGAGTAGCCCTGCAGCAGAAAAGGGAGATGAGGGAAACACAGAAACGATACTACACAGATCTACAACACAGAAAAAAGTTTAGTAAGTGAATATGCTCTCACAATGCCAAGCAAGAGCACTTCTACCACTTCTGAATTCAGCAACAGCAACGCACAGTATCAGCAAGAAAGTAACATAAGTATTTTGAATTAAATACAAATATACCCTAAGTGTGCCGTTGATCTGTTCAGCAACAGTATACATGTGTTGCATTAAAATAAACTGCATTTAGGCATTACAACAACTATAGTGGAATGTTACTGAAATATACTGCAGCATCTCCAGAGTATTTTTTTGGCACTTGTAGAGTCTGTGCTAATTAGAAGTGAAAAGGGTCTGTAGATCGTGGTGGCCAAATAGCCTATTAAGTAACTTTATGTTGCCATTTCCTTTTGTTTTTCCACTCATATTTTCTCCCTAATTGGACTGTGACAGCTTCACTGCACAGTGCAGGAGCAAAATCACAGTTTGGGGAGAAAAAAACCAAAACACAGACGCTTGCTTCTACAGTCTGCCGTGATACCACAGTTTGTGTTACCAAAAGCAGTTGACACTGCATTGTGTGTGTGAATGCCAACCTCTGCTGCTTCTCATTACCAACTTGTCTGCCTGCGGCGCTGGCTTTGGTCCCTCGAAAATGTCCCCTGTAGCCCAATTACTTGAGTCACAGTTGTACCTGCCAAGAATCTCCCTAAGCCATCATCCTGGATGCCACACCAATATATACCATAAACCTGTTATTGTGAATCAGTTGTGCCAATATAATAAGGGCTCGCTCATGTTTTGAGGGTGCAGATGAATGAAAGTGGCAAATCCAAACAGAACTTTGCAGCATCTTGCCATATTTTTCTTTTGAACACAAGGGTCGGAGACTGCTAAACTAACGGCAGGAAGCCCCCCCCCCTCCAAAAAAGATACTATAATGAAAAAGGTTAAGTGGATATACTGCAGTTAATTGCCCAGCAATACACAGCAGGAATGTATTTGGATCATGGCACATAGCAGAGGGGAGAGTCTCCTCTATTCAAATTCGGGCTGTACCGAGTGACATTTTCTCAGGCTCTGGAGCTTCAGTGGGAATCAACAGCAAGTAATAAAAGATTCAGGACATGTGTCTCCTGGTTTAATTAAAGGCAACAATTGTACAACTGTAATCTGACAAAATCACTAGACACACAAGAAAAAGGCAACAGTAGTGCCGTGACTTCTAAAGTCAAAATGACACCAGTTTTTGGGGTTACATAAAGTTTAAAAAGTACAAAAAAAATGGCATCATGGTCTCTGAAGCACCCTTCAGTTTTTACTTGATTATTTTTCCTTGTTGTCTTGTTTTTTGTTAGCTCCTGTTTTATTTTAGTTGTGGATCTCTGGTATTTCTTTTTTGTTTTTCCCTCATTTGCTGTAGCCTGCCCTGCCCTCATTAATTTCACTGTGATTGTTTTCACCTGCATCCAGTCAGCCCTGTGTGCGTATGCAGTTTAATCTGTTCCCCTGTAAATTTGTCTATTTACCTTCAGTTTGACCTTCTTGTACTCACATATTTCAAAAGCTTTTCTGGGTTCTAGTTTTGTTTTTATCAGCCCTGTGGAGTCATTAAAGCTCACCTTTTGTTAGTTAGACCTATTTATTCATTTCAATTTTGTAACCTGAGTTCAAGAAAATGTTTCAACACCATCTGCTGCATGTGCTTTGGATGGTGCTAGAGGTATTGTAAACAATAGTAAGGGAGCTGCTTGTCTGGTCAAACTATATAAATAAAGCTTATAATTAGGGCTGAATCCGATGACCCAGAACCTTCACTTTCTTATGCTGCAATAGGCCTAGGTTCCTGGTGGCTTCCCATGATACACTGACTGTTTCTTCCTTATTCAGGTTTGTGTTTATACACCACTTTACTTTTAATCATTAGGTTCTGTCTCTCTTCCACAGTATGTCTCTTGCTCTGCCTCCCTCCCCACCCCACCAGCAGATGGCCGCCCCTCATTGAGCCTGGTTCTGCTGGAAGTTTCTTCCTCTGAAAAGGGAGTTTTTCCTTTCCACTGTTGCCGAGTGCTTTCATACAGTGGATCGTCTTGTTTGATTGTTGGGGTTTTCTCTGTATTATTGTAGGGTTTTTACCATACAATATGAAGTGCATTGAAGGGTTTTGTTGTGCATACAAATGGTGCAAAATGCAGCTGCTCACATTTGAACAAGTACTTGGAAATTTGAGCACATTACCCCTATATTGAGATCTCTTCATTGACTACCATGTCAGGTTTGAGCAGATTTTAAGGTCCTGCTGCTCACCTACAAGGCTTTAAATGGACTGGCACCTTCATACCTCTCCGACCTTTTACACCTTTATGTTCCATCTCGTGCTCTACGATCTCAGGACTCTGGCCTTCTAAAGGTTCCTAGAGCCAGAAAAAAAGACAATTGGAGAGCGTGCTTTTTCTTTTCGTGCCCCATTTTTGTGGAACCTCCTCCTTCAAGATATTAGGCAGGCATGCTCTGTGGAGGTTTTTAAAACTAAGTTGAAGACACATTTGTTTACCCTATCCTACATGTCTTAATTCTTTACCTTCTTTTTAAAAAAAAAAAATTCTTACTGTTTTTAACTTGTATTGTGTTTTCTACTTGTATCGCTATGTATCGCTTTTATTTATTTATCTTTTTAGTTTCAAATAGCTGTACAGGACTTTGTTTAAAAGCGCTTTATAAATAAAGTTATTATTATTATCGAAGGGTTTTGTTGTGATTTAAATAAATAAAATTTAAAAAAATTTAAATCACACCAAGCATCTCTGAAATCTCTGAAAAAGTAAATTCAGAGATGTGCCCTGGGTAGGGACTAGGGAGATCTATGTCATGTGCTTTTGGCACAGCATTGCTTGTTCAAAAGGTTCCTAGATCTGCAGCTACATGTCTTTTTGAAAAAATAAAAAGCTACTTAGTATTGTGACAAAGTCACTGAGTAGGCAAAGATGAGGTGACCTGAAGAGTGATGATCCCTGCCTGGAGTAAGAGACAGATGAGACAGGTAAGTCCGGTGCCCAAGCTTAGATGGTTTACATTTACACTAAATTCTGACCCCCAAAAATAAAAACCAAATATCTGAAGCTTTTATCTTTAAAACTGCTGGTTGATTACAAACCTGACAATGACAACAAGTCACATGCATACACTCCATTTATAATACAAACTAAACTTCACTTCACTGGCATTGTTAGGCAGATTTGTCCTTGGTACAAAGCCAGTTTCCTGTCACTATGACGGACAAGCTGCTGGCTTTAGCGTTGCATTTAACATTCAGGATGGTGTCAACGCTCTCATAAAACTCTTATTAGAAATTGAATGACCATTTCCTAAAATGTCAAACTATTCTTTTTATTTTATGGTTATGAGTAGTGGTTCAGAGCTGTGCGCCTGTCTATCTTGGTTAGAAAAAAAAACTGTCACCTTAGTCTTCCAAGGTCTAACTGCTGAGACCTATTTTCTGAACTGTCTGGACTCGAGGTTGCCACAATGGGAACTTCAGAGGTAGTCAGTCAGAAGTGGCAGGCCATAAATTTAACATGTTGAGTTCGTGCACAGTTTTATGATGGTACTTCAAACAAGGGTGGCTTAGGGCTTTGATGTTGAAATTGAAAGAAAGAAAGAACAGGGAAAGCAAAAGGGATCATCACAAATCCAAACTCTGTTGGTATTTCTGCAGAAAAAATCGCCTTTGAGAAAATATACTTTGGCAAACTCTGTCACTTAGCTATCTGCTGATGTCTTTTTGTAAAACAGACTACCCTATATTGCCATATAAAAAGTAAATGCATAACAGCTCCTTTATCTACCTTCTACCAGTATTAATTTAATGGGAAATTGTGAAAATCAGTTGATGAGGAGAACAGGGAGGCAGAGCACAAGGAATGAGCTGTCGCCACATTTAGCATGCAGAGAGCAAGGTCAGAATGCTTTTCTCATTTCTCTAATTTGTGGCTCCGTGTCTTGTCTATCCTCCATCCTTCTGCCTGTGACCCGGAAATCAATCTCAGTATGCCACGTTGAAGGATGTCTCATTTCTTTAAATGCACTTGTAGAAGAGAGGAAAGAGGAGGTTTGTCAGAGGAGATGTAATTGACGATGGGCAGGTGTGTCCTTTGTCGAAGTGTTTTTTTTTACCTCCAGTGTATAAAAGAGATATGACTCACAGCTTGAATATATAAAAAAAACAAAAACATGAGAGATGGACTGTTTAAATAACTGTTTTGTCAGTTATTTAAGATCAAGCTTTCCCCATGGGATGGACGTAGAGACCTAAAATTCATTCCAGATACACAATATAACCATCCCTCCCAAACAGTGGTCACAAATCAGTCCAAATGTGTGGTAGTGGGCACATCTGCCATATTGAGATAATCCATCCCACCTCACAGGTGTGCCACATCAGGATGCTGATCTGACATCAAGAGTAGTGCACAGGTGTACCTCAGACTGCCCACAACAAAAGGCCAACCGGACTTGTCTCAACTCCTCTCTCCTCATAACCTTTCCTTGCCTCCTCTACTCACATCTCTGGTGGGAGGACCTAAGACACAAGGAGAGGAAGCAAGGAAGATGAGCAATCTGGGAAATGAGAAAATGGAGGGATAGTCCAGCAGCATTTGTACATGACACGTTGATCCATCCCTGCATTCCTGTCTGTGCATGTACCTGCACTAGTGCAGTGTGTGTGTGTGTGTGTGTGTGTGTGTGTGTGTGTGTGTGTGTGTGTGTGTGTGTGTGTGTGAGAGAGAGAGAGAGAGAGAGAGAGAGAGAGAGAGAGAGAGAGAGAGAGAGAGAGACAGAGAGAGACGGAGAGTTTGTTTGGCATAAAGCTCTTTCTCCCCATCTCTGATCTTGGTGGGGAGTCAAGGGACCGCTTGTGACCCTGAGCATTCTGTCCTCTTAGAAAACCCTCCTCTTTTTGTTCTCTTCAGAGCACTTGAGAGCCTCCTCCAGCGTTTTTGTAAAGTCCAAATGAGATGGAGCCCGTCCCAAGACCCTGTCAAGGAGGCTCGGGGATTTACCACACACAAACAGCAGAGACTGTGCTCGCGTGTTGTCTCTGTTCCCCCCCTTTTCCTCCATTACAGACCACTCTTCATCGCCTGTCCTCTTCTTTCTGTCTCTTAAAAAATTTGTTTTGTGTTTCATAACTGGCCTAAAAGTAATGCTTGCATTATGAACCTAAAATCTAAAGCTCAGTAGAATTGACCTTATGGTGTTAGTAGGCTGCACAAACAGAATGGCACAGATCAGCTGTAGTTGTGTTAGCGTAGTGCAGTGTGGTGGTAGTTAACTAAAGTGGACCACTGGCATGGTGACACAAACCAACCGCTAATCCGCCTGCTGTCAGCATGATTGTCACACATGGCTCTCAAATGTGCTTGTTTATCCTCAGCTCGTCATGTTCAACACATTCAGCGAATTGTTATGTGTCCTCATTTATAATGCCATAGTGTTACTTATAGGGTAGGAGTACTCACTGCACAACTTATCTGTGCCAAATATATGACCAGCTGAATCCATGCTGAAGAGTTGCAGGGTGAAATTGCAAGAGCAAAATAACTGCAAAACACAGCAGGGGAGCAGAAGATAGACTATTGCTAAAAAAAAAAGCCATTCACACTACTCAACAAAGCAGCTTGTGTTGCTGTTGCACTGCACTATTGTCTGGTATGGTTGATACCAGTGTGGTCACTCTGTATACAGTGAGTAAATACTGAATTGGTGCTGTAAAACCAACCAGTTATTCAATATTGTAATGCTATTCTGGATACATGGAGGATAATATGTGCTACAGTATGCTACTGTAACTGATTCTGGAACAGGTAAAATGTTTTTATGCACCTGACATTGGAATGCCAACACTAGGTTATATACACTGGAGCATTTCAAGGTTATAAACTGCAAAAACGGATCTTTTTTTGTTTGTTTTAAATTATTAGTTGTGGTTCAAATGTTTTTGCTTTTATACATTCAAACCACAATCTAAATAAAGCTGAAAGGAGAGCCAAGGGTAATTGAAACAGAAAAAGAGTAAAAGTGAAACAGAGAGGGTGAAGGATGGGAGACCGAGAGCGAGGGAGTGAATGATGGAGGTGCCGTCACTGTGCAAGTCCCGGACTCTTGCTCATTAAGACAGTAATTCAAGCAGGGGATTAGAGAGTCAGACTCATGCACCGAACCCACTGGCTGCGGATGATGAATGGTGGTCAAAGCCTGTAATATCTCACTGACCGCCGCCTCGGTACATGAAAATATACAACGTCGTGTTTGAACAGGTAGTTAATACTGGGGGTGTGTGGATGGGTGACAGAAAAGAGTCCAAGCATGTTATGTTGTGTGTGTGTGTGTGTGTGTGTGTGTGTGTGTGTGTGTGTGTGTGTGTGTGTGTGTGTGTGTGTGTGTGCAGAGAAGAGCAGGTGAGAGTGACAGGTAGCAGTGCTGGGGGGGAAATTACTGGAATGAGTTTTGTAAAGCTCTTTAATAAACTTCTGTCCATCGAGTGTAACTGACCCAAGATTCTACCAGCGCAGCCAGGTTTTGAGAAGAAAAATTCACAAAGTTCACAAAGTGACTGACAGGTATATGAGAGGAATAAACACAAAGAAAAACATAGAAAGACTCAGAAACTGAGTGAGGCGAGGGATGGAAGAAGGATCGTCCTTAAGTAAAATATATATTAAAGGTAAGCAGCTTACTCTCTGAAAATTTTCACACTTGCGCTGCATGACCCCTCTGAACAAAGCAGAGCAACTTCCAGCCCTGAGGGGCGCGAGTGCTGAGATGCTGCGTGTTTGTGACAGGGCTGTGCCTAAGAGTCTGTCATCGCCTCAGCAGAAGTCCCTCTGCACGTGACTTAAACCTTGACTACACCCAATTACGGCATTTCTCTGAGCAGAGTCAGTGTTCAGCATGACGTGGTAAATATTTAGGCCAATATATCTGTGCAAACATTACGTCAGACTTACAGACACCGTGTCAGAGTCACGTCTCCCGTCGATGCAGTTTCACTTCAGCACATCATCTGGTGCCTTAAAATTCTGTGCAGTTTCTCCTTGTGCGTCATTCGACATCAGTATTTCACCGTTTTACAATAAATTTAATACAAATTTAATACAAATTTTCTAAATGGAAATCTGTTTTTAAATTACAGTAGCAATGCAGACAGATACAGCACAAAAAAAATCCTTTTAAGAAAAGAAATAAAATTGCATTTCTAATTTTAGAGGCGTTCCCATCATTGTGGCAAACAGCCTGCATTTATGCAACCCACACAACCCTTAATCGGGATATTAATTTGCACCTTTGCTGTGCTAACAGCCTCATCTCTAATTTTGGTAATTTCCATGCTTTCATTTAACAAAAACGGCGAACATTCAAGCTTATAAAACCTTTTGAATTATCTAAAAAAAGGTTAGAAAATGCAGAGGCGTCAGGCTGCAAATGTGTTCTTCTTTTTCTTAGCTCCTGGAAAGTGACATTTTACCAATGAAAGGTTTCTGTCTGCACGGTAAAAGTGAATTTTACTCGACTAACCCAGTCCAAATCCTGAAGACATTATGAAACATTTCCACTGTTTGGAATTACAGGGATTGTATGTTTTTGGAATATATTAATTTGTAATGAAATGACTAATATTGCTTATAAATATTTTTCCGTTTTTCCACTCAAAATTACTATTACCCAAAAACCCATTCACTGTCCACAGTACCAACCTTTTTATTTACCACTCAATTACTGATTACAGCAAGAATAATAGCTGGTGACGGCCCCGCTGAGTAGAATGTCAGCAAGGAAAAGCAGAGAAGGGGGGGGAAAAAGCAGGAATATTTATGGAAAGAATACGACTTTGATCATTATGATGATACGGCACAGAAGTAAATAAGTTACACGGGGGTTACAGAGATGTCCTTGGCCGGGTTGCTATGGTGACACTGAAATGTGTGTTTTGTAGTGTGTGTGACAGAGAGCTGTGAGTGACTGACAGTGCAGGAGCAGACAGGGTACATATGTGTTTGAGCGCGGTGTGCGTATTCAGGCTTGCGTAATAAAATCAGAACAGGCCTGCTGCTTTTCAGTGCAATATGTTTCCAGCTGTCAGATGCATACAGAACGGCCTCATTGTTCCCATAGGGTGCTTCAGACAAAAGTGCACATGTGCTGAAAATAGGGTAGACTGTACATTCAAACCATGTATAGTGAATGCCATCAATGGTGTACTTACAGGGGATGGTGCGTAGGTAGAGGTTGTCCCGTATAATCTGTTGGAGCTTGTGGTCCAGCGAGCCCTTCTGAAACTGCAGACTGAGGTAGTGGCGCAGGTCCGTGTTCAATACTTTTCCTGCATCAACAGAAGCAGAGGCAAGGAAGGTCAATAAAAACATGTTGGTAGTCTCTCAGAAGAGTTTATGCCTAAAAGGAAATCCATCCAAGAGGCATGTACCCTCACAAAGTAATCAATACAACAAAATGAGATTAAACTGTTTTTCTTGACAAAACTGTAACCCTTTCATGCCTCAACGTAATATTTACGTTTGTTTCTCAGGGAATAAACTGTGTTCTGTGTAATTATTTGATGCAAACTGTGCTAACAAAGAGAAACATGAAATGGAGACGACTTAATAAAGACATGGGTTTTATTTTTAGAACATCATACAAGTTAAAATCAAGGTATAAGAAAAACACTGTCATGAAAGCATGAAGAGCTTAACAGACAACATGGTTTGACCAATTTACCCAAGAGATGTCTTTTCAGGTGTCAATAATTAAGCAATTAAGCCCATGCAACTCCCTGAACACTCCTGCAGTGATATTGCAAGGCACGGAAAATGGCCAGCTGCAGTCTGCCAGTAGTACTTTAAGTGTAATCATTTGAATTCAGTTAGGTGTATTTTGATTCATTCTATATAGACAGTATACAGACAGTATAAAGGGACACGCTAACGAATGAATGGTAGCTTACATTAATCAATGAAAGGGCAGTACAGAGGTTAGCAAGCAGTTTCCTACTTAAGAGTTTTTAAAATTTTGATACTCTGGGTTAATTGTAAGACCCTCCCTGAATGAATGAGGTTAAATTAATGAAACAAAATGTAAAGATCATTTGGTAAACTCAAAATTCACAAGGGGCAAGGGAAAACAAAGTCAGAAACTGACAGAATATATTCTTATGTGGAGAGTATGTGAGACCACCTGTCCTTTCAAGCTGAGAGCTTAAATCCTTGTTGATTTGCCTTCTAAGTCCAGGTCGATTACACAATTGAAAATGTAACTGAGGGGGAGAACAAAGGTTAAACTGATTATTAAACTTTGATCTCTTCTGTGAAATTCACTGTAATCATTTAGGATGATTGGGGATTTGGAGTACAAAAGAGACTATAGAGGGATTTCTGGCCTAGAAACACTTAAAAAATTGATTGCAAAGCTGCAGTAGATTACATCTCTGACTGTTTGTTGCATTCTGAGTAATCGGAACAAACTGGACCGAGCTGAATCCATTCATCCGAGGCAACAAATCGGAAATCCAAACCGCTAAGAAACAGTTGATAACAACTGTGCCTGTTGCTCGGTGGTCTTTACAGTTTCAATAACCTCGCACAAGACTCATAAACTTTTTTACCAAAGACACGCAATGCCACAACCTCCAAGAAGCAAGACACCAGAGATTTTCATAAGAAAATCTGAAAAGATTTCGCCTTTGCTCTCAACTCCCAGAAGCCTTTGAAAAAACAAAGAAAGTTCATGCAAAGTTTGAGGCAGAGGAAGACTTCTGAGTCGTCATACACAAGCAGGGAAAAAATACTTTTTCTTTGAAAGAACATGATGAGGAGTTTGGAAAACAGGAAGAGATCTTCGTTGCCTGCAAGCCCTCATCCTCCTCATCTCTTCACAGAGAGAGTAGGCTTTGAAACAGCGTGACTACGGAGAAGTAATCATTTTCCCCCCATTTCACTTCTATTCTCTCTTCGTGTCTTTCCCCTCTTTGTAGTGCACACAGCCCAAACTCTGCTCAGCATGACACTGTTCTGCATTGCTATGAATACCAATCATAAGGACTAAAGATGAGATCTCGCTACTGTAGATGCAGTATATGTACTAATAGAGAGGGGAGAGGCACTAGACTAAGGAGGGGTGATAGAATAATGATGAGCTTTGGGTATATTTCTATAAGCTTACTCAACCCTCAAATCCTCTTTTCCTCATCAGCTCGTGACAGAAGCCAACACAGGCCATTATTGTGACAGCGCAGCTTTCCGATTATTTTGTGTTCTAAACTTACTCTCATTCCAGGTTTTGGAGGCTACTGACTCAAATCAAAATGCCCCTCATGTCCAGAGGCCTTGCTGCCATCTGACAGAGTTTTAGGAGCTGTCATCCCGCCGGGCTTGGCTTTTCAGAATAAAGGTTGCATGTTCTCCGTCTGCCTCTCCAAAGAGGGCTGCATTACAGCTGGTCTAGCAGACAGACAGATTGAAACTGGTGAACCAAGGCCCAATCTGGAAACTTCATCTCAAAACTGTCCCAGAATATCCTTTTCAGCTTGCACACATGGGAATTAATAGGGAAGTGAGGCTTTTTCAGCAAACTACATGTGCTCCATATGCTCACTGACAGCTCATAACTTAGTATACAGATAAAGAAATTCAGCAAATTTAAATTCAAATCACTAAAACTGCTTCTTCTTAAAACTGGAGCATTGCCACTTTTTGGCAGTTAAACCTGCAACAGCTAGACTATTACTGAAATGTCAGTTTGGTTTTCAGAGAAGGGAACTTACAGGAGTATCAGATTAACTCAAATTATTCACAGCTAAGATAAGCCTAAAGTGATAAAAGCAGTTAAATGTATGGCTGCAAGATGCTTTCTGCTTTCTTTGATGACTGGATGGCTTGCATAGCAAAAAAGTGCAGATTTCAGACAATTCATAACCATCAGAAATGTTCAAGAATCTACAACCTTTAATATTTGATTATGATTTTTAACTAAATCATGCAAATGCCTTGGTTAGGATGCTATAATTCATATTTTTTCCTATGACTGGGTTTTTTCCTTTCATTTCCTCCCTGATGTAGCGTCCTTTTAAATTTTCTTCCAGGAGTATGAGGACTGTTTTCATTGTCTTCAAGATTCATTGTTCAAGTTGTGGGAATGTCTGAGGGTCCATTCGGACTTTGCATGTAACACTGGACTTCACAGATCAGCTCCACTAGACTAATTGTGTCATCATTCCTTATTCTCAAAACCTCCCCGCGCTCAAGACTTTCACATCAAATATTAGTCTGCATATTGAACCCTTAATTGTAGGTTAACTGTGCATTTGGGATGATGAAACTCACTCTTTGATGATGAAGAAAGTCTTCTCACAACTGTCAACTTCTCACTGTAATGCTTCATCATGCCTCAACAATCAAAGGAGAACAATCCTCAACAAACACATATACAGATGCAGTGAAGATACTAGGTGTGAATGTGCCATAATGTAAGACAGTTGAGTAGCCACTGGATAAATAAAAGGGCAAAAATGCATGCACTCCCAGGCACACATACCCGCTGCTCTGATCTGTTTACTTCAGTACGAGTACAGTGCTACAGTGCGGCCTTTGTGGTTTCCTGGGTCCTGTCAGACACTGTTAGCGAGTCTGTCACATCAGAGAAGTTCCTCATTGCACCTCCCCATAGATAACATTGCTATTGTAGCAGGCCTCATTTTTCTGTGACAGGGCTTCAATGGGCTTTATTGTACCCCATCAGCCATCCACTCAGTTGGAGGTTATTTCTCTACAGTGAGCCAAAAAGATGAGCAAACTGTACAGTAGCTGTCTACAAAAGAAAATAATAAGGGGAAAAAATTGATCTAATTTCTGTCGAATTTCTTTTATTTAAAATGATTGTTTCCTCAATTTTGACAGTCCCCCCCTCCATTGCATTGTTCACTGCGCTGCAGTCAAACTGATGGTAGGAAATCGGACCTAATTTATTTCTTGTCAGTTATATTGTGACATGTGTTCGCAGGCTTCCGCCCATTTTGGATGAGAGTAGTCTAATCAAATGGACATATCCCTTAAATATTAAGCTGTTGCTTCACATCCCACTCTTCTCACGAATCCTTTCATCTGCTACCTTGTCATTTTTTCATGAAATGTGTCAGAAAAGAGCAAGGTCACCCACGGGAATCCTTCAGCTGCGTGTTGCATCAGCAGTACTGTTTTCTCTCCGAAACTCAAAGAAAATATCTGCACTCGCTCTGCAGAAACAGAAGCGGTGCCTGGCACCCCTAGTGAAGCGACAGACTGTTAACATCCTCACATAGACCAACACCTCACTCAGAAGCCACAGAATTAGATTAACACTCGAAGCTCAAGACATAACTCTTTCTCACACACACGTCATGCATCTGTTTGAGGAGATTTGTTCAGCGAATTGCAAATTCCAGTCCGCATATTATACAAAAATGCAGACTGTGAAAATTATTATGTAAGCCTGACAAAACGTCATGTCACTTTTAAACTGAAGTACTGAGACAAGCAATTAAGAAAGAGAAAAAACCATTAGTTACATTAGTGATATTCATTTCATTCCAGTGTGATGTAATCTGATGGTGTTCCAACTCTCTAAGTATGCTTCATGTACTTCTAAAGCAGCTAACCATTTGTTATTAAAAACTGTACTCTATATTACATATTATCTGTAGGTTACTGTAAGTTCAAATCACTTTTTAAATTTATTAATAAGATATGCACATTTTGACCAATGATTTGATTATGATGTAATCACTGAATTGCAAGCTTTAGGTTTTCTGATGAAACAAGACAGAATAACCACAGCCTGCTGTTGGAAAAATACACTTTTTTCCTTCCTGGGGGAATAAATGAGAAGATGTCTCTATCTTTAAGATTAAGATGAAGCTTCTACCAGCAGATAGTTAGCTAGGGCAATGGTTAAATGGTCACCTCAAACCTTATTAAAACATAATATATTTTTCATTTAATCCATACAAATAACAACTTGTACAAGTTTTTTAAGGATACAAGTGGCCCCGCAGCAGTTATTACCTCCCCTTTACCATAGAGACGTGACAGGCTATCAATCATCTCATTAAAATATTGACAAATACATAAATAAATGCCTGGCATGTTTTAAAATGCATGATATTGTGTTTCTCTTTAAGCACAGTGAAAGTTGAGCAAATGCCTGGAGTCAGTTGTGACATTTCATTCTGAGGCCTTCTCCCTTAGGGAGAAGTCCACTGGGAGGTCATTATCTCTGTTGTCTGTCTGTCTGTCTGTCTGTTAATTAACTGACATCTGAATAAGGAATATGTCGTCAGGTCTTGAGCTGTTCTTTGACACCTCTCTCTATACACTGATGGAAACACAAGGCATGAATTCCCCCAAGACATATATATGCTATGCGAATGCAAAAAAATACCTCAACCCATGAATTGGATAACTGAAGATGACCACCAGAAAAAAGGAGCAAACAGTCCACGTAAAATGGTTAAAATAGATGAGAAAGTGGCAAAAAGTGAATAAACGGTTAAACCACCTAAAAAATGTAGGTATCAATTAAAATTATTGGCTGAAAGCATGATAGACTAATATTAGAAATACTGTAGTAGTACAGGAAAAGAAAGTACAGTAAATCTATCAGCAACCTTAGCAAACAGCATACACACTAAACATAACATATGGGTTAATTGGTCATTAAGAATACTAAAACAGAAAGAAATGGAAATTGTACTGCACATGAAAAACTAAAAGTAGTCAAGAATACATTTTAACAAAATTGTTTTCAGTAAACATGCTTTTGGTACTTCAAATGAAACAGGTTGGGAACATCTCCTATAGTGTAAATTTATTCACTGGTTAGTTTAGCAATACACCTGGAGACAGGAAAAAATAGCTTGACTCTGTTAACAGATTTTATCATAACAGTGACCAGTTACTATGTCAGGCAACCAGAAGAGGCTCCAGGTATCGCTCATCGCAGCTAAGAAGTAGTTTAGCAGGTAAAACCTAGTATGAAGGGGTTTACAGGGTTAATCAACATCTAAAACATTAATTAGTCGCATGCCCTGACCCAACAGTGAATAGTGTCAGCTGCCACTCCATCCCACCCACCCGCTTCCACATCACCTGCTGGTTTTTGCCAGTGTTTGCTTAAAACACAAAATGCTTATAATCCAACCACTGGTTTGTTATTGAAGTACAAAATTTTATGTTATAATGAAGAGAAAGCCAGAACTACAAAGACACAGCTCAGCGTTTCACTTCTCCCACTATAATAATTGTACATATTGTATGTAATCGAAAGGTGACAGATAAAAATGAAATAATACTGAGTTGTGTGGATCTATTACTGTGTAGGGGGCATTTTACTGACATGGTTCGAATCCCCTACAGTCTGGGAAGAAAGGGTTACTGATAAAGCAATCAAGTTTTTTTTCAGAGTGATCTCCTTTATCCTTTGATGAAACATTCCCATCAAATAATGATGATGATGATCTCTTACAGGAAAACAACATTCTCATGATGTGTATGACAATTATGTGAATGAAATGCTGTGGCATTGCAGTTACCACATCTGATACCAGCTGAATAACTGGGAGATTCGGACTAAACATGTTTGTATACAGTGTTCTGCACCACTATCATCAAAGCACCAAAGAGAGAAGATCTTTGGATAGCATGGTGTTTGATCCCTCCAGTCTCCAAACTCAATTAAACAAACACCCCTGCATGGGTTCTTCCAATATTGAAACCTGTCTCATGTTGTGTATTTGTCTTGCTCCAGTTAAAAGGAAATAAATAATGGGGAAAATTTATATGCAGGTTTAAAGACAGTAAATATATGCACTTTACTAAGTGCACATAGAAAATTCAGTATTAAAATGTATGCATAAAGAGCCCGAAAATCCATGCAATATGTAAATGCACCACATATAAAATATGATAAAGACATACTTTGTGCTATTTGGACTCTTCCCTACATTCTGAGATTTAATCTTAGGTGTTTCTTACACTCTTCACTTTTAATTCACTCTCTCTAATGCTCTCCTGCACCCATAGTTCAGGGAAGCTTGATCTTTCTAGTCCCTTTAGCCTTCCCTACCCATTCATCATGTGATGTATGACAAGTCACCGACATCCTCTGACATCAAGCTTGCCTCTATCTCCTGTGGCACTTGGTCAAAGAGAGTTTGCTACAGCATCAACACCTGCAAGACCTCTGGTTTGGCTCCCCTCATAGTTCTCATAAATTTCCTGGACTGACAGAGCGCCACCCCCTTCCCCTAACCTTGCAGCTTCTTGTGGCCATTTTAGGGGACAAAACTGCCCGAGGGAACTTCTGAGGGGCAAGTTTAGCAAAGAGCCTCGCCTCAATTTTTCAGACAGTTCAGAATCAGAATCAGAATCAGAATACTTTATTGATCCCTGGGGGAAATTATTTTGTCCGTGGGACTAGGATCTCGCTGACTCCGTCGAGAGAAGCGGTGTGCCATAAACCCGGCTTATGATCTCACACCTCACACAGAACCGTCAGATGAATTATCTTCACTTATATAACTGGCATGTGGAGTGTTACTACGGCTGGAGGATTCTGTAATAGAGGGACATGATGGGCCACTCTGTAGCCATGTTTTTCAGTCTGTCTGCTTGGCTGGCTGGCTACAGAGCTATGCAAAGTTAAACAGGCAGTGGTCTCACATGCCCAAACCACTCTCCGCACACTTCATTTCACCTCATTTTCACAGTGTGCCCACACCGGGACAGAAGTCTGACATAAGCAGCTTAGAGGGATGAACTAAAAGAGGAGTGGAGAGAGGGCATGGGGAGGCAACAAGAAAAAAATGGAAAAACAAAAAAATTTAGCAGGCGATTAGATTTGTATATTTGACGATGTCAGGACTTCATTTAAAAGAAACTATTTAAAGGCAGTGCTTAATTTTTTCAGACTTTATTTTTGTGACAGAGACAAGCACATACTCATATGGAGGCAGTGTGTAGACAGTGTGTGCACTTTTAAGTAGACTGCAAATAAAATCAACAAAGCCGATATATTAGCTGATATATTATGAATATTTTGAAATCCAAATACATGATTTATTATATGAGGTAATGAGAAGTTAAGCACTCTCAATATCAAAAAGGCAAAAGTTAAAAGTGAAGCTCACATCCCATATGTAACATAAACCTGGGCTGCGGCCCCTCGACAATAAAGACTACAAATATTCCCTTGTATGATCATAGCATGACACATTTCCAACCCACTAATCTTCCAACTACACAGAGAGACATCTGCCTCTGCATTAAAGTTAACTAACCATATGCTTTCCTCTCCTCTGCCCTCCTGCCCCTCCCCTCTCTTGTCCATCACCACACAGGAGATGGAGGAATGACCTTCCTCCTGTAAAGTAAAGGCAAGATCAGACCAACTCAGCAGAAGTGCAGTGGTGGGAGTGAGCTGGGGTGTGCGAATTAACAGCAGCATCAACAGCAGCAGTGCTGTGATAATGTGAGGCGGGAGATGTCCTGGTCCCAGAGAGACGGGGGGCAGGGCGGGTGGGAAGTGAAGATAATGAAAAGTGGAAGAAAGAGCATGAAGTGTTGAGAGGAAAGAAGACTTTTAGCCTGCAGGGGCTGAGAGACACACTGTTGCTCTAGTTTACCTATTTTGTTTCCAAAAGCTTCCACCTTTAATTGTAGTTCTCTCTTTTTGCTGTCTCACAGTCCCTCACAGTCTGACTTCTCTTCATCTCATGGCTGTACTTTTAATGAGAAGTCTGTGGACCAAGCCTCTGTTCTATCATTAATGTGGTCTGTGCAGAATGAAGCAGCTGAAGATGTAGACACAGAAATACACAAAAAACACATCTCCTGTAGATCCTCGCTTGGCATCAGAGTCTAGCGTCATGCTCAAGCAACATGTCTTCAATAACAGCGTATTTATTCATTCAACTAAAATCTGCACCACACTGAAAGCAGAACGTCCGTGACGTTGTTCATCCAGCTAATGATCATCATAATTCATTTGCAACCTTGAACTTTAGCATAATTTGGATGAAGGGCTATTTGGTGATCATAACTGGAAGTTTTATAAACATCTGACTAATAATCTCAAAGGAGCAGCAATTCTTGTGAAATGCAGATAACAGATATTCGGATCTTTGGCGATCAATCCAGCGGTGTAGACAATTCACTTAAAACCACAGATGTTAACCTCATGGAGGGAAATTAGTGACATCACTAATGCCATGACGATTTAACCTTGCGGCATCGTGGATGTCTGCACATCATTTCACAAAACTCTACCAGCTGTTGAGATATTTATGTTACTAGGGCTGCTCAATTAATCGAATTTTAATCTGGGCTTTCAACGATCATTTAAAATGACTGAGCCGATTATTAGCCCCTCCCTCATTTATTCGCGACACCTTAAAGGCCGGTCCGTGAAAATATTGTCGGGCATAAACCGTCCGTGGCGCAAAAAAGGTTGGAGACCGCTGATTAAGAGGACCCGAGGGAAGCTCGGAAAGCTAAGCAGGAGTTATTTGGAGAGGAGAGTGACTGCTGTTGGTTGAAAAGAGGTAAAAAAAAAACAACTTCAGTGGTGTTGCACACTATGTTATATTATTTTTTAAAGTCATTGTTAACCCTTTAAATCCGGTCAGAGCAGCACGCTCCGTGTTGTGTAACTATTTTTAAATCCCTGTAGAACCTGAACCGTGTAAGCTAGCGCAATAATTTGTTTTGCATATGAAACCGGAGGAGTTGTACTTACATCTGATGCCATCAGCTTGTCCTCGGTCACGGTTTCCTTCCACATAAAGCTTTGCAAAAATTGCATAAAAAGCGCTTGCAGCAACAAAAACATAATATTCCAGAAACACGCTTTGCCGATCCATCAGCCGTTCGTAACACTTCCCACAGTGAAATGATGCACATGCTGTTTTCTTTGCAAATTTGCATCATAGGATTGTTTTTTGTTTTTCCTGCAGTATATAAAAACTGTATCTCCAAAATAAAACTATGAAGACACTCAAAATAAATTTCCTGTTGTTGTAAACTATTTTTTGCAACTTTATTGTATTTAAAGTTTTGAGGGATAAACCTCTTAAATTTCTCCAAGTAGAAATATATGTAAACAAAACAAAAACGATTTTCAATTTTTTTGTAGTTTATTGCACTTTTTTGCAATTTATGTAATTACTATGGACTTAATGCATACATATTATTAAAATATGGGCTATAACAGTTGTATTGATGTATAGCAACTTGAAATGCTCCCACAAATGGCACTACAGCATGTAAAAAAATAATATAAGCTCTGGTGGACTTGGTTCTATAGTAGGTCTTAAAGGGTTAAATAAATATCGTCAAATAATCGTGATCTCAATTTCAGTGAAAATAATCGTGATTATCATTTTTGCCATAATCGAGCAGCCCTATATGTTACTTTTATTGCTATAAATGCAAGCAGCACTGCCAGAATTTTCTTTATAAACTGAATCATCTCTTTTTTAATTAATAGCAGCCTTGAGAGCAAGAAAATATTTGCCATATTTTGGATTTGACTGATAAATTTGGATCTATAAGCCTCACCAGCTTTATTTTCTCCTGGCAAAAAATCTGCCCATGTTGTATTTAATATGGTGTTTTGATTTCTGAATAAATCTTGCCAGACTCAGTCTTGACAGCCTTGTTAGCATACCAGCACGGTCAATTTTTTATTGTTCCCAGTGGATCCGATTCTTTCAGCGATGTCTTTTTCTCCCTGCGGTAATGTACATCCTCTGAGCCGCTCAGTTTGAAAAGCCAATGGTGTGGCTGATGTGCATTTCTTATTCACTGCCTCTCTTCACTTTACCTGTTTCACATGCAAAACTACATCTGGCATAAATGGATGCAAACACTGTTTCTGCAAGAGAGAAACGAGTTTTCAAGTTATATCTAAAAAAAACTAAAAAAACAAGTGTGACTCAAGTGGGCTGTGTTGTTCTCTGCTTGTGGGACGGTCTGTCTAATCCCAAGCTTGTTGTCAAATCATGTCTCCATAAAAGTGAAGTCATGTTTTTTTTTTCTTTTTTTGTGGTGCAAGAGCCAAGCCAGGCATGTTCAATTATTGAAACCCAGGGAAAACTGTAAGAAAGGGAATGTATTAGCAACTGAAATTAGGTGGAAGCCGACTAACATGCTCAGGCAGTCAGAAACATAAAATAAAAGCCTGGGTTCTCATTCTGCATCACCTCAGACCTAATGGCACAGTGTGTTTTCCTCTTTGTCGTGTCAAACCAAGGCACCATAAACAGAAGCAGCTCATAAAGTGCAAACCTGTAACCCTAAGTACTGTTTAGTCAACACGGCATAAAAAATCTGTGCATTATTGCATCTACTGAGCTCATGAGGAATTCTTTTTGATGTTTAATGAGTCTACAGTGAGCAAAAAGATCTGAGTCATCCTTAACCCAAGATGGCTGTCGAGTGCCATAGTCTGCAGCTTTGCCATTAATCCTGCCAGCCACTGGGGAATGGCGAGAGAAATATGGGCTATCACAGTCATCTTCCTCAGTGGTAACTAACAGATAGTCAAACTACAAAGTGCTCATTAATGTGGGTCATAGCAAAGCGAGGGCAGGAAACCGGGAAATCTCTGGCTCACTGTTTCTCTCTCTCTCTGTGAGGAATTTAAGTGACTGACAGATTGACAGAGGAGGATAATATTATTAATTCAACCACATGCACACCCAGAAAAAAGATAAGCTTGAAATAGAACCGTAGTTGTTGCTGTGGTGATGAGATGTGCTAGCTTAGCTGTTTTCAGACAGCAGCCACATCACCAGATTTGGCAGAGAACGAAAACGAAAGAGAGCAAGATTGTGCAAGTGTCACCACAGAGACAGTTAGAATTTGTGTGACACTCAGCACTATTATCCAGTTCATTACAGTGCGTTGTCATTAAGAGCAACTTCCCAACGTCTGGACCAAAGGACTAGTCAATCTAGATGCGTCTGTCATCATATACAGACTGAACAAAAGGTGCAGCTCACCGTCTAATTCTGCTCTCTGGGCAATAACTCTTCTTCCACTTTCTGTTTTATCATTATGACTTCTTGTGGATGGCAAAGGTCGTCTTTTCCGTGCTGCCTGAAATGCTAGTCCATCGCCTCCAATACCATGCATTTTACTGTTGAGTGAGCAAAGAGCATCCTGGGGGCACTGGGGCATCTTATGAAAGTGCATTGTGTTGAGAGAGCACAAAGCACAAGTATATTTCACCTTAGACACACATGCACACACCCTCATCCAAGTACAGCATCACGTTCCTAAGATGATCACAACACTTATATATGGCAGCTACATCTGTCTGCCTCTGCTTCTCATGTAAATTTCTAGCCAGTTTATTGCACAGTTGTGCAAAGCGGTTAGACTAGCGGTGTAGCCTTGTTGCTACACCGAGGATGAGGACACGCAACACAAAAAACTATGTTAAGCTTTTCTGAGGCCAATGGTTAGTTTTTAAACAGAGTTTGAATGGAGGAAATATAAATGTCACTATTAGAAACACATCTTTGACCTGTTGGCAATTTATTTAAAGAGTGATCCTTTTTATGAGACAGTTTTGTTATTTCCAGCCATGAGACTCATTATATCAGCCCTTTAGAGGTAATAGGGCTGAAGCATTTTCTTTTTATTACCAGTAAAGCAGCAGAACATTTTTGTGATTATTATTTATTTCTTTTATCAGAAAATGCACACTAATTTCAAGGCAAGGCAACTATCAAAGCTGAAAGATTTAAATTGGAATTTATAATTACATAATGTGCAATTAAAAATATTTAGAGCTGTTTTCCTTAAATAGCTTTTAAATGATCTAATTAGTCAAAAGAGATTCAGATCATCTTTCTTTTGATCAACTGCAGTTGTCCCTGGGAAACACTAGAGGACTGAAGCAGCTCTCTCCCACTGCAAAAACATGCTATTTGCAATGCACAGTAAACACCATGGCTTTCTATATGGAAATGATTGTGATGTGCTCATTATAACTTGTGTAATTAAATATAACTATGTTGTGTAAACTTATGCGAGCTAAAGCCAAACTGAGTTTGAGATTATATATAGAGGAGGAGGAGGGAAAAACAACTTCATCAACATCTGCACGTTTAATGTTCTGCAGCTGTGTGCATTCAGCAAGTGCAGCATACAGTGCGGCTGTAGGAGCACTCAGGTGAGAAGTTCATGATGAGATATCCAGAGGATAATGATAGCAATTCCAATAACTCGCTTCGCTCACTGCACACCCACTCGCTCACTGTGCAGAATCTTAATCCTGGGCTGTAATCCTGCTGACTGAGAGGACCCAGAGAGCCATTTATAACAATGCGAGCAATAAAGAAGATGGCACAAAATACATCCCCACCGTGTTTATGACAGACACTCAGATTACATCGGCTCTGAATCTGAAAATAACTAAAGTGCAGCACAGCTATATCCCAGGCTTGTTGCCTTATGCTATAAGCTGTCATTATATCTCGGCAACTATGTCTGCTTGTTGAGTATTTACTATAGTAAACACTTTGCAGTAATGCAAGTATGATTCCACTACCAGAATTTCTCACAAATTATGATAAGGCTGCAGTCTGCACCATGATCTGAGTCAGAAGGGTGAATAATGTGTTGGCTTCATACCAAAATAATAATAATAATATAATAATAATACAGAGACAGAGAAGAGAAATGACAGAGGTTTAATCAGAGGTGAAAGCAGCCTGCGCTGATTAGGCTGTGGAGGTGTGGTTGTGGATCTGCAGACGGGGATTAACCGCTAACCCCATCATGAGCTTATATTGCTATAACTACAGTTTCAGTTGGGGAGTCTGCTTGAAAACAGTTGGAAACACAATTTGCTGAGCTCCTAATTGGCAAAAGGCTGAGAGAGTTTGAGGGATTGCAGGATTTTGGTACTAAAGGGTAAAGAATCCATTGGTGGCTCTCTTTTTTTTGGTTTCTGCCAAGCAAAAAAGCAACCACATGGCTTAGACTGCCAGACAGAAATTATGCTGCATATGGTAGACTATGTATGCATTTCTACAGAGAATACATAAAGATTTTTTAATACAACCTTTTGTCCAATTTAAACAAGTTTGCAAAAGTTAAATATTGTATAATGACAACAATACAAGAAATAATTAAAAAAAATATCAAAATCTGAAGTTTTCAGTGTTTGAAAAGTATAAAGTGATTTGATCCAGCTCTACCTTTACCTAACTTTGTGTAAGCATAACCTAACTTGGGCATAAGAGACACCAATCTCCTGTGTTCATAAAATATACATATGAATAACAAGTTCAAATGAAACAATACAACACTGAGTATTCCCATAAAGTGCTTTATTAGGGGTTTTGGGTCGCAGTATGTCAACAGAACAGTTTAAATCTACTCTGGCATTTAGTTTATAAGCCTCTGGAACTATTCCTTCAGAAGCTATATGGTGTTTTTAGCGGTAATGACTAATTGCAGCCCCTGTGCCATATGGATAGGGGCATTACCGCTTCAATCGGGATAAAATGATTTCATAGGACAAAGGCAATGACTCTTACAATTTTGTACTAAATCCTCTGAGGGGGCCTGAGGGAAAACGTCCCTTTACATGTGACATTTTGAGACAGCATATTTCATTCAACCAGCCCAAAAATATTCTAGTCATATTAGTGTTCATTTTGTATAGGTGTGAAAACAGGTGCATCAATTTAGATCTAACTATGACAATATGATAATCAGCTGACTCCAGTGAAATTGTAAATAACCACATGGAAGAGAAGAGAAGAGAAGAGAAGAGAAGAGAAGAGAAGAGAAGAGAAGAGAAGAGAAGAGAAGAGAAGAGAAGAGGGCTGTTTTCACGTCTCCACTACAGGTTCTGGGGCTGACTCTCAATTTATGTGACACAGGGAAAACTTGGGAATATAGGAGAGTGCTCCATAGGGAAGGAGGACAGACAGGTTAGAGTGGTCGGAGAAGAAGAATTTGCAGCAGAGGCCGAGGAATTTCTGTCAGTTGCGTGTTGACACTTGCAAGGCGTGAAGTCGATGGAGACAAACATTGAGGGTAGGCTTTGACATGTTTTTGGCTTCAGGAAAAATTTGCTCTCAGACACACATGATGTCTGGAGAGATGGGCGCATGAGTCAGCAGAGCCTGAAGTTCGATGGTAGAGGAGGTAACACGTGAGAACAGCAAGAGAGGACAAGCCGTTAGAGGTGGAGGGAGATTTTGACAGTCCCCATGATGATCCTATGACAACCTGGCTCAGGTGAGTGCCGTGACCTGTTGACAATCTCACCTAGGCTGTCCACATAGAAATGGCCCTGTTATACCTTAGACGTGCTAACAAGTTCAAAATGTTAAGGATTGGAAAGTCAGGGGAAAAATAAAGAGAAGCAACAAAAAAACTGTCTGGGGCAGCTATTTTACAGTGCATCAATAAAATGTATTAACGAAGATGATAACAATAACTATTAGAAGAGAGCAGAAAGCTAAAGAACTGAAGAAAAATCAAAAAAAGTCTAACATTCAAAAAGGGAAGGCCATAAAACATTACTGAAACATTACTGCGTTTTACTGCACTGCAGATTATTTTGGCATACGGACACCATCTTTCCCTAAACAGCATTTTCATTAGTGCTGATAATTTATCAGACATCAATTAATCAAAAAAGTCTACAATTTGTAAGGCTGTAACAGCAACACATGACAATTTTGTGTTAGTTATGAAACTGTTTTCCAACCAGTAGTCAAAAACTGGGGTATTTTGAATGTATTAAAACACAGCATTGACACACGCAGCTAGGACTAATGGCTGTTTGACATGAATTTAATCTTTAAGCCATAATCAGTGTTTTCTGCTGATTAATTATTCACTGAATCAGCAAATGCCTGAGGAGCAAAATTATTTATACAAAGCATATGCATACAATAAGCAACTACCTATAAACGCACACAAAATATCTACACAAACCACAAATAAAGCAGCTTGCAACAGTGGTCTGTGAAGTAGAAACAACGTGTTTTCATAACCTCTCTGAACCAGAGGGACAAGTGCACAAGACATGGGAATCTATTTTTTTCTTCCCTATTTGCACATGTCCCAGTTCAAAAACCATGCAAATCCATCGAAGTCTGAATCTCCACTCTGCATATCACAGTGAAATCTGCAACGGATACATTGATTTATGAAGACAGACAACCTCAGGTACGTGCATGGAGTTGAAAGCAGGAAGAGGGGGGGGGAAGAAAAAAGAAAGACCACATCTTTCCCGCAGACAAATTACATAACAGACAAACTCTGGTATCCAGACCCGAAGAGTCAAACCTGAAAGACATTTCAGGCAGGATGTCTGCTGAGCAAGTGGATCATGATGTAACGTGATGAATCTCCAGAGACACGGTCTAAGGATGTTAGATACTGCCATTTTTCAGACAGTAAACCTGTACTGTAGCGAGGATGAATAACAAACATGGCATATGCATATAATAATATCCAGACCACATTTATAAAAACCTGCCCCTGCTATGAAAGCACAAAAAATGATGAGCACAAAACCACTACATGCAGTACACACAAATTCTAATTTATTTATTACAATTTTCACATAAAGTTCTATTTACTGTAGGCTGTATATAAAATGTGAATGTAGATACCGTGACATCCGCCTCTGGATTATCAAACCCTGTGGGCTGATCATTTTAGCCACCTAGGTTTATTAAAATCAGGCATCACAAGCTAGGTATCAGCCTGACTGAGACGTGGGACAGTTGGACAGTGACTTGTCAGTTCAGAAGGCAGGTTTCTGCTCATTAGGAAAGTGGTTACTGAGGTCATAGCTCAAGTGAGCAGTTGAGTTGTTTTCCAATTGACTTCCATATAATTTTACTTTTTTGTGTAAACAGTGCAGGTTTTAAGTAGTACTTGTTGCTGTTTGAATTTAGGTCTGTGTTCGTTTGTCAAAACTTACTCCAACTTACGCTGCACATACGGCGGGTATAAAGTTACAGGTACAAAATTACTTAATTTTCACATCAATCTCTTAAGGTAATGATATATTTAGTATTTATCAATATTACCAAATTGGTAATAAAATATAATTGTTGCTGATAAAATTACAGTTGAGTCCTTTGGGCAAGACAAACACATATGTGCATGCACCTTCCTCGTATTATTGATGCTGTACACAAAGGGCTGCTGATTCACTCCAAACCTTGGACCTTTTCAGTAATCGTACCCAGACAAGTGCTTGACACCCTGGGTGATCACAGCTCTAATCCTCATACTCATGTGGGGTAAAGCTACCAATTGTTGCTGCGGAGTAATTGTTCTGCATAGCAATTATGCTCCATAAACACTGCCGCTACATGCACCCCAGAAGAACCAGCTGTAATTATTTCCTTTGAAAGGGAATTTTTCCATTGCCTTCAATGAAACCACTTAACGGATGGTAATTTTTAAGGTTTCGCAGTTGTGTAATGAGAGGATATTCTTGTTAAATGGAGCCTCAGTGGGCTTTCCGTTGAAAGGATGGTTTGAAAGTAAAGGAGAGAGGGAGCGATTGCTGTAGGCAGGGAACTGGAAAGTTTATCATCATCTCAAGGTTATGTTGTATCCCATCCACCTGTGAAGCTTCATTGACCACACTGCTCTTCATGGGCTATAAACAACAAACTAACAATTGCCTACTGGCCACACACACACACACACACACACACACACACACACACACACACACACACACACACACACACACACACACACCTGTATTTAAACACTAATTCCTTCCTCTAATGTGTTCTGCAGCAAATACCCGCGGTGACAGCATGACGCATGCTGGCACCTCTATATAAATTATGAAAGCACAGACCAAATCAGGCATTAGTCTCTGTCTAGCTCTAACAAAAGCATGCTGGGCCCCCTTCAAGCAATCCACTGGTGAATTAAAAAGTGAGGATAAATCAAGCTGTCAAAGATTTTGCATCAACCTGCAGAAACTGCTAGATTAAAATAGTCTGTGTGCCTACAAAAGCTCTGCCAACAGTCTCCTGACAGTTCTGCCACCCATTCTCTGTTACTCAACACCATTGGCCCATACCTCCACCTAAATAGAAAGCACAACACCCCAAATTAATTAGAGATGAATATGCTGTTTGAGGACAGTTATTTATCTCCACCAGTATCCACAAGGAAAGACCATGAGGGGTTTTGGAGGACAATGATTAATTTAATCAAGTGTGAGTGAACTTTCTCCAAAAATCATGCCGCTCCGACAGATAATCCGCTTTCCCTGAAACGTTTCCAACAGGATTAGCCCCCGAGGGAAGCCTGGATGCGTTTTACAGGGGAGAAACAGAGAGAGAGAGAGAGAGCGCGCAAGAGAGAGCAAGAAAGAAAATAGATGGAGAAAAAGAGAGAAAGTCAGTAAGACAGAAAGATAAAGAAGGATTGAAGGGAGGCAAAATGGAAGAGAAAGCTGGATAACATACAAAGGGGATTGAGGATGGGCTGAAAAGACTAAAAATTGAAAGAAACATGAAGGGTGGTGGAGTGTTGTTGCAAAGTTTCAAAGATGGAATAAGATTGAGCGGCTGAAGGGGTGCAGAAAAATTGAAACTATGTTGGCAAAGTGTAGTGGACATGATGTCATATCGGGATTGAATAATAGAAAGGTAACACTTAATCCTAACTACACTAGCACAACTCCTCACTTTCCCCAAAGCAGAAGGAGAGGTCATCTCTACAGCCCTTAACAACAGCTGTGCCAGTCAAATAGACAGTGTACCAGAGGTTTTTAATAAAACAACTTTTTGTATTTTGGGTAGACTGGGCTCTTAATTTTATCCATGAAGCCTTAGGCCCAACAGCAAATAACTCAGAATTTGAAAAACAACTTCAGATTAGACTTTTATTAAGACTAAAACACAAAAGTCATGTTAAAAAAATCAAGTCAACTATTCTGCTGTACAGCAAATGATTTACCTGTAAAACTGTAACAATGAATTGTTGCAAAATATAGACTGTGATTTACTATGAAGTCCACACCAATCTTGTCTCTGTGGCAGGAATACTTATTTTAATAGTTATGAATAATGAACTGAAGTTACTGCTGTTGTGTCACACACATAAACGAGCACAACACTCATTTATTAAAGCTCCAAACAGTCTAGAATCAGTTGTGAACACCAAACAAAACGTATGAAGACATTTTCAATTACTGGACACTTTAATATACTGGATTAAAAAAATAAATAAAAGAAGAAGAAGTTTTAAAATCTGAAAGCCAGGTAGTTATTTGAAATTCCTGAAAAGATAACTTAGATAACAATATTATTAAACAATACTCCAAAACTCACAGTAGTAAGTAAGTTTTCCAACATGCTTACAGAAAAATGTAGAAAAAAATGGCAGTAATCAGAATTATGGATGAATGTAGAAAAAGATAGGGGTTGTAGCGGAGCTGAATTTTCTTTACAGCTTCTTCAACAGCAGCATGTGCAGGTGTCCTGGCTGCTCACAATAAAAACTAAGAAGGTTTGCTGAACGCAAGATTTCTGAATTACATTACAATCTCAAGAGTCTCTCAAAGCTCACAAAGCTCTCCAAAGTCTGCCTCTGGCCTGATAATTCAACTTCCTTTTTAAAATCTATGTTGTGCCAAGCTTGAGGTTATAACTGCCAATGGGGCAGCGCTGAGCCGCACTGAAAGCTGTAGCATTTGATTAAGCTCCTCTATTCCAAGCCTAATGCCCTGGCCTTGAATTATTCACCGAGTTGGTGAAGAGGGGCTGTGCATGCTACAAGCTTGCTAAGTGTGTTAGCCTAAAAAAACATAATGCAATAAAGTTCATCCATGCATAATGGATAGGAGACTGGGGCTGGGTGTTCTCTGTCGTGGGAAGACAGAATTAGAGAGAGGGGATCAGGGAGACAGTCGATGTTGCCAAATCGGCGTCCTTCCATGCCAGGGCAGTCTCCGGCCACAACCCCTCTTCTATCTGCCATTTTTCGTTTCTGTCCATCCAGCAGAGCTGTAGCACAAATTCTTTCAATTTCAAGGGAAATGACAAATGGAGGACATCGCCACACTAAGAATTATAAAGTCAACTGGGGTCAGAGTCGAGTGAATTCAGTAAGAGAAAGGATTATATTCATCACTTTTGGTGTGTATTTGAGTTATTAAGCAACCTTAAGTAGGATCATAACGCGTTTTACTGCTTATAATTAAACCTAATTCACTAAGATAATGATCTCTGTGTCACATGATTACATGCGGCGCATTGTGTAATCAACACCATCCTGGTTTTAGCATGCTAGTACAGCTCTCACTGTCTCCAATTAAAGCACTGATTGTCCCTGGGGTGTTGCATGTCATGCAGGCTCATTTATCACTTCCGAGTGTAGCATCGCTTTAAAAGTCCAATTCACACCTTCAGAATCCATCATACTCACAGTGAGGTCTTCACAAGCCTAAAATATTCAAGGTTACACAGTCATAAAGGGGAGATCTGATGTGTTACTCCGATTCAGCTCCCATATTAGCATTTTTGGTGTGTGACGTTAAAAGTTAAATAATTTTCCCAGGCAATGAATAACAGTGAAAGGTTTAATTCAAGCTTGCTCGTTTTATTTAACATCGTGTGAACATGTTTGTGAACAGGGGAAAGAAAAAACAACGGTGGACACGATGCTTAAAATCTCAGCTGGTCACTCTAGGGGTTGGCTTTTAGCCACTGGCAAACAACAGAGAAGAGGATGAAGTTAATATATGCTTGCTGTTCTTGTTAGGTTGCACTACTCGGTGAAGAAGGTGGCATGTTGCATTAATATGCCAGAAAGCAGAATCCTATTCAACATGCTTTTCACATACTATATTGTAGTACTAAGCGTTTGACACATCGCAGCATCGATGCAGCCGCTGAAGCTGCTCAGCATTATTCTGTAAGGAGCTGCTCATAAAAAAGAGGCACCATTTTGATTTCCAGTGTTTGATGAACGTATCCTTGAGCAGGACGTTTGAATTTACCAAATAACTCATTGCTCTAAAGACGCGGAATGTATAAATTTGAAAAGCAACTGCTCCTTTCTACCTAATTCCTTTAAAATTAAGTGCTCGGTAGTAAAATAAAATGGTTAAGACAACCATTTTGTCTGAGTCAAAAATAGCTCCCACTGCCACTCTGAAGGTTGATGAGAAAAAGGAAAAAAGGGAGTCTCATGCACATGGATACAGTGTGTAAATAAATAGCTAAAAACCAAACAGAGTGCTGTTAAGTATGCATAAGCCCTTTGAATTTGTCTTCCTGATCTGCCTTGGATGACAGCCGTTCACGCAGGCAGAATACAATATGAGAGTGTATCACCACAACACAGGCTGTTCTCTAACGTGAACTCTTCCTCTCCACACAAAAACCCACATTTGGCACCATTCACTCATTAAATCATAAAGCCACTAACATGCAAACTCTGACATGGAAATAATCGCCGGGCTACAGCTGGATGATTTTCAAGCGTTGTTCAGGGTGGAGTGATGAGCCGCTGTTATCGTGACATGCTGCCCCTTCGGTGTTTGTCTTCAGTGCTGCGACAGTAAATTTTCTCTGAGAGACTTGAGAGCTCTCCTGCTCTGACCAGTCTGGTATCTAGCCGGCAGCATGTAGATGGCTTCGAGATTCGTTAAACAAAAAGTAAACCTCTGCCGTTTTCTGCTTAACTTGCTAGTGATGGCTCTGCATTAAAAACATCCAGTGAACGCCTTTATAAAAGGAAAACAAAGAGTGGCATTAGTAGTAGTGCATTTGCTAGACTTATAAATAAAACAAATTATGGCACTTGAACTCATGTTACCCTGCAGTGGTTCCAACAAACACCGACTAGCTCACACTAAAACCAAATGAGTCAGTGCGCTCAAGTGGAGACAGCGTACTTTGTTGGACAGAAGCATCTCCCAGTACACTTGCAGAAAGGACAAGACCGGAGGAAGAAAACGACTAGAACAGTTGAATTTAGAGCAAAAGACCACACATGCTTCCTCCCACTGCGGTGCTGATGTTGGCCGACAGATGTGGTTGCCACGGCGCCTAATGTGTGTCACAGACAATTGCGGGTGTGCGGTAGTGAAGCTGGTATGCGATGCTAGTCTCCAGCTTGGGGACTTAAGGGAAACTAACACGTGTCTGATTATATTTTTTTGTCTCTATCAATAGTGGGTATATGAGGTGTTCATGGCCCTGTGTTTCATAGCGTGTGTGCATTCTTAACATGTGCCCTTTGCATGTTGGTGTCCTCATGAGTATGTGTGTAAATCATGTCCTGCTACAGGGCCATGACACAGCTTGTCATCGTGTCACAGCGAGAGCCCGGCCACCATGAGAAAATAGCTGTGAGAGAAAAAACAAGATGTCATGGTTCAGCAAATACTTACTCCCTGTACTATTGGCCAGATGCAGATTTCAAGAGGTAAAGGAAGAAAGGGCATTTCTTTTAAACTTCCTAAACCTGTCTGACACTTTTAAATCCATAAAACAAAAACTTAGCAGCTTGTCAGAAGTAAGGCATAATTAAAGTGTATCTAGAGTGGCGATCCATTAAAATGATAGCAGGCAATCTTGCAGCCAGCAGGTGCTTTGATCAAAGCAATTGACCTGAGATTATTGAGGTGTGATACAGCAAGGGGCCTACAGCCTGCTGGAAAAAGAAAAGGTCCCCAGGAAAGACAGACTGTCGTCCTGTTAGTGTTTACTCTGTTCATTAAAAAACTGTCTCTTTTCATGGCCTATTGGTGATGAAGCAAAATGGGTGACAATGTGTGTGTTCGTGTGTGTGTTAGTTGAGAGACAATAAGTGAGCAGAGGGAAAGAGTGAAAGCGACTGAGAGAAAAAGACTTTTCATCTGTGTGCCATCTGTGAATGTGTGGCTCCTAAAAAGAGGCAGACAGAGAAAAAAGTTAGAAGCTGTTGATTAATATACTGTTCGCCCCATCCTAGACATTATGTTTTTGAAAAAGTGGTGGTAATGTTGCATGCAACCGGGATGAAATACAGCATATGCATTCTATAAAGGAGCATGTAATGAGTAATGTTAGGACTGAAAACGTTTTCCAACCACCAAAGCAATTCCGAAGAGCATTATATGGGGCTCAGGTACAAACGTGGTGAGAAAACAGAAGTTTATGTTTTACAAATAAGCCAAAGTTAATAAATAAATAAAATAGAAAAACAGAAACGCCATCAACTGCTATTATTGATACTAATACCACTAATATGGCTTCTACTACCACTATTAATAAAAGTGAAGACTGTCAGAGACAATATTTCCACTGTCCTAAAGCTCTTCAAGACCCTATTGAGATAGTATTAAAGTGACTGCAGAACAGAAGTAAGTCAGTAGATAAAGTAGTTCTTATTGTCCAAGTTCAGACGTTTAAATTTTTCAACTCCCCTGAATAAACTGATTGGCCCGGCACTGTTATGTGTAACATATATAAATATATTTTTTCATTTAAAAAACTATCAGTCAGTGAGTGCAGCAGGAAGACCGACTGTCCGCCCCATTCCTTGGCCGGGATTAACTGCGATGTAAAGTGCTTGCTTGGTTTTGGCACCCCCGAGGCTTCCATGGACTAGCCAATGGTAAATGGGAGGAAACTGTTATAGTTTTTTCCTGACTCCAGGCTTAAAACCAGAGAAAAATGGCATGTTAGGGCTACGGCATCGGTGTTGGCTTCAAATGATGTTGTTCTCTAAGGAAAATTAAATCCCTTTCCCAACTGAAATGACAGCACAGTCAGCTGTAAGTGAAACAATTCTGCTAAACAACTAAATAAGTAAAAAGTAATGACTTTCCAATTGTGGGTAATTTCAATTTTACTTCAGCTACCATTTTGACTAAAAATACAGGCCGCAGACAGAAGATTAGATAGATTAATCTCAGACTTTGATGTTATCTGTAATAAGTTTTTGTTCACACTAGTGAAGCAATTCCAATGTTTGGACAGGAATGCCAGGTGTGTGCTAAGCAGGACTGTGAGGTTGATCGAACTGGAGGCTGACTTTAGCGAGGAAGACACACGTATGAGCGACAGGCTAGTTTACTCCTACCGACATGAGCTATGTGCTTCGCAGTGTTTTTCTTGGCCCTGTGGCATGCCCACGTCTGTCCCTAGGGTTCTGCAGTCATACACAAGCAATCAAACCATACCCAGGTACCAAAAAAAAACCCTTCACGCTCGAATAAGGAGCAGGTGACAATAAAAAAGAGAGTAAAGGACAACTTCAGCTGTATTGTTCCACACTGTTTACTCTGACCACAGCTACAAACAGCCTCCTCCTAAAGGCTCTGCTGCGTCTCTCCCTCTGTGGCCACCTTCTCCACTGCGAGATGCATGTTTGGTTTCACAGTGGCTGGGGAGGCATCTCTGCGTGATAACACAGTGTGTGGAAAGCAGGGATATTGAACCACTTAGCTTTCTCACTGTAACCAAAGCACTTTAATGGAATTCGCTCCATCGGCTAGATTGGCAGTGTATGCATAGCAGTAAATCACAGCCATTATCCACATGCTTATGCAGTAAATGACGGGAAAGACGTAAAGGAGTGGTCAGCCTTACTGTGCCCCAGAGGAAATCATTTTGTTCAATCTGGGCTCTTGCTTGGGAAAGCACCCACTCAGTGATATAAGAAATCATCTTTCTAAAATAGCACTTATTGTCATCACTAAGCAAAATGTCCAGCTTTCAGTGAGAGAAAAAATTATTTATTATTTTTATTTTATTCATTTCTACATGCCTTCACTGATCTCAACACTGCCAGTGCACTAATGCAACTAACTAACTACAGTTTGACTGGCCTATGGTTTTGTGCTACCATTGTTTTTTTTTTTGTTTTCCTGCTGACCTATCTCTTCATGTTAAATAATGTCTACTATAGCTTGCTGCTCTCAGAAACACCAGCTGGCAGCTAAACCAAAGCCCTCAGAGCTCCAGGACTTTTCATAGTTTTCAGCATAATTGTGGCCAAATCCTCTCGACTCCTCCTTAAAAGACAAAATTCTGCATTCTACAGTAGCACTCGTCCTCTGAGACAGAAGATAAATAATGGCAGTGAGGCATGCAGTATAACAAAGGACTGCAGTGCTGCACTTTAACCCAACCGAGTCACCAAGTGACTCGTATTGCTGCAGCTGGCCTCCTCCCTTCCGCTCTCACTCCTTCTTGTTGATTACAAGCAGAAAATCTTGCTACAGCTTGATGATCTTCTGCAACGGCCAAACATCCCTCCTCCCCTCTTCTCCTCCTCCTCTTATACTCTCTTCCATCCTTTCCACCTCTAAAGCCCTTCACTCCCCTCCATTACACTAATAAGGCTAATCACCCCTCCGGCTGGTGCAGCCATGGGCCTGGGAGAACATGTCAGCAAGGGGAGATCAATGGACTACATCAAAGGGCTGGAGCAGCACACAAACCACCCCAGCACAGTGCCCGAGAGATAAGGCTGCTGCTCCCCTACATTTTTCATGAGATTATCCACTACTCTACTGTTCTTGCCTGTGGTTTGAGTGCAGGGTGCTTTTAATGAGCTGGGCTGCACCAGATACTAACGCTGATGGCGATATGCAACAGCTTGGAACCACATGCACATGTAGATATGACAACACATGGGCACTTGATGCGGCATGCACATGTGTCATATCAGCCATGCATGCACTAGTAGCTACGAGTTAGTATCTGCACAAATTTACACCCACGCACATACATCCGTGTAGTTATTTCTACAGATCCATTAGAAGTGCATCCATAATACATTACTTGCTAATTAAGGGGGTTGTTTGATGGTGCTGAAGTAATGTTGAGGGCAGAGAGAAGAGTTGAAGTACATTTCTTAGCCAACTAGATCAGCAGTCCACTTTTTAAGCTCTATCTTCCTCACTTGACTCTTCCTGAAGGCCAAACAAGCAAGATCCTCTGAGGGTGCAAACTCAGCCTCCTTGAAGGAGTTGACTGGCTGAGGAGATGAGAGCTTGGGGCCTCAAATAAGGAGAATATGGACTGGAAGCTGGTTTTCTCCATTTAAGAGGGAGAAATGATGGTATAAAAGAAATGCTTAGGCTTTCGTTAAGCCAAGTATTGAAGAATCGGAGGGATGAATATGTATGAGGAGGTTTGTTAGAGAAGTGACCTTTAAGTCCAACTAAGGTGTTAAAAGGCTGATACTGGCTTAAATGGGCAAAGGACCCACAACCTTTATGGTCCCCCAACCCACCCCCTTTTTTTTGTGCCAGTGGACAAAATAGCCATATCTAAAGGAAGATACAAAACGTTACCCATGGCTGATTGCAAGTCACACAAAAGCAAGCACTTGTATGTTTTTAATGTTAGCAATACGGTGCTTTACATAAAATTATCATGAAGCTACTTTCATCTGTCAAGACAGTCTGTGATTTCAGTGACTACATTTTTTAAAGTACTCTTCAGAGTAGTATATGTGCGGCTTCTATCCAACCCACTGAGCTCTCAATCAATTAGACCTGTCTGCCAGATAAAGGCTAAGGAAAGATTTTTTAACTCCTCAAAAACATCTTTCACAGAACAACCTGATCTGAATGTCAGCAGAGGTATCGACTCACTCAAAACAACATTCGTCATAACTCGAGAGAATCAAGCTTGAATGAAAGGGAAGCAATAATAGTGTGTGATTTTCTTTATAATTAAATAGACTTGGGGAGCCATAAAGAGCTGTGTGTATTGTTTGTATTGAAGCACCAGACTTTCCTAAACAGATCTCTTCCCAGTAAACATAGAAAATACAAGGAGGCTATATATCTATATCCATATCTATTTATGAATAAATAATTGTTACGAAGAATAGTACATTGAGCACATCAACAGCTGCTTAACTATCCATATAGCCTTATTGGCAGGCGGAAAATTAAACGAGCACCTGAATAGCATGGAAGCAGTTTTCTATTTTCATAGCACAGTGTAGCAAGAAAATAAGCATTTAACATACCATGTTCATTCATTCATCTGTGGTATTAGAAAAACAGTGCAACTGGAATGATAATTTCAACTGCTTTTAAAAAAATCCAACTTTAAAAATAGCGCTAAAATGATTTCAATATTTACCTAAACAATCCTGAAGGCAGCCATGCTTTTATTCTTTTTTAAGTCTCCCACATACTTTTTTCTTCAGTTATTTGCTCTTCTGCTACAGCACTGCTATGCACAATCATTGCATATATTTTAATTGAAACCTTCACCTATACTGTAATACAACCAGAGAGTAGTTATTTCTCTCCATTTTATTACAAGGTGAATACATAGTGCTCCAGAGTCAACACACTCTCAACAGTAAATCAGAGTTAACACACTCTGCCAGGGTAAAGTAGCTGCTGGGTGAAATTCATAAAAGAACTGCATAAAATCCAAATTCAGCAGTGCCTCAAGGCATTTTCTAACAATACAACAAACTTTTGGAAAGAGAAAACTCATTTAACAGTGAATTGGTACAACGTGAGACATGAAGGTTTTTCAAGCTGTCATTTACTGTCTCCAGTGCTTCCCATGATGAGGGACTCTTCCACATTTAGGAGTTTATCACTGTACGGAACACAACAGCTTCCTCCTATTTGTAAATATAAAAATCTTCACCACAAATCAAAGTGAGGGCTCAATTTCGCTTGTGCTCTTTAACCTTTTTCAGAATTTATAAATTATTCTTGGCAACATACCCAGCTGCATAGCTTTTCTTTAAGTCACGCAATCCATCAGCTCCGTCAGGCTCATCTGCAACTTTTAACTTTTGATTTGTCATCTCTCTTTCTAAGACCGACCACAACAGCATTTTCAGTGAGGTCAGGTTTAGTCAACCACAAAACTCTTGTTTTGGGGAGAGTGTGTGTCAGTACTCTGTGAAATCTCTGTTTGGTGAGGTTATAGGTGCAAAAGAAGACTATTCCTCTGATTTAACTGTAACAATGAAGAGATGCAGCAGACACTGTATACTGTTCATGTTGTCAAATGAATTCAAATAATGCCAAAACATTACTGTTAAAAACTAAATATAGACTTTTAATGTCGAGCATGTTATCAGCTTATATGGACAATAGTCATACGCACAAATAGGTCTCAGACAAGGTAGTGATTATTGTAGTAACTCAGTCAGGGTTTAGGTACAACTATGGACTCATGCAAAATGGAAAGCAATGGTTTGTGAATGACTACTGATCCACTTGTACTCTAATTATCTGTAACTGTCTCTAATTATTTTTATTATTTTATTTTGTGGATGTCTGGCATCTGTTGTGGACAGCAAAGAAAGAATTTCACTGTATATGGAAACGTGTTTCTTTACTGTGCATATGACAATAAACTTAAATTGTACTGGAAGTACAACCAGAGATTATAGTAAGTGAGCGACATTTGGGTGAAATAACCAGAAGTGACAGGAAGTCGGTGGAACCTGAAACGAATCAGGAATTTGGAATTCTCAAATTCCAGGTTATTGACTCAAGCAACTGCTAATTAGAGCGAAGAAGAGTATTAATTGACGTATGGACTTGTAGTAATAGGAGGTCACCTTGGAAACCGCAACCTAGAATATCCACAGAAAAACAGCCATCAGCTTCAAAGTGATGTGCGACGAGTGAAACGCTTCCAGTGTGAACATAGCTTCAGGGTCATGGGAGTGCTGGAGTCTATTCAAGCTGACATAGGGCAAGAGGAAGGGTACACCATGGACAGGCCACAAGTTCATCACAGGGCCAACACAGAGAGAAAGACAATCATCATTCTCACAGCTCCAAACTCTCACATACATCCAAACTCTAAGGTCCTATTATAACCAGCAATTAGTTTAGCAGTTTTAAAGCATGCACAGAGAGAGCTCACAAACACAGACCACCATGAGTTTGTATGGAGGCTGGAAGAGAATGGATGGATGGAGTTAAACCAAATTAATTCCTTTGAAATCATTGAAAGGCCAACTAGAACATGTTTACTAGTCTGCAGTTTCCGTCTGATGAGGAATGAATAAACTCATGTTACTATTTTTAAATCATCCATCTATTTTCTTAACTGCTCATCCAGCCAGGGTGAACTTGAGCCTGTACCTGGACCATTAATTTTTGCCAGTTAACCAAGCCCAAGCATGTGGACAGGCAAATGCAAAACATGTATATTGTACACAGAATGGCGTCAGTTTTGCAGCACCTTGAACCCAGAGCCTTCTTCATGTGAGATGACAGCAAGAAGGTCTGTTTATTAATAAAACAGGCTCTTTTTATTCATCAATGCATCGATGGAGCCAGGGTATTAACACTACATGGCTATAGCTCTCTGTCTCTCACCAACACACACACTAACATACAATATGATGTCTTTATTACCACAGTACCTTGAAAGGTAACATCCACTCTATGGTTACGGTTACCCTCTACTCAGTACAGTACATCTCTGATTTTTGTGTGTGTGTGTGTGTAAAAATGGAGTCTGTCCAATCAGAGCTTCATACTCCCTCCTCCCTCACACCGCCACAGGACCTGAAACTGTGCCTCCAAAATCAAAAGCAAGCTCAGAACAGCAGACTCATTTAAAGAACATAAAGTAAGACAAGAACATAATTACATGTGTAAAAACATACACACAAAAAACTGCATCTGCACACAAACAAAAGTACGACCTAAAAACCCGATAAATGAGCCAAGCAGGTCGCCCTTTGTGGTAACTGAAAAACATTTTTCATCGCGGTGAAAGAATCCTAACTCGTTTTCTGTGATTTAAGTTGAATGTGAATCTATTTTCTCACTCTGGGATGCATGACCTACTTGCTGTGTCTCACTCACATATGCACACACACACACACACACACACACCTACAGTTCTGTTGCCACTAGTAAATCACAGTGTTGCTGTGTGTGTGTGTGTGTGTGTGTGTGTGTGTGTGTGTGTCACCTGTGGATTGATGTTTTCCCATCTGTGTAGGGAACAAGTACATGCATGCCGCCCCATTTCTATGTGCTCCCAGGGAGGCACGTAGCAACTGTGTGGCCTCTCTTGGGACTAATACATATGCAGACGCATGCAAGCACACACACGCACACACACACACACACACACACAGTGTAAAAGAAGCTCTGAATATTGCCATCAAAGCTCTCGTCCTTGCTTGTCACCCACATTTTTCTTCACTTACTAGCAATCATTATGATGAAGGGTTTCTTTATGAGTGTCAAAGTATAGAATCAAAAATGAGAAGACAAAGAAAAGAATAAAAAATTGCTGTCATGGTCTGTGAATTCTATTTTTTCTGCAGTTGTAGTTAGGATTTCTATGTCTTTTGAATTATGCATTTCTTTGAACTACTAATATTTTTTAAGTGATGTCAGGTTTGTTGTGTATTTCCATTTGTATTCTAGTATCATTTAGTTCTTGATATTTCATGATCTTGGTTTGTCAGTGTTTACAGTTCTAGTTTATACTTCATTTTTTGCTTTAGATTAGTCTAAGCTTCCTAATGTCTTCTTGTATCTTGTCAAGTCTTTGTCTTGGCAAGATTTTACTTCCCCATGTCTTGATCTTGATTGGTTTCGGCGGTATTTTGTTATACTAGTGTATCCTATTAACGTGATTACCTCCTGTGTGTATATATATACAGTAGTCTCGGTCTTCATTTAGGCTCTGTCAACGTTTCTGTGTAACCTCCCTTGTGTTGTTCAGGTCATGCTCTGGAATTTCTTGGATTCAAGTTGTTTTCTTTTTGTGGATTTTTTGCACTTTGTGGACTTTGGCTTCCTACCTCAATAAAAAGATCAGTTTTATGTTTACCTGGTGTGCCTGAGAGTCCTTCATTTGGGTCCACATCCCACATCCCTTATGACAACTGCTCTTTGAATTCATTTTATGTTGTATATTCAGCAAAGCAAACAGTTTATAAAGAGTTCTTTAATTAAGGGTAGACGCTTAATTAAAATTTAAAACAAAAATCAGTCCGCAGGTAATATGCCCTTGTCAGTGATTCAACAGACAATTATTTCAAGAGAGCGATTAATGCACAATGAGGTTAATGAGCATGAGACAGCATGTGAATGACAGTTCTGCTTAATTTAATACCTGCCAGCTAAGCACTGCAGAGTATGTGATGAGTAAGAGAGACGCTGCATAAATGTACAGTATATACTGTACTGCACTGATGCTCCACATGCTTCTGTTTGGTGATTCCGATCTGCAGTCCTGCTCTCTCTTTCTCATATGCCTTTGTATCTCAATCTTCTTCTCTGTCCCCCCATATCCCCCTTTTCTTTAAGCAGTGGTCCGTGACATTATCTATCTACCATAACTCCCACACCACAGGAGAGCCCACAGGCTGCCCATCTCCACAGGGACTCCATTACTTTTTTGCTCAATGTCTCCGACAAATGGAGAAATGACAAGAACAAAATCTGTGGTGCCTATTTGTACTAAGCCCAAAAAATACTCTCATGGTTATCTTAACTGAAACACCGCCTCATACACTCCTAACTAACAAGCAATGAACCCTGTAAATTGACAAATTTGCCAGCAGACAGTTGTAGTTCTCTGTGCACTTGCATTGTTTTGGCAGCATCACCAGAGGGAATGACAATGTCTGCATAAAGAGGTTAAGGTCAACTGACATCTGGCCAGAGGTCATTCCTGTTGACTAGACTCAGAACAACCTTGAAGCTCAAACACTCATGGAGGTGGAATAATGTGGTCTCCTGGCCGTGGAACTGACAGAAGCAGATATAAGGTATGATGGACTGAACCAGACGAGGAGACGACGATAATGGTGTGGTGTGGGTTGCCTATAGAGGCAGCAGCAGCCTGAGTAGAGTAATATGTCTGTTCAGACTACAAGCCATCAGTTTTGAAGAACTATTTATAATCCTGGAATTGGATTCACTGTTCTTTCCACAACTGAGCCTTGAAAATCCAAATCTGTGCAAACGCCAGGCATGTTTGGCAGAACTGAAGTGAAGAGCGTCACCTCAGATGATTGACGGGTGCCTCAGCCAATCACAATCAAGCAAAGATGCTCCATAGGTTACTTCTGTTTATCCCCTCCTAAACCAAGTGACGAGCTGATCATTACAAATGTAAAATGCAATGATCAAACAGGTTTAAAAAAATCTTTTTTTTAAGCATTACAGCAGAGATTTTCTATGTTTTATGCTACATTACTAGAACTACAGGAAACAGTTACAGCAACTTGTGTTTCAGAGTGAAACGCACACATATACATGACATTGACACAGATATATATGACATTTTACCGTTATCTTTTATAGTGTCACTGAGTTGTTGTCAAATTAATGCAGAGTAGAAACCGTGAGCCCAGGCTTTCAGTGGATGAAAGTTCAGCTGTAAAAGAGCACAGTTTAGTGCATATTTGCAGTCTGCTTATTTAAACTTTGCCACTTTGCATATCTCAGACAACATTATTATTTTCCTGCCAAAGCAAGGCAGGAAAATTTTGTGAGGTATTTTCATCATATACTCCTGTGGTCAGTACCGCCGTTTAAAAAGGCACGTAACGAATAAAGAGGTCATTATTAATCATTATCTTCTATTTTCATACTACTTAACCTGGTCCGTTTTGCATATTAACTCGTCCTCGTATTGTTTTGGGTTTATACTGGGGCCAATTAGTCGAGAGTTTGTGTTTAATTCTGCACAGTTTTTGGCAAGGAGATGCCTAAATATACGACAGTGCAGGAAAACAATAGGTGATAGTTCCAGGATACCGTAGGCATCTCTCTAGCTTAAGCGTATCTATAGTGGTGGCAAAATAAAGTAGATGGATGGCTCACTGTCCCTGTGGTGGTTATGATGCTGGACAGGATTAAAACATGTTGTCTCAGCTGACCAACACATTCTTCACCGTCTGATTCATCAGGGCCAGAAGATGCATTCGATTTCACACAGTGCACACAGTTCCTCCCTATAGCAGATGCCTGTAGAGACAGTGAGACTCACTCCATCTGCCATAATAAATGAGATATGGTGTAGTGATTAATGTCTATGTGTGTATACAGACATATGAATGGGTTTTACTCTTCTGCAGTCTGTCTGATTTAACCTGACTTGATGCATTGAATGTGTACACATCCAAAACCTGCAGCCTTCTCTTAATGACTCATCATCCATGTTGGACATTTAACATTGCAATAGACGGCATTCCAATGACGGATCTATAGGGTTCATGCCAGACTCTGATGGCTCCTTTTTTTGTGAAAGCTGTTCTATTACGACAAGATCTTTGTCTCCAGTGGCAGTTATGTTTCTCACGCTGTGGTGTGTTTCAGCAGTTGAAGGGAATAGGAGCCTAATGGGAACACCAGTCACCTGCTTGCTGCTGTTTCTGCTCTGTGGATGCCCGTCTGGTCTGACGAATGTGATGAAACAGTAATGGCACAGATCAAAATCTGCCAGCTTCATTTAAACCACAAGGAGAATCACAGCCACTATTCTGTGTAGCATCTTCAATTCTTCGAGAGAAAGAAGTTCTCTTAGCAATTTTCTAAGTGAGTATAGTCAAGACAACAAGTCATTTTTAATAAAGTAAGAAGGTTCACAATTTTAAAACAATACCATCTGATTTAACAGTGATTGATTAGATTTAGGGGCATGCAAGAATCACAGAGTGTGCATATTCTAAAAATGGTGCCAGTTACAAGTTTGAGACTGCATATAAAACACAGATGCATGGGAGATGAGCTCTGCAGTTGCCCACCCCCAGATTCCCCTTCTTCCTCACAGAAACAGTGAGAAAATAGAGTCAACTTAAAGTAGGTCAGATTTTTGGGGGGAGAATGAGGAGATGAACTTACAAAAGCCATATTGTGAGATTTTTGGGAAAGGGATAACACAGACGTATTGATCATCTGTATGTAACTTTGAATGTAATCCTCTGTGATTTACATGGAAAGCCAGGCTTACGTGTTTTTTGTTCATGTGACTCACACTCTAAAGGCAGAAGGAAGATAGCAGTCTTTTTAATAACACAGGTTCTCAAGCCCTCAACACAGAAAAGCCCTGCAGCTGAGAAAGAGAATTCCTCCAAGCACTCAGGAGACAGAGTCCTTATTGGCTGCTGTATGAAAGAAGCCCAGAAACAGCTTTATAACTGTTCTCTGTAACCAGGTTAATACTGCCTTGACTGATGACACCAATTAAAGCCATATCTAACATTTATGATTACACTGTGACAACCTCTTTGCGGTCCTCTCCACGTCGCAGTTGTGATTTCATATTGCTATAACAGATGTAACTGATTTAGAATGATGGTTATTTGTCTGGACAACTAACACGTTAAGAGCAGAAAGGTCACTGGCATCTACAGAAGCATCATCTGCACAATGTAGCCCGAAAGAAGAGCTGCAACAGAGCTTAGTATGACGCCTCAAAATTTTTTACTGTTGCAATATTCAAGTTATTTAATCTAGCAAGAGTTAGACTGTAGTGTCTTTTTTGTTAAATACAGGAAAAGTGCTACAAATTTGAGGGTAATAAAGAAAAATCATGGTTTGCTACTTAACACATAAAGGGCATATCAGAATTAGGGCAAGTTTTAGCACCTTGTTCTTTACTGCTGTGCAGGTTTTAGAGACAGCCCCCCACAATGATTTTCTCTGTCGCTGGTCAGTTAATTAGTCTAAAAATAACATTTTTTTTTTCAGTTTTCAAAAAACGCTTAAAGGTTGCATCTTGTGAAACATTTCACACCAACTGTCAAACCAAAAGAGATTTAATTAATCATGTATTCCTGACAATCTTTTAAAATACAACACAACATAACGCTAAGTTATCAAAACTTGGCTGTGCTGATCAACTGAAGCAAGTGTATCTAAAAGGAATACTCTGCCTATGAACTGCTTTTGCGAAGAGAGCTCCTTTGGGCTATAATCAATTAACAGCTCTTCAGCAGTCCCGTTTTAGGTGCTTGATAATAATTTATAATTTTTTGTAAGGAAATGAGTTAGCTTCCCATGTAACTTTCCAAAATGGAAATCTGCTATGTAGAAATGATTAAGCAGGATGCATATTAGATAATGATGCTGGTCAGTGAGTAAATGAATACAGACACAGCAGATACAGTGAAGGAATGAGAAGAGAGAGTTAACGCAGAGCAACAGCACATAGCCTCTGGCACGCCCCCTGTGCAGAGCTCAGTCCATTGAAAAGAAAGATATCTTTCTTTCAGTTGGAAGCTGCAGGATACCACCCTTGTTAGCCAGACAGACAGCAGGCTGCATCCTAGCAGTCCCTGTTGCATATTCATTCAGTTTGATTAATGGATCCTGATTCTGTGGGTGTCTCGATATGTTCAGAGACTTATTTTACAGCTCTACAGAGACGCAAGAATGCACATCTGGTTTATTCAGTGAGTCAGGCGACGAAAGCTAAAACCGCACTTGCAGCTAATCATGGAATCGATGCAGTTTTACTGTGCACACATGCTTGAAGAACATCCTGCAGTTTCAATTGAGATTATTAAATATCATTACAGGCTGCAGTGTTTTCACCTAACAGAGAGACTTCCCATACACTAGGTTTTAAAAATCTCTCAGCAAAACCACCACCAAGCTCCATGTGTGATTTTTGTTTTAAAAGAGTTTTGGTTGCTCATAACATTTTTGCATTTTAACTAAAAATGTTGAAAAAAATAAAAGGTTAAAGTTTTTTTTATATCTTTAATATATCGTGAAAACAACAAACATATCTGTGACACGGATAAATGATTTAAATGGGGCTGATTTGTCTGTTTACTCTGTCAAACCAGTCATTAGCTTGTTGAGTGTTGTTTTCAGTGTTTCACAAGAATATTCTCGCAGGATTGTCGACTAAAGAGCTAGTATATCCCCATGCTGCTACACTTGTGCCGTCATTCCCAACAAACAAATAGGAACAGTTAGTCACGGATGGGTGAGCCAGAATAACAAATCCATTTTTAAAACAATAACGCATGCAATGTCTTTGTATTGGGGCCCTGCAACATTCTCAGTCACACCACACACCAGGTTTTCAAAGCACCGCTGCTTACACTACACCCTAGAATCAAAGCCAATTAGTAAGACAGGAATCCTCTGCTGGGGAGGACACAGGCTTGGCTTCTTCACGCTGTTACAAAAAACTTTTTTCACTTCACCTCTCAGCTTCACCAGCAGCAACAGAGCTCCGCTCCTTTAGGTCTTGTCCCAGCTGCATTCACATCAACATATCTAATTAGTGTCAAAAAGCAGTTTAATCACAGATGGGCTCAAAGTTTGCACACCAATACTTGTAATCTGTGACATTCCCTTTCCTGTGTCTGAGTCGCTTTTTGTTGTGTAAGAACATGTTGTGCAAGTAACCCTGTGACATGAACAAAGAGTCTTCCGGGCATAGACCCAACTCTTTCTTTATTGCTGTGTTTTCCTGGTATAGCTACAGGTTTGATCCTGCTCTTCGAGCCTATGCCAAGGCTATGCTTAAATGTAGTGCAAGCATGTCGCAGATGAGCAGATACACATTAAAAAGGAGCAGCCATCTTTTGTACCAGTGCCCAGCGTAATGTGGTACATTAACAAGCTGTGGGAAGCTTGCAGCCTGCCAGACTTCAGAGCAGGAACCTCGGCACGGCAGATGTGTCAGGAAGGTGGCTGATGGATGTGCTGATGGATGTGCTGTTGGCATCTGGCAGACCTTATCCTGCTACTCTGTCACTCTTTTGGGCTTTGCACTACACAAACATCAGTACCTTCCAAAACAGACAAAAATGCTAAGCAGTCGAGCTCTCTTTAAGACTCCCTGAGGTGGCAGTGTGGTGGAGTGGTACATTTGCTTATTAAACCAAGCACCATTTTTCCATCTGAAAAGGTAAACAATTGCTATGATTCACTAGGGAGGAGCAAAAAGAGAATACGAATAAGCAAAAGAATAAAGGGAGAAGGGAACAAGCTAAGGCGTGAGAGGAGGGAAAGAGGAAGAGAGAACGTCACTGAAGGACACAGAGTGAGTGACAAAACCTTATTGGATTTATTTGTCTTGCTTGGCTTCTTAGATGAATCTCATTTATTGTGGCTGACAGCAAGGGAAGAGCACATCAAAGAGGAGCCCAGCACAGACAAATGTCTTTTTCTTTATAATGAACAATACGCAGTTTTTCTGTGGAAATTCTTGAGCCAAACAGATATAAGGACAGGACATAAAGAGACACAATGGCACTCATAATATTTAGAAGTATTTTACTGAGTCATATTAAGAAAAGAGCTGAAAAGAAACATGATGCTGCACATAACAAAAACCATCCCTAACTGTGTATGCCATTGTTTGCGCTACATTCTGTCAATCAGAATACCATGATATCTTTCTGCCACATTGTGTTTATATTTCCCAGACAATCACACTGCAAATCCTACCAGGAGAAAGAAAAGCAGTGTTTGTGATCAGGTAGGATTTCATGCCTTGATGATAACCTCCAGCTTCATGAGAAAAGCTTCGACTTTATATGGCTGATTAGTGTTAAGTGAATATCTGAAGTGCATTTGCGCACTACCCATCAACGCAGATACATGAAAAGAACATGAAGTATCTTCTAGGAATCCTCGAAAACACTCGAGAAAGAAGCGGCGTAGAATAATTAACAGCGACTAGAGGATCGAGCGTTTGCAACTTTAGCTATTTCAGTAGCCTAAATTTGACTCAAAGGAGGGCAAAAGAACGAATGACACGGGATTGACACAGGATAAAAAATGGAATACTAAGACAGTATTTGGGAAATATGATCCCCAAACAGCTGGCAGTGAACTACTGTTTGTTTTCCTGCCCTGCTCCGTGGCAGAGGAAGCAGATTGTCCTTGAGGATTCGACATAAATCAACAATCGGCAGCAGAAGCAAGCAGCCAGCCCCTGGGTCTGCCAGCGAAAGCATAAACTTAATTAAGTCCCATCTTACAAGGTGTGCATGCACTGGGAGGCCTGTAATGAAAGCCTAATGCCAGCCACAAATTGGTCCAACAAGCAGTGAAAATGGATGCCTGACAAGGTCCTCATACAGCCCCAGAGGGGGACCAGTGGATTTCAAGGTTAATACAAAGATATGGGACATTAAAGAACATAGTCAAAGGCATCTTTACCCAGTACTGAGTTATCTGGAAAGCTAAAGTAAGCTAGTAAGTAAGCTAAGTAAACGCACAAATAAACAGAGGGACACATACTTACATTTAAGACAAAGAATTTTTTGTCAAACACATATTAGAAACAATTAACTTCTCTGTTATTTAACTGCACTGTCCTTCAATTGCATTTTTTATATCTGCACTGACAGAAGCCACCCACAACTGAAACATACATCTTACATTTAGGCTAGACAACAGATTATCTGTTTGATTTAATGGACTTACACCAGAAGGATGCACAAAAAAAAGTATCTAAGTGACACTGAGGCAGAGAAGCTTTACTGTTGATGTATAGATAGGTGTAGGAGCATGCTTGTTCACCTTTTCAGAGCATAATATTTACATACCTCAACTCTAGCAGCACTTTGTACACAGACCGCTCACAACCCTGGATAACAGGATAAACATATAGAGAGTGTGACTCAACCAGCAATAACCGTGTCAGGAAAAATGGGTTCCTTTCATCAATTAAGTGACCGATAAATGAACACGGCAGAGCCACAAAACTGCAAATATTTCAGTTTACCTCGCAGTGAATGCTGTTCATTAGAAAATACATCGCCAGGCTATCTTTTCATTAGCTTTTCACCGCTCGACAAAACCTAAACTGCTAGTCAGATCACAACAGTGTTTACAACTTTCTTTATTAACCAGGTCCTGTGAACACTCATAAAGGAGGACATTTGACAAGTCATTTGAGTTTTCCTCCATGCAAAAAGAAGTGCTCAAGTGTCGCCTACGTCAGTTAGAACAACAGGTTGTGGAGAGCTATGAAGGGTGAAAAAATAGCTACCGGTGTTGCAAGACGAGAGAGCAATTCTGCTGAAAAACTGTAAATTCATAAGAGAATATTTATTTTACCCCTCAGTGTGCTCTCATTGCTGCCATTTATTTTTAACATAACAGAAGCACATTGCAGGTGTTAAACTGTAACCTAGATTTATTTAGTCTTACACTCAGAAAGTGCATTTAGGGATAACACTGTCACATGATGAGGAAAACATTTTTAGGGGGTGTTGGGGGCGTATTATTCACTTTGAGCATGCCATCACACACTTAACTCCACTACTATTGTTGCGTAGTTGTACAATAGCATAAAACTGGAGTGCTGTCCCACATCAGTGTTAAAGGAAAGGTAAGCATTGGTCACAATAAATAACTTCTATGCAGAATAAAATATACAATGTGCTTAAAATATGCTATGTATTCAGGATAAAAAGGTTAAAAAGGGAACCACCTTCATAACACTGAAACTCTGACTCAATGTAATCCTTTTCGTCTCCCTTTTTATTATCCCCTCAGATCAGTGTTTGCCATCGTTTTCACCTGAGAACAGCACATAAGTCAGCTGCTGTCAATTTTTATTAGTGGAATTATGTTTCAGCGGAATTTCAACATGATCGCAGCCGATCCTACAAAAACAAAAGAAAAACAAAACAAAAGCAACGCAGGCATAAACAAGTCAGTGTCAGACTTCAAGAATGCAACCTTGCAACAATTAGTGAAGTTACAACACAGCCACCTCTGTGCTCCGGTGATCTAAAAGCACCAATGAAAGAAAACTGTTTTTAAAGTTTGAAAGTTTACAAAGAGAAAAAAAACATTTTTTCTTCCCTCATAATGCCAGTTCTTTGATTCAAAATGCACATTGACAGACAGTAGAAGGGATGACTCAGCCCTGAGAACATTACAGTTGTCGTGATTGTTCAGGACACATGTACTGAGGTATTCAAGAGCAAATATAAAAGAAAGAAAAATGAGTACACTTCGCTTGCAAGAATCTATGAAGATGAAAGCAGCAGAGCAAACATTACACCAACTCAGAGGAGAGCGAGGAGGCTCTTAAGGACTGTTTTGAGTCGACTGTGTGGGAGGTGATCTGTGACGACCATGGAGAGGACATCGACAGCCTTACTGCATTACTGACTATATTAATTTCTGTGTGGATAACACCGTACCTACCAGGACTGTACGGTGTTTCTCCAACAACAAACCTTGGATTACCCCAGAAATTAAAGCTGTCCTCAAGCAGAAGAGGAGGGCCTTCAAATCCAAAGACAAAGAGGAGTTGAAAAGGGTGCAGAGAGAGTTGAGGGGACTGATAAGGAATGGGAAGGACAGCTACAGGCAGAAGATGGAGAACCAGCTTCAGCAAAACAACGTTGGTGAAGTCTGGAGAGGCCTCAGAACCATCTCAGGCCACAAACAGCAGAACTCTCTGCCTGGGAGGGATGTGAGATGGGCAAATGAACTGAATCATTTCTTCAACAGATTTGATTCAACCATGAGACAGTCTACAACATCGGCTGCAGACTCACCCACCCCCACTGCTGCTGTTCCACCTCTGACACCTCAGACACTTCACACCACCTCTATTCACCCTGCTCACTCCTCCCCACCCCCAACAACAGCATCCAATACACACTCAACACAAGGCTCCAGCCTGTCTCTCTCAACCACCCAGGTTAGGAGGGAACTGAGGAGGATTAATGGCAAGAAGGCAGCGGGCCCAGATGGCATCAGCTCGAGGGTCGTCAGGTCCTGCGCGGACCAACTGTGTGGGGTGATGGAGCACCTCTTCAACCTGAGCCTGAGGTTGGGAAGAGTCCCACAGCTCTGGAAAACCTCCTGTGTTGTACCAGTGCCAAAGACTTCACGCCCCAAGGACCTCAACAGCTACAGGCCGGTGGCTCTGACATCCCACCTGATGAAGACCCTGGAGCGGTTGGTCCTGGCTCAGCTTCGGCGCCTAACAAGCTCATCACTGGACCCACTTCAGTTTGCCTACCAGCCTGGCATTGGAGCGGATGATGCCGTCATTCACCTCCTACATCGTTCCCTCGCTCACCTGGAGACCGCTGGAAGCACTGTGAGAATCATGTTCTTTGATTTCTCCAGTGCCTTCAACACTATTCTTCCCTCGGTTCTGAAGGACAAGCTGGAGAACTCTGGAGTGGACCATCACCTCACTACCTGGATTTTGGACTACCTCACCGACCGACCACAGTATGTGAGGACTCAGGGCTGTGTGTCGGACAGGGTCGTCTGCAGTACGGGGGCCCCACAGGGAACGGTTCTGGCTCCGTTCCTCTTCACCATCTACACTGCAGACTTCTCCCACAATTCCACCCAGTGCTTCCTGCAGAAGTTCTCTGATGACTCTGCAATAGTCGGCCTCATCACTGATGGGGACGACAAGGAGTACAGAGGACTGACTCAAGACTTTGTGGACTGGTGCCAGCTGAACTACCTCCAGATCAACGCCAGTAAAACCAAGGAGCTGGTGGTAGACTTCCGCAGGCACAAGCATTCTCCACTGCAACCACTGAACATCCAGGGTATGGACATTGAGGCTGTGGACAGCTACAGGTACCTTGGTGTTCATCTGAACAACAGACTGGACTGGACTCATAACTCAGACGCCCTCTACAGGAAAGGGCAGAGCAGGCTGTACCTGCTGCGGAGACTCAGGTCGTTTGGGGTGGAGGGCCCACTCCTGAAGACCTTCTATGACTCTGTGGTGGCTTCTGCTATCTTTTATGGTGTGGTCTGCTGGGGCGGCAGCATCTCTGCTGGGGACAGGAAGAGACTGAACAGGGTGATCCGAAGGGCCAGCTCTGTTCTAGGATGCCCTCTGGACCCAGTGGAGGTGGTGAGTGACAGGAGAACGGCGGCTAAGCTGTCATCCCTGTTGGACAACGTCTCCCACCCCATGCAGCAGACTGTGACAGCACTGAGCAGCTCCTTCAGTGGGAGACTGCGGCACCCACGGTGTGGGACGGAGAGATTTCGCAGGTCTTTCCTCCCCACTGCTGTCAGACTCCACAACAAAGACTTTAACTGAACAAACACACACATCCACACATGTGCAATAACACTAAGTGCAATAATCTTTTCTGGCATCGTTGTATTTTTACTCAGTTGTATATAGCATTCGTATTCTATTTTTATCTTATTGTATATTTTTATTCTATTTTATTCTACTGTATATAGTATATTATTTTATTCTATTCTGTACAGCTGTGTACTGTATTTATTCTTATTGTATTCTAATTTTTGCGTCATAACTTTTGCACTGTCCACTTCCTGCTGTGACAAAACAAATTTCCCACGTGTGGGACTAATAAAGGTTATCTTATCTTATCTTAACATTAAGGTCAGGTCCTCACCACGGTGAACAAGCATCCTCACTGACCTTCTAATGTCCGTCTCCAGCTTTCAGTAACGTGTAACCCTAAAAGACAATTAACCATAGTATTCTTGCATTCCTTATCTGACTTGCTACCTCTCAGGTAACAGTAATTTCATGTGCCAACTCTTCAAATGATCTAGAAACCATAATCCCTGCCATTTATCGATTGATTCACCAGATCTGCTTGAGCCAGTGATGTGTGTACACAGCAAAACTTTCTTGTGCCTGAAAATTAAATTACTAAACTGAAAAAAGGCCTAATTTTAGCAGACAATAATCAAACTATTAATTCTAAAAAAAGAAAAAAGAAAGAAATAATAGCAGTGATCCTCCTTTGTCCTAACAGTAACAGGGGACAAGTTTTCATTTGAGCTGTAGGAGAAATCAAGGTGGATGAATCATTTCATATTTCTAATTCTTCATATTTTATTTGAGTTCAAATGTTACCATCTGAATTACATTAAATTCCTATGCAGACTGCTCAATTATTGTTGCTGAAACAAACAAGTGATTAATTGCTAGCGAGGCTTAATCCGAATTGTTTTCTTTACTTAAATTCATTTTAGACTGCCAATAACACTGCCAGACAATGGTATGACTGAACTAATAATTGAGTTCCTAATGAGAACACTCCTTGCCTCTGTGAAAATAAGCTGAAGTGATTGAACACGGGAGTTTAGGGGAAGACCTTTACTGAGATTTGCACAGATAACTTCTGAGCTTTAGTAAACTGAAAGAGATTTGTGACGATGTAGGAAAACCCCTGACACCTGACACTGAGCAGATGAGGAGATTCAAAGCATGCAAGTGTGAAAATATTCTCCCTGAATAGGCTTGCATTATTGCAGAGTTGTATAGAATAATTTTGTTGCCGTGTGGAGCAGAGCTGGTGAGGCAGCATGAAGGCTGAGGCAGCTTGCGGGATAAATAAACTAGAAACAATGAGTACAGTATCATATGTCCTGGTCCTGATCCCTCAGGAGGCAGCAACAGAGAAGTTGGGTCAGGACTTCATCCTGAGCAAAACATTCCTCTGGCTCCACATGTTGTTAAAGCAGCTTGCTCACTCCTCTAATGATTAAGCCTGAGCTCTTTGGATGACTCTTTATGTCCCAATCGATTGTACAGTACTTTGTGAGCAAACTGTCCCGGTCTCAGCTGAAAGTGGCATCTATATAATCCACAGTTTTCTTTTTACCATTTTACTCAATTTATTTAAATATCAATCAACCAGACAAAGTGACATAAAAATAGAACTACTGTACCAGGTTCTGAAGGAAAAGCTGGAGCAGATATGGAAGGTAAAATTCAAAGTGGTTCCAGCAATAATAGGAGCATTTGGAGCTGTAAACCTAAAGAGTGGCTCTAGCAGATTTCAGCCACAACATTAAAGGTTTCTGTCCAGAGAATTGCCAGAGTCCAGTCCTAGCAATAGCTGAGATCCTGCATTAGACCCTTTATCTCCCAGGACTATATATGTGTATCATAATTATATCAGTGTTTGCAGAATTATATACATGCTGTGTTAACTCATGGCACGGATGATACCATTCACACAAAAGCACTTTAAAGTTTCATTTTAAGTAGTGTAATTGATTTTTTGAATCCATAATGTTTTCCTTACTTCCTCCCACTGTTACAACGGTACATATTAAAACAAAACATGGTCAAAGTTTCAAATAATGAGGCCAGCATATGTGGAATTTACCCCTGTGATCTGAAAAGTTCACGCTTTAAACATTAGGTTTCAGTCAGTTTTTTTCCCCACTCTTGGCTCTGTATGATAGCGGGAGAAGGTATATCCCTAATATAGTCATCTTGTGAGCGCCAGCAGATCAGAAAAAAAATCTAACTTAAATGGAGGGTGACCTAAAAGGTAGAGGAGCTAAAAAGGCTTGTTTCAGTCGAGCAGGGATCTGCACCATGGCCCAGAAGTTTAAGACAAATAAGTTTAGTTTTTTTTTTGAAAGGTGACTCATTTCGAGCTACTCTAGTAGAGTCTAAGAATAAAAATATGTAGCTGGAAATGAGCAACAATAGGTCCAGTTAAAATGACTAAGTTCACTAAGTTCATGTCCTATTTAATCTACTTTATATAGCAGAAGAATAATGTTTTTCCGGGCAGTAAAGAGTGAATGCACTCCATGCAGCAGGTATAAACCTATCATTATCATTAGGGACTCACAGCCAGATCTATAAACACATGCAGCAAAATAAATATCAACAGTATCAAAATATCACGCAGATGCATCCATCAAAATATTGCACAGATGCCTTAAACAGATACTGCACATATGTCATGCATGAAAATATTGCACAGATGCCATATCTGCTATCATTTCACAATTATTGAACAAGCGTGCAAAGACATGAATATGCCAAAAAATGACACACATAAAGACACCTGAACAAGTTTCCTCTGACCTAGAATCCTAAACTCTGCATTTTTCTAATAAATGTCAGCAGCTTAAATTATGCTCATGTAAGTCTGATAAGGATATGGTTACCATGGTAACAACATAGTTCTTCAGATTGGGAAAGAAGAGGCACGTTCTAGTGAATGATAGTACCCTCCTATGGTGAAAGTAATTCAGCTAATAAAGACTCTTTAAAAATGGCGTGATTATTATCGTGCATGCATAATGTGAGAAACAAAAAGCTGAAAGCGTTATTTAAATTTTCATTGTAGAAATGTTATTAGGCTCACCTTGGTTGGTTCCATGCATCAAATCTAAAATATGGGCATCTTAATTTTGCCTCAGTATATGTACAACTTACATCTATTTGACACATAAGACTGTACCACACTGTTCAGTCTCATCAGTGCCTTATTCAAAGGTGGGGGTTTTTTGCCACTGAAAACCCAGTGAAATCTGTCGCAATAAAGTCCTTGAGTACTATAAGTACTGAAGGCTTGTAAAAACATTGCTGGCATTATAGTGTATCCTCTCTAATAGGCTGAGTGGTCTCTATATGCAGTCTTACACTCTGCTCCATTTGGCGAATACTGCTGCAAAATATTTAGCTTCTCCTTTTCCTTTTATTGTTGTATCCATCTATGGCTATTAATTCACATCTTTTCCTAGAATGGAGTCAATAAATAACAATAAATAAATAACTTTCTGGTTTGGAGATATATACTGACAGAACAGACTGAATTCTTCTGACAATAAAAAAAATGCATTAGCTGGAGTGGAACTCCAACAACCTCATTGTTGTCTTAATTTTACAGCTGCATTTATTTTTACTGAAGTTATCAATGTGTTATGACACCATGATTTTGGAAGGACTAAGGGATAAATGAGCAGACAGACCCAGATAGTCAAAGGGGCAATGGTAGTGCAGAAGAACCTGACTGCAAAACTGTTGTTTGCAATGAAATTAGGATGCTAGCACTCTGACAGCCACTCTAGTTAAAAAGAAAAAAAAACTGCAGGAAATCCAGATTGTAATCTGATGCTTGTTGCCATCTCATCTGAGCCGAAATAGATCAGACCTGTCCATCTTTCCTGTCAGGCGACTGGATGTCTAATGAGGCAGATAAGTCGCCAGCAGAGTCCATACTATAAATTAAGTCAAAAATCTGGAGCTCTTCAGTGACTGAGCAACATAAGCCATTAACAACTCCTCCTATAAGAGCTTGATTAATTAAAAACAAGATGAAAAGGAAAACTGGATTCATGCCTAATTGTGCAGGTAGGTGAGGACAGACATTAAATGCCCACGTATGATGGGCTGGAGGTGAAGATTTCCTGTGTGGTGTCGGCAGGCTTCCCATCAAGGCTGATTAGATTGAAAGCCAAAGGCTGCACACTCTGGAAAGTGCTGTTGACAAGTACCTTAATAGCATCAACCGAGTACTTAGTCAGACCTGCTGGCTGAGAGAATGATTAGTGATGATGATGGTCTCCTTTCCCTGACATAGCAATAACTGGGTGTAAGACCAGAAGATGCAAGAGGCTTTATTAGAAAAACGAATGGGAGATCACGCTGGCTCTCTGAGTGATTGGTAGTGACAAGACTTGAGGCTGAAAATTGAAGAGTATGCTCTTTACAAAGCAGATTTGTTAATAATTGTTTATAGGGGTAGAAACAATTGTGAACATTTAACATTTTAGAGGAAATAAAGTACTTCAAAAAAACTGTGCCTAAATAAACCCTGTATTTTCTAGTAAACAACTGCCTAGATTTAGATGTGTCAGAGTGGCCTTTCCTCTGTCAGGTCTAAATGGTAGAAGGTATTTGCCACTCAAAGCTATTTCTCTTTTACCTCCTGCACTTAGATATATGCACGTACAAAGAGTAAAGCCATACATGACATCATAGGATCCATCCCTCTATAATTTGGAAAGACATAATGCATGTCCACAGTGATTTTACCATGAATGAAAAATGAAATGCAGTCAACTTTTGTTGCTAAGGTTTTTCTTTGATATTCATCTGAAAAAACTCTTTGGCTAAATTTAAGTTGCCGAAGAAAACAGAAAGTCATTCTTAAATTATAATAAAATGCTTAAGCATAAATCTTGCCAAGTAAATGGCCCTTTTAGTGAGCTGTTTCAAGGACAATTATGGTAAGAAGAATTTTGGCTAAGCTGTGAGCCTAACCTTTGAACAGCCTCTGCACAAATAACCTCTCAGACACATGCATTTCTCAGTGTTCTGGCACCTGTAGTGTTACCAAGATTAAGTGCTTACACACTTGCAAGAAAAACCTTCAAGAAAACAGAATTTCTGCAAAATAAAGACAAGCAAGATCTGAGTAAACTAGTAACACAGATACAGCTGCACTCTTAACAAAGTTATTGAACACAATGAGGTATCACTAACAATGCAAACCTTGTTTGTTTTTTAAACGGAACATGTCTTTTTTTGCTACGCCGCTTCACGTTAACCTGGATTACTGTCAGAGTGGGCTATTCCAAACTTGAATTATGTTTTTACCATCCTGTTTTTACATCACTTATCTGATTATAGTCTTTGTCCTTTTGCATTACTAACCTCACCCAGAGTGAGTTTGTGTTCTGATATTCCCCTGTAAAATGTCTTTGCTGAAGACAAAGCAACCCCATATGCAACCACAAAACACGATGCTCCTTCCAGATAACTAGTAAAACTTTATTTATTCATTTGCTCATTTTCAGTGGATTGTGGAGTCCATCATTTAATATTAGCACCATTCTTATCAATATTGTCCTTGTAATGGACACATGAACCAGGATTTTAGCCATTTGTTGAGATTTCTTCACATGTTTTACACTTACACTTGGCTTTTCTTGGTATGCTAGTGCTTAATTTCCCCTATTTACTGAGACTTTATCTTATTTTGGATTAGAGTGTAATTAGACTGCTGTTAATGCTTTTGCAAACCTCATTTTATGAGTAGTCAGTGCTGTAATCCTGCTTATTACAAAGGATTTGCAAAGGTTTTCTTGCAACTACTGGAGATGGCAAAACTTATCACTGTGGAAACAACCCTAGACTGCACCTGTGTCATTCACTTGGAGTCTCAGAAATAGTAACAAGGTCCATTTTGGGTTCTTACATTCACATCAGTGCAAACATGCACATGCACACATACACAAAGAGCTGTCAAGCTGGCAATTCCTGGCTGACATGGTTTTCATATGTCCAGCAGTCTCCATAGGAGTATTTTTTGCTTCTGGCCAGTTCAGTATGGGCGAGGGAACTGCCTTTTTCTCCCCACACAGCCCCGCGGCTGCTGCTTGCCTAATGAGATTATGTTCAGCTCCTGGAACATCTACTCAAGAGTAGATGGAACCAATTAGTCTGCTGTTTTCCCCAAAGAGAGACATTCACCATACCTCTCATGGTATTACTTGTGTGTGTCAGCTGCCAAAGTAATAACAAGCATGGCTAAAAAAAAAAAAAGAGAAGAGACTTGTTTGTGATTGGTCAGAGCGGCCAAGGTTACAGGAGAGAAAGGAAGAGAGCTCAGTCCTATTTCTGCTGATGTAATGAAAGGGTGGAGAAAGAGACTCCACTCTTGAGCAGAGTCAAGACGAATAAACAGTGACAGACTCCATTTGGTCTGCAGGTGGGGAGGGGTGGGCATTCAACCTGCCCTGACAAATGAACCAAATACAGAAAAATAGCTCCTTTCTCAGTCCTGTAGCGTGTTCACAATTTAAGGCATGAAGTCGGCTGGTATAGTCGTGATGTATTCTTTATTGACAAGCCAGAAACATGGGCTCTTTTTCATAACAGGCATCTCTTGGATAACCTGAGCACTGACCAAGGAGGCAGGATTTCAGGCAAATTTTCAGAAACATGTAAGTTAATGTTCTCCGGACTGTTTTGATCACAGGTGAGTGACAGGCTAATGTTGAGTGATATGAAAATAACAGTTTTACCTGAAGACTAGTCTGTTCTAGGCACTGCTGACTCAAGAGGCATGCATGAAATGTCATTAAAATCAAGGTATAATCTTGTAAGAAGTTTGTGAGACTATATTGCAATGTTCTGCCCCTTGAAAGGCAAAAATAAAAGAAATTGAAAATGTTTTTTTCTTTCTTTCTGGGAGTTCTGTGAGAAATTTGTGAGTTAAGCATAAAGTCAGAACAAATCTATTGACTTTTGTCTTTTAATCTGTGCACACAGAGTAAACAGAGTCGTTTTTAGTATTTGCCTTCTTATTGTATTATGAGGATAAATGAATTATTCTAAAAAGAGCGGGTGCTGGCCTTCATTCTGTTTTTGAATTAAAACAAACAAACAAACAAACAAAAACAAAACAGTATCAGAGACATGGTATGTTTAAACACTCTGGAACGTCCTTGGAGTAGTATTGGAAAAAGAATAGTGAATGTACCTTCAAAAACATCTCTGATCACATAACCTTTCCTGTCAGTAATTTTGTGTTTAATGTATGCACAAGCACTTAACTACTCATCTACAAGCACTGAACGAATGCTGAGCAAAACAGGTGCTTTCATCTGTTTGAAGCAGCTTTTTAAAAATGTACTTCACCTCCAAACCTATAGCTATCCTTGATATCTGTATCCTTGATGTCTTGACTTTTGGCCCATCAGTAGCTCATACATAAAGAGTTACCAAAGAGTGTCACATTCGTTCTGCAAGAATTAGCGGATAAGTGAACATTATGATTCAAATGTTAGAGCACTTATCAGATCCATGCAACTGAAAAAGCTTTAAGCAAGTAACTATTTTCACACATTTGGCGATTCAAGTCTAGACATTGTCCAAAGTTTTACTTCCTGACACGTAGCATGCAAGTACTAGCTATGCTGGGTACCTGTAAGGAAACACTGATCAGTATAAACAAAAATAGATGTGACAAAATAAGAAGTTAAAGGAAGGAGCACAAGTCATCAGGATGCATATGGCACAGAGATGATGAAGACACTAAAACTGCTTGAGGGCTTAAGCAGTCTATTGGTTACCAACTCCTCCACTCACGGGCAGCTCCTCAACTCCACTTTCACAACTCAGAGAAGTCAGACTGAATCGCACCCCAGTGATCAATATCCTCCGTTTGTATACATGTTATTTCAGATAAAGAGCTGGTTTTTAAAAGATTTGTGCAACTGAAGGTTGTGACTCTTGAAATAATGAGCCAATGATCCGTTGTAACCATTGGTAGCATGCAGAGAATCAATCATAGACAGAACAAGCTGGGACAGAGTCTGTTGAGGATTATTTATGTTCCTAATTGATTGGTCTGCCTTTGTTGTTTTCAGAACACCTGTGGCCCTGCACTCTGGTGCTGCAAGCACTCCAGCAGAGCTCCAAACTCATACCTGTGCCTCTAGAACAATACTCTACATGGCTGCTTAATCTAAAAGGTGTGGAATGAGCGCCTGTGTCTTTGAGGACATGCATTTTTGGAAAATTTTGTGTGCTTTTGTTAGGCTGGTTCTATAAAGTTTTGGTTAGCTAGTCATACGACTGACTACGAGGATATACAGAGTACTACAGAGTGTTCAGTCATGTTCTTCCAGTTTGTTGGCGATCTGTTTCTTATTCTACTACTGCCTTTCCACTTCTTACAGCTCTAGCTTTGCTGAATAGTTGATACAGGCTCTCAGCAGGGCCATGTGTGGCTTCAGCTTAACAGGGCATATCTCTGCCTGCTCTTCTTTGACCACATACAGCACTCAGTGCCCCAGTCTAAGAGCCAACCCAGCTGCTCTATTCTGAGCCACATGCATGACTAGTCTGTCTGGAAGAGACAGATAGCCTGACACAACACAGCCACTGCAACTGCTTCCTCAGTGATGAACGTGAGGAGAGAGCTACTGGAATTATGAATAAAGCCAGGGTCTACTGAAGTCATTCCAAATTCTGTAAGAAAGTGAGCCAGACAGCAGTAGTGGCAAATAAAAATTCTGTCTACAGCATTTGTTAATTGCATTTTTTTTCTTTATTTGAATACACAGCAACGGCTGTTGGTTTTAAATGTAAGTGTTCGAACACATCAAAATATCAAGAAATATAATTAGTTCAGTCAGCATCATTATTTTTAACCGTATTTGCACAATCCTCCCTGCCATGTTATAGTCCAGAGGACAGACGGCAAGGCACATTGTCTCCATAGGTTCCCTCCTTTTCTGTCTTGTAAGTGTATGCTTATGAAGAAGAGTCACAAACCCCCAGGAGCAAAAAATTTTTTTGCTCATGTCACATTTGTGCAGACACAATTTGCTCTGCTCTAAACACCTGTGCGCCTTTCCATTTTGCACTGGATTGATGTGCCCACTAAAGTTACATGACATCTGCACTTTTTCCCCTAGTGATATCAGTATAAACATTCAAATCAAAATCATTTAGGTATTGACTCAACCATAGCTGCCCTGGGATTTTAAGCTACCATGAAAAAGATAAGCAAACCATGATAATCTATAAATGGATACCAAAGCAAACACCCACTGGAAATGAAAAAAATATATATACAACAATATACAAATATACAACTGAGGGTTGAAACCTTAAGAAAAGAAATAACTGTTAAAATGGCTTAAAATGTTAAATTTCACTATGACCAAAAATAAATTTTAATCCCAAGTCTATAGAGTTGTTATTAAGCTCAGGATTGATGTTGATTATCAAGCTACTTTGGTTATCTAAGGCACTTGCAAACATAACATTATTTGCAGCAATGCATTATAATAGAAGTTCCACACTGCACAGTTGCCACACTGTAGGCACTCCCAGTGCACCCTTCCTTCTTCTTCTGCTGATGCCTCACTTTATATTGCTGCTATTGATATTTTCCTGTGAAAGTTCATAAAAAAGTTTGTCCTTGGCTACTTTGTCTATTTTTAGTGTGTCCCACCACACAGAGGAATTTTTCTGTTTTGCTATTACACAGAATTGACGAAGTAGCACTTTCACATGAATTCAGCAGAGAACCATGAATTGTTCTACCCTCCGTTCTTGGTGAGATCTGCTATATATTTGTTGTCTCTACGGTGCCACTATGGACTTCGGTCTTTTCAATTTAAAAAAAATAAATATATATTAACATTACACACGAAAATCAACTGTTGTAGTAGAAAAGGAAGTGTTTTTAGCAGTTACAAACTGCAAAATGCATTGTATATGTAAAGTGGAATATAGCAGGGATTTGTTCCACTTGTTACCTACACTGAAGCCTAATGCTTCACACGGTTTGCGTATAACAAAAGTGTTTCAGGCTTTGTGAGATGTCAACACTTTCAGCTGCTCTAGATGACAAAATATGATGTAATAAATGTTTGAGAGGCTCTCAGTTTAGGTGGATTGCTCTCTCTGTACTTCACTGCCCCTTTGGTGTTTTCAGCCGGGTGCTGTTTGTTTGATAGAGCTGTTATTCTGCTTTTATGGAACAAGCCTGGTGTCTAAAAATTTCTGTCAGTGAAGTCTCTGTCCTGTAGAGCACACTGGGTATCTATGGTAACCACAGCAAAATCACAATTTTGTTTATTGTTTGTTAGTTTGTTTTATATATGTCTTCAACATATATGGAGATATAGCTCTGAAATTACAGTTACAATTTTCTGCACCCTATATGCTCTGTGTGAGGACATGCATTATGGATATCATGACATTTTCAATACTAGAGTATATTATAATGTTTGTTCCTGCGGTCTTTATTTAATGTAGACAAGCTCTTGTTCTTTTATATCAACATTTTGGTCTCACATGATTTAAAATTCCCAGTCTCTTTTAAAATTTACTTAAAGTACAGTACGCTGGCTTCAAGCTCTAGGTTTTCTAAATTCTAGAGCCGCACGGAGTAGTACTTATTACAAGCAAAAATGTTTCCCTTCTCACTCCTAAGATATGGCAGTCACAGTAAAGAGATTTTCAAACTAAAAGCTGGTCACTGTAACCAAGCCGAGTAAATCTCCTCTTATGGTATTAAGACGTTAACTTAGTAGCCAGCTTCTCTAGGATGTTATCATGGGATAAGCAGATTATAGAGCTAAATATCTTTATGAGCACTAACGCGGGCACCCTACAAAGTGGTTATTTTAATGATGCAATTTCTTACAACTGTCACCACAGCAATCAGGGCAGCAAAACGGCACAGCTGCGTAGCTCTCAGCACTCTGATGATCAGAATTTGTTTATGCTGTTTAATTTCTTTAAGATTATTAGTATAAAGTCATCTTGATTATGCCACTAAATAAAGCATAAAAATTAAAAAAAATTAAAAAAAATCTTTAGATCAGTCAGTGCACCAACACAAATAACAGATCTTAAGCTGAACTTGAGAGAACTCATTAAGGCACACATACACACACAAAAACACAAACTCTTAGATTATCTGCTTCACTGTGTGTGTAAAAGGAAACGGACGGGGAAAGTCCTCTGAGTTTCATATGCCTTGACACTGAAAGGCCGGGACAAGGCCCATCAAACCCCCAGTGCTGCTGGTGACAAGGGGACGGAAGCAGAGCTGTGAAGTGACAGGTGTTTAGCTTTGACTAGTGGGACACTAAAGCTGGACAGAGCCCTCAGGACACATACAGCCTTCCTTAGCTACATCGAGTGAAGTGCTGACATGGAGATAATAAGGACAAAGGCTTCAGGGATATGGGTTTGAAAAACAAAGATCAAAGAAGTAAAATTGGTAAATGTGAAACAAAAGAAGAGCAGCTGCTGCTTCTCTTTGCAGTAGCAGAGAAATGATGACAGCTGCTGCACATCTGTTTATATGCATCTTTTAAAAAAGAAAAGAAAGAAAGAGCATTAGTGGCTGCCATTGATTAATCTTATTTGCCAATTGACTGATGGCATTCAGTGAGGTGAATATCATTCTCTAGCAGTCTTTGGTTTATTATTTTTATCAGTGCATCACTAATACATACAAACCAATCTTTAAATCTTTAATAGTAATAGTTACTGTCAATAATTGCCATAATTATTCAATTAAGGAATGCTGAAGTGTCCTTAGTCAATACTGGACCCCAAATTATGAGTCTGTGATACATAAAGAACAACATTATTGTGCATGTGGGTGTACTTGGCTTATAGTGTACAAATTCTTTGGCTAATTAATAAAACTAGAAAAGCATTATATAAAATGCCGCACTAATTATCATTCCATTTAATTATTTGTCTAATCCAATTAACTTGTTGTTTCAGCCCCAAATCTTCTTTTGTAATGCGCTCTAAAGAAAACCAACACAGTGAACAAGTCTTTTTATCTGAAAAATGATAGTTTCACCATTACTATACTGCAGGTAGAGAATGATGATGTGGAACTGCTCAACCTGCCTGACTAACCTCAGCTGGTCAGCTGGCACTGTGGCAACACTGAGAAATCAATCACAGTACAATGGTGGTACTTCCAGAAAGAAATACAGATAAAATCCTTGTGGCTGACAGTTGAGCAGCTCACACACACACAGTTCCTATAAAATGAACACTGAACACAAGCATTACTTTTCCAGTTACAACTTCAAATATACAGATAGATATATGGAAATGTATAACATAAACAATATTAAAAAAGAAAGTAAATCCTCTTTAAATGTCAATGTTTTATGTGTCAGGACATAGTAAAGAAAATATTGTTCTTAGGAGGTCTTAAAATCCAAATTAAACTCCAAAATAAGATATATTACACAGTATCATTATTTATTTTTACATTCAATGCTCAGAGAAACTGAAAAATAAATTCATGAACTACATCTTAGACTCTACAAGCCTCAGTTAGCATGTTAAATGTTAAAGTTCAGCACAATTAAAAAAGACTAAGCAATCATGGCTTGTTTGGAAAGGCTGCTAGCAGAAAAAAGCCTTTTCTTTCTAAAAAGAACGCGGCAGCACAGCTTAGGTTTGAAAAATTGCATCTGAACACAACAACACAATGCAAGACTTTGAAAGAAAAGAATCAAACTGTTGCAGTGATGAAAAGTCCTGACCTCTGTCCAAGTGAAATGCTATGGTGGGACCACAAGACAGCTGTGCATAAATGGAATTTCAATGAACTGAAGCAACGTTGTAAAGAAAAGTGACCTATAATTCCTTCATAATGATTTAAAAAATTAATTAAGTCACGCAGACGATATTACTTCAAGCTGTTACTGTGAACGGTGGTTCTACAAGCTACTGAATCACGGGGGTGTACTTCTTCATTCTGGTTTAATTTCTGTTAAATAAATAATGATATGTAATGGTGCGTAATTTCATGTGTTTTTGTTCATCTAATGTTGTCTTTAATACCTGTTAGGGGCTAGATACATTTTTATTCGTGCCCTGAAATATAAAACCTTAGAACTGACAGTGGGTGTGCTTTTTTTTGACCAATGAGAGTAAACTTATCCTAAAGTAAAACAAGGTCTTCTCCCAAAACGTCAGTTTTTCACATTACAGGGACTTGTTTTTGTGCCCGAAAGAGAGTCCCCACAATGTGGCTGTGTAAACACATTTATGTCCCCACAAAATGACAAACTCAAGCACACACTCATACACACCTCCGGGGCTCCTACAGAGTCAGCACAACTATCTCTCAGCTTTTTTTCTCCAGCATCGACTAATGAGCTCATGATGAGAGATTTACTAAATCCCAGCTTGTATTTTCCAGCAGAGATATCAAGGAGCAAACCCCCAGTGAGGGATTTTTAAAAAATTCTCAGGAATACATAGAATATGTGTTTTTCACATCGATGTAAAGAACTAAGACGTGAAAAACACAGGGTAATATTAAGATAAGATATTTCAACATTGCCTATATTTAAGCAAAAAACTGGTGATGATATAGCAGTGGGAATATAAATGATGACACTGCCATTGTTATCTGTGGTATATTTTAATGAGTGCCCCACTGCCTGTGTAATCATCCCTTTAATCGGCCCCACAGCATTTATGGAGTGGAATTTAAGACATTTAGTTTGTGAAGAAGCTCAGCCAGGGTTCCTCCTCTAAGGGCCCTATTTGACATGTCTTGCCATCTGAAAATCTCACACACATACTGTACACAACACACACACTGCACTGTTTCTACCACTCTTCTTTTTATTATTTTTTTAATCATCTCTCTTCATGGAGATGCCTCAGTAATACCCAGAGGTCCATGGCATCTTGGCATTAATCTGATACTTCATCACTTCTGTTGGTCTGTGCACAAGCAGTGGTTCAGCTTGACTGGTTGGAATTATTTCAAAATGTTATATTCAAAAAACATCATCAAGACATACTTCCATTCTTCCCAGTGTTGTTTAAATGAGAAGTCGGAAGAGTGGAAACAACACTGCAATTTCAAATGCAGTTAACAGCATGTTTTTATAAAATTAGATCTGCAGCTAATTATTTTCAGTATGGACTGGCTTGTAAATGACTAATTAATTGGTTATTCATTGTCTAGTATCAGAAATGATCAACAATCGCAGTAGTACAGCGGTACATCTGTGTAACGTGAATGGTGAAAGCCCCAAAGAAAATCATTAGTTTCTTATTTTTTAGACTAAACATTAAAATTAATATGTACATCTTAAAATGGTGTTTCCTATTCTTGTTGTGTCTTTCACAAAGCCTTTAAAAAACAAACAAAAAAAGATGTTGTGTATAATACCAGCAATCTAACATCAACTGGAGATTTTATTTTTTTATGAAACATATCAAACATAACCAGATGAGAAATAAGAGAGGTTCAAGCTACATTAAAGCAGGTGACATGAAGTAATCTCACACAGTTGTCATACATTCCCCCGGCTTTAATGGCAGTAAAAGTCTGAGTGAATTCAGATGAGACATTTAAGTGATCTTTTGCCATTCCCAGTGACAGCTGCTGACAAAAGCAGGAGGCTGCTTTGGTGAAGGTGAAGACGCCCTCTTTCTTACCCTCCGTCTCAAGACATGTACGAGAAGAACGCAGGTGAGCATAGAGAAAAGGGGAAGGTTTGGCAGCTGAGGTCCTAGCAGTCTTTTCAGGCATTCATTATTTAGCCTGTCTAAAAATACATCAGAGGCTGCCTCCCTTCCAGCACACGGTGCATCTGAATTTCACAGCATCCTGCTTTCAGCCATTCAGACTGAGCTGAGGAGCTGCTTGATCTACTGTACATCAAGGTAAACGCATGTGCACACATAAAATGTCACAGATGGGGGGGAAAAAGGGCACGGATACATTTAATTACAACACAGAAGGAAATAAAACAGGAAAAATAGTGACAATGAGCTTTTTAGCAGTATATTACAGATATGAAGCAAAAGGCTGTCAATGCTTAACTCTGTAACTTCTGTCGGTGCTGTGCTTTTTTGGAAATCGAATTTCCCAGAGGAACCCACCCGAGGGATTAATAAAGTTCTATCTAATCTAATCTAATCTAATCTAATGTTCAAATCTTAGTCCTTTAAAAAAGCATTTAAAAACACAATCAATTGTGCAAGATGGGTAATTTACAGCATTATGACAGCAATTTGTACACAAGCAAGCAGAGCCCACAACACCTCAAGAAAATTAGCTAAGTGAACCAGATATGCCTCACAGGCACCGTCCTCTTAGCACCATGTACCCCTGATGAGTTTCTCATACTGCCTCCTGCGTCTTAGGCTTGTAATGTTAGATGCAGTCCATGAAATCAAACATCTAACAGGTCACAGATTGGACAGCACTCACTGTTAATTGCATTGGGAAGAGAATGTCAACTTAATTATTTCAGCAGGAGCTGGAAATGATGCCTTGCAAATCTATTAGACAGGTATGCGATGCGAGTCATGTTCTGAGTCTCACAAGTCAATAAGCAGAGAGTCCACCAGGACAGATGAGAAGTCCCATTAGGCCAGCTATAGTTTAGAAGTGCACGATACAATGATCAACATTATCTGTGATCTGATTACGGCAAGGCTTTTGTTTGTTGAATGGAGTCAATTTTAGAGGAATCTGTTCTATACTTTACCGAACAATGAGTTTTTAAGCTGCCCTCACATAAGTTGCAAACAAAGATTATCGTCATGTTATGGAGGCAGAAAAAACAAGTTATTTTGAAAGGAAATTAGAGCTCAACTTGAACACTTAAGTATTTGGACCGCAGCACCTATCATCCAGTTTCGGCTCACTTCATTGTTGCTTAGTTACTTAGCAACTTTATCACTGGATTTAGTATTTTCTCATGTTCTTTTAGCAACTTTCTTTTAACAGGTTGTTGGTGACAAATTAAGCAAATTTGTCCTGCTATGCCAGCATGAGGGCTTGTGCTCTCAACATAACGTGTGTGTGTGTTTAGTTTGTTAATTAGTGCTGTGGTTATAAAATCAGAATCTTTAAAAATTAATGCCTTTAATTAAACTGTAGGACAACTTTTGAATCAGTGCTGTGGATCGCTACTGAAGCTCCAAAGCCCCCTGATAATGGGACACTACTAACAAATAGAGGTCTTCAACTTACATCTTTAAATTCCTCCAAAAATCAATCGTCTTGTTCACAGTGATATAAATAAGTCATCATAAAACAGCTAACACTAATTAACTAAAAGGCTTGTAGCTTTTAGTTTGATTGATTAGCTTAAAATTAACATAAGACAGATATTTTCTTTTTTTTAGAAACTGGAAAAACGATATCCAGTATTCTGCATTTTTATTCTTGCCAAATGCAGATGTACTGGCATTCCATCTTTGTAAAAAGATGCAATACAATTATCTACATGGGAAATTAGTTTACATACAGGCTCAATGACTCAAGTGATGCCATTATTTACTGAAAAACAGGGGTAACTGCTTAGTGATTTTTATTTTGCTTCTATTGCTCCAGCGCTGCGTTTGAGGGTGAAGTAAACATATCAATTCTGCATTTAAGCATTACATGGGAGAAAAGCCAAACACAAATCATACAAGGCACCTCACGTACGCACGACCAATATCAAATGTCTATCAGTCATAGCCAAATACTATTCAAATTAAGATCTAACATCTGTGAAAGCGCATGAATGAACGCATTTCATTTGCAGCTTTGGCTTGCATTTACAGACAGAAACCACTCTGAGGTTCAAAATTGCATGCTTACGAGAAAATCTCAGTGTATGCGTTTATCACAAACCTCAGCACTATCCCGTATTAAATGCTGCACAACAGTTGAAGCAATGGCCCACTTATGAGCAGGGACTGATGGGAACACAGCTTTGAGGGAAGTATTGGCATGGGAGAAAGGACCAAGGAAGGGAAAAGCAGACTACTTCAAAGACTGAATGTGAGCCGGTGGCTCAAAGCATGCTGATTGTACGTGACGTGAAATCTACAGCAGGATCTTGGCAGCCTGACAGAGCAGATGGAGATGAGATTTTTTCATCACTGAAGGATATATCTGATAACTAGCGAACTTTGTGAATAATATCTTCAGTGTAAAAAAAAAAAAAAGTCTGCTTAGACTGTCATTTAAGATTAAGGTAATAATTTACCGATACATGCAAATAGCTCATATTTGCATCTTCTTAAATCTTGTGTGGAAAACAGTTTTCAGCCACAGGCCTCAGATTGTATCGCAATTTTAGCTGAAAATATGAAGCTTAAAAACAGGCTCCCTAATCTAAGCAAAGCCACTGGTTCAAATAGTCAGCTTGAGTTTAAGATAAGAGAAGATATCCCATATTTGAGATATTCTTTAATATTGATGTAGCATGTTGCCAAAATCCTGATTCATTACACATGAAACAAATGACGTTTTGTCCACTTGGGGGCAGTAGAAAATTGTGAGCACAACATTAGCACATAAGCTTCCATTAGAAGTCATCCTTCATTGCACTAATCTGCCCTAAAGTACCACAAGGCTCTAGACTAGGCTCTCTTTTATTTTTCCTTTTTGTACATCCTTTGGGGTCCATTTTGATTGAAAACTCTTTTTATTTTATCATTTGATTATCAATCTTTTGTCAGTAATAACACCCAGCCATGGGTGCAAGGCAAAAGGAAAAGTTCTGCATGACTTTGTTAAGACACGTGTCAGACGCTTTATTTATAAAAAGGGATCAATTCAAACCCTCAGACAGGGCCTACAAATACAGAGAAAAACAAGGCACTAAATTACAACTTTAACAGACAGTAACCACCTAGCAACAGACATCTCCAATCTGCTGACCATCTCTGCTGAAAATATAAGAATGATACTAAGTAACTCCACCTGGCAAGGACACATGGGTATCTGCCTGAGGGTGTTAATGCACACACCTTCATACTGTGTGTCATGATCCAGCACCTCTCTAACCTTTGCTTAGAGCTACAGGAAGTCCCTGTGCTGTGGAGCCTGGTCACTGTACCAAAGAAGGCTTGTGATGACAACAACTACAGACAATGAACGCTGACCTGCAGCCTTGCTCGAACATTGATTAGACCCCCTCCAGTTTGCCTTTGTGAGTGAATGTAGTTGACAATGCTATCAAAGGGAATTGTTCTGTCCCTCTTTCTTTATCCTGTGCGTTTGGGACTCTAGGCACTACACAAAGACTCAAATAAAGAAGCTTACTGATAACTCCGCATTTGGGGTCATCAGGTGAGAAGATGTGTTAGAGTTTCTAGAGGATTGTGTGGGCTGAACCATCAGCTCAACATTAGCAAAAATGTTTTTAGAAAAATCTCCTAATATCACTTTTTAATTAAATGAGTGATAGGGGAGATGATATAGGAGTAGAAATACCCAGGAGCCCACTTGAACAGCAAACATGCTATGAATATTTCTAGTGAATGGGCTTTTTTATGTGCTGGTGTGCTGGAGCACAAGCCTGACATTTTTAAGAAAAACAAACCTCAATGAGCTATTTCAGAAGATGTGCATGATCGGGGTAATCTACATGTAAATAAGTAGGAAAATGCTGTGAAAATTTCTCCATCACGAACATCATCTCCCAGCAAGAACTGAGGTTCATTCACGGGGGCTGCGACATTCTAGTCCAATCAAACAAACAATCACAGTATATGTAAAAAGTTAGTTCAAAGTTTTGTTCAGATTGGCTCATCAGCCAAGGTGGAAATAAGACACTTACAGACATTTTTACATTCTTATGCAACGTCCATTATACTAAGATTCACATTTCCTTTAATATTGTTTAAAAAAACTACAAACTGTGAGGTAACTCTGAGGTAATGTTCTTCAGCTACCCTCAAGTTTATGGGTTTACCCTTTACAGGGTAACAGAGCTGTATCAGAGATAACAATATTTTAACATGAGATAATTACTACTGCTACTTAAGGAATTAAAATACTTCTTGCATCACTGATGGACAAAAAACAAGAAGAAACGGTTGTTAACGGTTGTTAACACCAAGTAAGATATGTTGGATCTGGAAATACAGGTTTAGAGAGGTGGATATATCCTCCCTCTGAGTCAACAGCAGGGCAGGCGCATCTAGTTATTCACTTCAGCTTTTTACGCCTTTAACAAGAGCCCTGCACTCTCGTCCAGCTTTGCAACAGACAATGGACTGTTTATCTCAACCCTCTCATCCTGTCAGCTCTCAGGACACATGTGGGCATGTTCATTCACCCACCTACAAAAACGCCTGCACGTGCACAGCTCAATTCCATCTGTGCAAGCGCAATCTAAGCATGCATTAAGAACTATGAGTAAAAAAAGCCTTTTCCTCTTTACAGGCAATGCTTGAGTGATTTACGCTTCAACTCGAGGGCAAGGGGATCAACACAGATGCATACCTTAGTACAGTTCTCTATGGCAATGTCAGAGAGAGAGTGTGTGTACTTATTTCTTTATGTTGTGGGGACATAAACCTTTCTATAAACAGTCACATTGTGGACATTTCTAAAGCTATTAAAGGATTAAAGCTAGGTTAAGGTTAGGTTTAGGTCAGGATGACCGGAATATTTAGAGTTAGCCAAGTAGTGCGATATGTGGGGTTACAGTACGCCTTCAGAAAATGAAAATCTAAGGAAATGCAATGCCCTTTGAAATAGTGAAAACAAAACAGCATGTGTGCACGCACTCTTATTCATGTGTGACTTAGACCACAATTAATGTGTGCATAGTATGTGTGTCTGCATGTATTTGTCTATGGACGGGCCAGATGGGCAAAAGACATAAACAGAGCCCAAAAAAAGGATGATAGCAGAGAAAAAGAAAAGAGGAGGGAAAATAGGGAGAGAGGGCACTTGGAGCGGAAATGCTTCAGTGCCTCTGTGGCCTGCCACCTCGTATCACGGAGCATCCACTGACAGATGAATGCAGGAGAGCCCAATAATAGAAATGCTCAGGAATAAACGCCCAGATAAAAGGGGAGGAGCTATTGCTTGCAAATTGATGCATAAGGATGGCGGTGGCTAGCCAGGGGTCCGCCATTTCAACCACAGCTTCGCCTCTCAGGGATGATGCAAGCACAAGTAAAAACCTGCATGAGGCCTCATTTTAATCTCAGTAAGATGGGTTAGGTTTTTGTTAGCCCAGACATATTACTCGAGGTGGCTAATTTTACCATTTTCTCAGTTTCCCTTACACTTCTGATGAAACTGCCAAAGGGTTATAAACTGTGTTTATTATTTGAGGAGGTTTGATGTTAGGGCTAAGTCCACATTAGCCAAGTTGTTCTATCAACAGTACATTCCATTAAAATATGATAGCAAGTAGACTGCATAGTCTTATTGTTAATTATCTGTTTGTAAAAGAACACATTATGAAAACAGCCGACTACAAGCGAAAGCCTTTCTTTAAATTACTTTTATTAGTGGCATTCCTCAAAAGGGCCTCATCAAAGTCAAGAAAATTAATTTCAGAATCCTAAAACTGGTCCAAAGCATTAAATACGGATATTTAGAAAAGACCTATGTTAAGCATAAATGTATTTACATAATAGTTTTACAAATAAAATTTGCCACACAAGTTCCTTCCTGAAACAGATCTACTTTAATTTAATCATCCAACCAGAAGAACTGATTGGAAAAATGACATTTTATATTCTAAGTGCAATCCTGCATTATTCAGTAACGTCAGAATGAGAAAAGTGTCTTAAATCAGTTTGCCGGCTATTTAAAGAGGTCATGTGAAGTTTTACTGTACATTTTAAAAAACTGTTTAAAATAGACATACATTCTAGAAAAGATGGCTGTAGCTTGACCCAGTATCGCAAAAAAAACTTGTAATAAGCACACCAGTCTCCATTCCACATTTTGCCTCAAAAAAACCTGAAGTGGACACACATGCAGAAGTTGCATTGCCAGCAGGGGGAGAGAGTATATTTACATGCAAGAAGTCAGCAGTCAGCATTACAGGGTCATTAATCACCAGAAAAGATTAAGCTAGCCATGTAAATAATATGCATATACATTTAAATGTGTTAATAATATCTGCCTGATTATTTTTATGTTGGTTTGAAATAAAATATCTGATGTTACACATTTTGAAGGCGTTCGGTGTTAGGATATTGACTGCTGCCATTTGGGGGGGTTTGGGGAGCCAGAAGTTACCTAATAAGCTTACGAAGGTGAAATGCTAAGTTATCAGATAATGCTAGGTTGGTCTTGGTTTGTAAGCTTTATTCATAAATTTAATTAATAAAATACAATAATTTCAGACAGAAAAATTAAAGCAACCACTTTTCATTTAAAATTAATTTAGAAATTCCATTTAAAAATCTTTGGAAAGAAAGTAACACCACAGACAAGACCAAGAGATCCAGTTCAGTGACAATTTGAGGAGGTGAGACCTGGCAGGCAGGTATCAATAACTGTTACCTGTGTCAGCATGCCTAACAAGCAGCCTCACCCCTAACTTTGCATTGGGAAGAAACAGGTGAGTTTAAAAAAAAAAAAAAAAAAAACACCAATCACCTCCAACAGTTGTTATAAAGGTGGAAACTATTGTATCCACGGAACTCTAAACAGTTTTTTGTTCCAGGATCTTAACATGTTTTTAATGCTGGTAAGTTGGGCACGTTAACATGTGGCTCACTTCCAGGAATTGCTGCTATTTACACTTCCACAATGACTTCAACCGAGTTGGCACTTAAAAAACAAGTGCTTTACATATCACAACAAAACAAACAGTGTTCTTCTTCTTTCCTGGTTTTTCCAATACTTTACTGCATATAGAATACAATGGAATAGAATGCCTTTTATCTTCACTATGCACATGTACAATGAGAATAAAAGCAACTCCTACCCAGTGCAGACATGTAAAAAAAAAAAAAAAAAAGGGGGGGGGGGGGGGGGGTGCACAGTTCTGCTTCTATATACATATTCAAGAATAAACAAGGATTTTATATATACAGTGAGCATTATAGCACGTATTAAATATTGCACAGTAATATAATTCCTTCATCCAGGTATGCTTTTACTGCACTGGCAGTGCGTTTGGGATCACTGTCATGCTGAAAAATGAAGCTGTTTCCAATCAGAAGCCTTCCAGATACGTGGCATGGATGGGCATGGTGGTTCAAAATCTGACAATAGTTTTTGGATTCATAATTCCATAAATTTTGACAAAATCACAAATAGCACTGCCAGAAATTCAGCCTCAAACCATGACAGAGCCCTGTGTGTGTTTTACGGAAGACTGTAGACACTCAGTTTTGTACCTTTCTCATGAGGAATGTAATATGAAACAGAATTTTGTCTCACCTGCGTTTTCTGTTCTACAAAGGTGGTTCACTCTTTACTTGGGTAAATCTACATAGTGATGTCTGCTTTGTGTAACCTGCTATGGATCAGATTACAAATCAACAGGTTTGAAATCATCACCTACTGACCAATTAACTCTCCAGAAAATAGCATCATAAATTCCTGGAAGAGCCTTCTGATCTCTGTGTGGAAAGTAGGAAGGGCTTAGGTTTTTCATTAGTGTCTAATGTCTTTGTGTTTCCCCCATGAGCATTAGTAATGAACATAGACTCCTGGATGCAAGCTTATTCCTTGATTTTTTTTTCTGTTTGGGATTTTTTTTTTCTTTTTGGAGATTCAACTTGGGACATGCTGCACATACAAAAGTGCCTAAAATTGATTTTAGAATTGTTTAACTACCAATTTATCTCCTATATGTGGACATAGCACTAGTTCATCACTTAAGTAAGGTGCTTTTTTTATGCTTAAATGATTCATAGGTCAATGTTAAGCGTGTCTAGTCGCCTCGTTGGAAGCAAAATACAAAAGAAATGAGGGGTAGCTCAAGACTTTTGCACAGCACGGTACATCAGGTAGAACTGGGCAATCTGTCACTTTCCTCTATCAAAAAAGTACGGAATATGGGATGCTTTTTTTCAACTTTAGAGTTACAGTTAACCTGAAGAAAAAAAAGCATGTCTGAAAAATATGTGACTCTTCCCAATTTAATCTCTGTGGTTTTTTATACTGAAAAAACCTCTGAGAGTGATTTTGATTGTGATTTTGTGTTTCAAAATCCCGATCTTTAGTATTTACAAGTTTGTTATAGAGGGAGTATAGTCCAAGGTTGTTGGGTTGTTGTTTTTTTTAATTTTCTCTCTTTCATCTCTGGTAAAACATTTTTTTAATGGTAGTGCAATATTGAGCGGTGCAGGCTAAGGTTAGTATTTTAGTTCCGCGCTTAGGCAAATTAAATGCAGGTAGAGGTAATAGGCTGCTTGGATTGTTCCTATGCCTGTGTAAAGCTATTATAGTAGGCATCAAAGTAAAAGGAGTGATAAGCGAGCATTGGTTGTTGCTGGAAAATGAAATCCAACTATCACAGCTACAATTGCTTTTTAGACATAAACTGGAAGCCTCACAGAATGAATCCACTACCATAATATGGCAGTAAAATTTGCATTAAAAACTGAATGCCCCTCCCTGCAAACATGTGCTTTAGCAAGTTTATAGGGGAAGAAGGCCGGCGAGGGATTTGCAGGAAGGATCCATTTGAGTGCTCAAAAACTTGGAAACACAACTGGTGTGGCTGGGTGGAACAGAATACCAAAGGCTTACTCACTGGTTTTATAAAGGAGGATGATTCAGAGCATTCTGTACACAGAGACATGTAGGGCCTTGTGGTTCAGACACGCTGTGGAATTCAAATACAATCAAATAAATCAAGTCACTTTACCCACACCTGATTCTCCATCTTGCTTTTATTATTTATGAACGTGTTCCCATAACAGTTATAAGCAGTAACACAAATTAAGACATGAATCCCATGAAAACACTTAAAGCACAGACATCAATCAGGGTTCTTCACTTAGTATCTTCACACATGCATTTGAATTGACAAATAACCCAAGGCTGGATCTGTCCAGAATGCTGTAAGTTATATGGGCTGTCAGACTCCGGTTCATGTCCTTGAAGGGAGATGAAAAAGTAATGTAATCGCTCATCCGTGTTGTAGCAATGTCTGACTTTAGATGTATTTGTCAAAACCTCTGAGTTCTAAATATTTTCCCCCAAAACATTTTCAAAGCTTGCTGCTTGATGGAGTGGAAATTTTAACAAAAGACAAACTTGCTTGTCAGTAAAGTAAGAACACAGGTACAGTTTATTTTGGATAGAAGATGTTCAATTAAAGTTAGTGTACAGTAAAGTTTTGCTTGATTGACCAAGACCTTCTTGCTGTGAGGGGACAGCGATAACCACCCGCCACCCAATTTAACTAGATCTACATGTACACATATATAATGAATGCAGAGAAAAATTTAGTTTCATAAAAATATGAAACCCTAGTCCTTCGGTGTACAATGCAAAGTTCATATTCAATATCCAAACCTGTCACACTGCGAACTTGTGCTGCCATTTGAAGCTGAGCTTTACTGAAGCTCAATAGATGAATACACAACAAATGCTTCATGTACAGAATTGTTATTTTTCTCAGTAGCAGCCAGACCATGACGTTATTTATTAGCTTTTTCCTCCCCTTTTTAAAGGTCAGTAATGTAATTAAATCAGCTTATATACATCTATCCTTCTTCCACACAGATAAATAAACCCAAATGTTCAGCAGCAACGGTGCATGTCCAAAGGTGCTACTGGTTCAACTGGTTTTCATCAGAAAAGCTCTCTCGCTCTCTGTCAAAGTTCAGCTGCATGGATTCCACACATGCCACTGAGGTGTGTTCAGCCTGTTGACAACATGTAAGCCTTACCCTCCACATCAGTCTGAAAAGCACTCATGATGTCCTCTACTCCCATAATCCTGAGCTCCTCCTTGGCCTGTCAATAAGCCTGTCACAGTGAGCAACATCCCTGTCAGAAAAAAAAACAATGTCTCGCTGGACGGCTGAATGGACAGATGGATAGATGGATGGATGGACAGAAGGATAAGTGGATATATTTGTCTGTGTTCCTCTGTTAGGCCCCTCCAGTGCAACAGTAATCCAGTCTATTTACACAGATCAATTTTTGTTTGTGTTCCAGAGAAACGAAATTGCTTTGGTATGCGGCTGTGAGCCTGGGACATTGTGTGAAATAGCTTGCCAAATGGACTTTTTTCCCAGGTTGTATTGTTCTTCCAATCTTGCATCCTTTTACTGTTAATACAACCTAAAAATTCAAACTGCAGAGGTCTTCCCAGGGCATCTGACTCACAAATATAGAGATATAAGTCTGCAATGCTCAAACCAAATGGGATTTTTATCAATATGAAAATTGGATTTTGTTATTTCTTTTCACAAATCTCTCCGAGTAAAATGTTTACTTTTTCCTTTTTTTTAGTTTGTTTTTTAATGTATTTTGGGGTCTTCAAAGGAGCAAAATTAACTTGACTGACAAAATGAAACCTATCCTTGAAAAAGGATCGGCGCTTTATGACGGACATTCACAACTCCTGACAGTTCACTCAAAAATAAATATATATTTTTTCTTCTGGCCTTTTCTGTGACTTATCCATGCCCAGATTTAGAGATAAGGTACACATTTCTGCAGTGGTTGTCTTGAGTAGAACTGAAAAGTACTCCTTGCTTTGCGGTACTCCGTGTGGTGTCAGGGAACAGCGTGCCTTTTCAAAAACATGACCTGGTTGAGCCAAAAAACAAACATATCCACATATTCTGTTGTACGCAGTTTCATGCAGGAGCTATTATCTCTTTTATCTGCAGCCTCACCCAACAAGAGCATCAATCTACCCATGACGAGGGAGTCGAGTTAGTGACAGCGTGACAAGATGGGAACGTTAATGGTATGCCATCTCAGCTTAGCTGTAATGTTGTCTAACCGATGACTTCTTTCAGTTGGTACATTCAGATTTAGAGTTTTTAAAATGTATTTTACAGATTGTTAACACTAGAAGGCGTCTGGCTCCATCACATTCAGTAAACACAGACATTTCTCGAGGTGATATCTCAAATGATCTCAAACCTGGGCATCCTATACCAAAAGGAGCGTTACAGGTCAGAGGATCTAATTGGGGTGAATATATGTAACCGACTTGTTGAGACAGACAACAATGCTTTACGTTTAAATACATTCATGAGAACTGCGAGACATTATGCAGCAGGATTCTTCACGCAAGGCTGTTTCTGTGTTTTGAGGAAGAGAGAAACAATACAAGCTTTCCAACTCATTCTTTTTTTGTTAATTGAATATCATATGAAGTGTAAAATAGAAAGGAGTCTGTAATTTGAGATTCACTTAAACGCAAGATTCGATTTCCCTTAATTTAATAATGCTCAAAAATGTATCCTCATAAGTGATTCTATGCATTATTGAGTATGACAGCACCAAACAAGGAAACGATGGGTCTGAACACTCACTTCACAATATCGGAGAGAGCTAAAAATGTCATTGTCATCATTCATATTTTAAATTAACTTTTAGAAGCATTGCCTCTGCTGGTCTCCAATCCAAGAAGCCTTTTCTGTTTTATTAACTGTTCAAATGTCAGCCTGGAGACAGCCACAATCACACACTCGCCATAATAAAATTAATATCGCTCTTGTCAGGCTTTGGTTCTCATTTCAAAATAAATATTACCCATCACACTACATAAGTTATGTGAAAATAAACCTCAGCTTGATGGACAGCTGGACTGCCTTTTGCCGACTTCCATCTTCTACCACATCCAACCTAAAAGTTTTTTGTGTGCGTGTATGTGAATGGATTTGCTTGTAGGTACATTCATGTGTGGGTGAATGCCAATGGCAGGCCTGCTCAGCCAGGTATAAAAACAGTCATCCAGACAGACTGGGGCTCGGGGTCAGAGTCAGCCATGTCAAAACACAAACTGGCTCAGTCTGTTGAATCAGAGGAGAGATCATAATGCCACACTGCATCATCTGGCCTGAAGCGCCAAAGCGCAAACCCATCCCCCAGTATGAAAACTAACAACAACGTCTGAGGTAGTAAATAACTAAGCTTAACAGAGATTAGCATCCAAAATTTGACCTATTTAAAAGTTAGTTTTGAGGTTTACAATTATTCATAGGGAAATACAAACAACAGCTTAAACAATTACACAGTTAATGCAAGTGAGTTTAATTTTTAAGAATTTTTTTCTAGTTTTATTTGTTTTATATGACAGTAAAAAGAATACATTTAATGTCTGAACTGAATGGATGGTAATCAGGTATAGTCAAAATAAGATTATTTCCATATGCAGTAGTTCATATTTGGTGGTATAGCTCTTTTCTTGGATCTTCCTACCTTCCCAATGTATATAAACAAGAATGCTTGAAGGCAGCAGTAAGACAACAGATATGACTGAGTAAGACACAGTATGAAAGGTGGAGCTGGACTGGATGTGGGTTTCAAAGTGGCTTGAAATGTTCAACAACAGTGAGCAGACTAAAAGAACTTAAATAGCAAACTTTATCAGCTGAGCTATCAGCTGCTGTGGGTGGCATCAGATCAGTTGTGACCTGCCTGAACTAACGGCATCTTTGATGTAACGGTGTTACCTTAAATGTTTGGAGAAAAACACATTTTTTTACATTACGCACATCACTGATGATGTTAGGCTGGAGCGTATGTTACCGTGTATCCCATCTGCATCTGAATAAGCAGGAAAATAAACTGAAATCAAGACACTTATTCATTATTGCAGCCCTGTAAATATGCAGCTTTCTGTCGCCTGATGCTGTATCAGTTTATACAATAAAGTCTTTTGTTGGTTTCACTGTTGTTCGAATCCCCCAACTAAACAATTGTTATGTGAGAAACCTAACTCCTCACTAAGTGCGTCTGCAACACAACAGGCCCGGACTTGTGCAGATGATGAGGTCATAAACAGAGAGGCGAAACAAAGAGGGAACCAACAGATCTGTATCAAAATTTCAGAGGTATAACCACAATTTGTGACGCATCACTGGCATAGCGCACACAATTGCAGACACAGACCAGAGTGCAACGGAGCAGAGAACAGCTAGTCCTTGAACAAAGGAAGAAAGTTAGCAGAGGAGAATGCTCCATTTTTACTTTTTATTGACCAATTTGCTGCACAGGCAGGCTAAAAGCCTGTCAGCAACACCTGCTTTCATGAACACAGAGTAGTGATGATTGCACTCACGCTTAATGCGTGCTATATACAGAACTGACATGTTATATTTAGTGCAAACAACTACAGTATATGATTTAAAGTTTGTTTCAAATGCGGGTAAATCAAAGATGTTGACGCATCCCAGTGTGAAAAAACAAATCCTCAAAGCTCTCACATACAGTAAGCAAACAAAAGGGAAGCAGCAGCAGCAGCAATGATGTCAAATTAGATTTTGCTCTCTTTTTATCCACACTGTTAAAACTATTTCAAAGGCTTAGTCTTTTACCTTAGAAACAAACTTTTATGTTGCTAGCTTTTATGTTGTCTCTAAAACAAAACAAATGCCCTAGAAATTTTAAACCTGTTCTGCCTAATTATGGTTACTTAGTTTGCAACAGCTTTGTAATGTGATTTTTTTTTCTCCTTTTAAAATACTGGGCAGTTTCATCTCTACAGCTTGAATGCTAAGGTTTTTCTCCATCCACAGACACTGTGCAAGCTTGGATTTTAAATAATTTTATATAATTAATTTAAAAACAGCCACTTCACGAAAGTATGTTTCATATTTAAATAAGTCTAAATTAGATGTTGATGGTCATTGTCGCTGATGGTGTTTAATCCTTAAACACCTCAAGAAAGCTTTCAGCATTCTCAATTACTGTCACCCATAATGCAGAGGTACATGATTATGCTTTTAATCCAGTTCAGCTTTTATCACACCATTAAATATCTCTATCAGTCTATATGTACATGTTACAGACAGACAGACATTAATAGATAGATACAACGATTGATACATAGAAATTCATATTAACAAACTATATAAAGAAGAAAGTAAAGCATTTTTAAATGTCAGTGTTTTATGTGTCAGGGCCTAGTAAAAATAACCTCTCTATTATTTTGACTTTTAAAACTATAGCTATTGTACTCTGTTTCAAATGCTTAGAGAGTGTTGAAATAAGAGGTGATGCAAGACAGTGGTAAACATCCCCATGTCCTCAGTTGCTGGATATACAGTTTATAATACACAAAAAACTCCCAGTTTAATATTTGATGCTTCGATTTGTTCAGTTATATATATATTTTTAATTATTTGTATCCTAACTTTTGCAGAAACAGAATTGGTCTTATAAATGGGTTTAAACATCCTTATCGGTGTGTTGTGGTCATCTACAAGTTCAATCCTACAAATTTTCTTCACATTTACAATAAAAAGAGAAAAGAGAAAAATATTTCAGTGTTATTTCCCTGCAAATCTGACAGAGCTCCTCCAGCAGCAGCTGCTATTATTCTTACAAACTGCTACAAAGTCACATTTTTGACAGCGGTTGGTTAGAGAGCCTGAAAAACACAACGAGCTCAATGTTAATCAGCACAAGCCACTCTTGATTTTAGTTTGTTAATCAACTGTGAAACGTGTTCTATATATAATCTAATACAAACACCCTTGTCTTCCTACTTCTTTCTGCATACAGTGAGGGAAGTGGCATTACAGACAATGCCAGCCAAACTGGTTGCATGAATTGTGGAAAATGTAAATCATTAATGGCTGATGCATTAAGATACGTTTTTAGGATGAATTACAACTTATTGTAGAATCAGAATTCTTCATCTCAAATGCTTAAAAATCACCACATGGCTGTGTTGATGGTACGGTTACTAGAATGGGAGCACCTGCCCCCCTCATACCAGTACCAAAACTGTATATTATACAATAGCCTTAACCACAGCTGTTAACAACCATCGGCCATCTGTCCTTCCTCTGATGCCCTTCATCAGCCAGTCAGGATGACCGTGCAAAGCTGTCTGTAATCAGATTAGGCAGTGACTGGGTAACTGGGCCTTTCACATCCACCCATCATTCCATCCCACTGTTAACAACATCTGCGTCATGTGGAGCACCACGTGCATGCTGCGAAAGAGACAAATTAAAGTGCCAATGGGTGTGTGTGCATGTACACAGAGAACCAAAGTAAAGCAGATCTCCATTAACAGGTCCAGTGTTGTTGCTTTCACTGTTCATGACTTGATAAAACACATGCACACGCAAACACACACACAGACACTTACACGAGCATGCTTCAGTCTTCCCTGCCTTTGCAGTTGTAATCCAGGTAGCTGGCAAGCTGCCATCTTTGCTTTGATTAGGTAGCAGAGGTGCAACTTGAAAAATGGGATAAAACTCCTTTGGAAAAACAGGATTTTTTTTCCCATCCAGATGGCTGGTTAAGCATTTCAGCAACAACAACCATCTAATTAGCCCAGTGATTACTTATGTGATCAGAATGAACACAGGGGAGACACAAAATGAGACTATACATCAATTAAAAACCAAACAGCAAGGATGGGCAAGACAAACGTATTTTGCAGTATCACTGCAGTTTAATAATACTGTCTTCAGTGATGTACTTTTTATTCAGGGCCTTAAAATTATACTGAGGTAACAATAAATAATTTGTGGTGATAAGCAGTTGTGAGGAGATTATATCCAGACAAACAGTGGTATTACAAGGGTAAGCCTAAATAACAGTCTTACAAATGATTGCATTCTATGGTAAATTATGATCATATTTATTACCCAGTCTGATCTGAAATCTAAGAGAAGAGAAGAGAAGAGAGTGGTCCCCAGCTTTAACGTAATTTATCTCCATATAATTACTGAATCAGAATCTAACAGGTCTAATCTAACATCTTCACTTTCTGGGGCAGTATGTTACAGAGAAAGCAACACTGAGTCAAAGACGAACAGAATGCACTTAGATTATCTCACTCTTGACAGAGAAGCACAAGATATGGTGCATTCTGATGATTAGGTGCGCTGAGATAACCCTGAGACACAGAGCGCCTCTTGCTGTGAACCCTCTGGGAGCCGACATGTGCACACTTCACCTGGTAAAGGGCTCTACAGCCACTCAGATACTGCCTGCCATGGCCTGGCCTGATCCATCCTGTTTCAACACTAATGTCTCATTGGCATTCAGTCACACGCCTGCAGCGAGCAGCGAATGGAAAGCTTGGCACTAGCTCACCGCTATTAAGATTCTACAAAGCCAGCCGTTCCCCTGCCGCCACAAGCACACAGGGAATCACACAGCCAAGGAATAATAAAAGAGCTGGGGGAAGGATAAGCGTAACAGCTGGGCCGCCAGTCACACAGCCAAGATACAGAGACAGGAAAAGGATTTTGGTATAAAATTTAAAGCTCTGCTATTCATAAAGTTTACGGGGTCATCGGCTTGATCCTCAGACTGCAGTACTGGCTAATGAAAATTATATACTCCGAGTGGCCAAATCACCAGTGTAAACACGTAATCGCACTTTCCCCAGTCACCCCCTCCATCCCACCCACTGTCAGCTGCAAAACCATACCGTGACCACTTCATGATGAGCCATATTACTGGCAAGCCTCCCATCATGAGCCACAGAGAGAGCAACCCACTGGCTCATCACCCCTGCCTGTTTATGTCAGCCTATCAACATCTCCCCAGAATCATAAGCTACTTGCTAATCACCCTATGAAAGAGCAGACTAATTCAGATGTCAAGGCCCATTACCTGTGAGCAGTCTAGAGGTGACCTGAGCCCCTATCTTGCAGTGATAAAACCCCATTTTGAGGATAATGCACATTTGTATAATAGGAAGGTGGGAAGTGACACGTTGGCTAAATGTGCAATCACTGAGTGCAGCTGAAGGGGGTGCAGAGACAACTGCATGTAGCAATCATTGTTGCATAAAGATAACGTCCTTCACGCGCTGGGTCAGTCAGCGGCCGTATGGCTGCCGTGCCTCTGGTAAAATAAACGAGCCTCTCAGTCTGAGTGACTCCTCACCAGCCATCTCCTCTAATCTGCTGACACTGACAACGGCGATCCTCATGCAAAAGATGATCCAAGCCACCGTCACATCCAAACCTTTATGTTTTTTCCTCTAATTTAGTTTCACATTTGCAGGATGTGACTGATGTACTCAGAAAATAATAATAATTTTAGTGCTATCACATTACAAAAACTATCCTTTCAGGATTTATTTTAATTCCTGGTATTATCCTGTAACACATAGGTTTCTCTGGGTTCTAGGAGACAAAATAATAGCAGTGTTTTAGACCATTTTATGATATTATTAGGTAATGGTGCTGTCTAACAAGTATCTGTGCATTTACTGTATAAATAAACCACGGTTCATTCGGAAAAAGAGCAATGAATGACAGATTTCAATTTCATGTACCGTAGTAAATAAGGCTCATGGCCACAGTTATGGGGAAATAGGAGCAGAGAAAAGAGTTCTTTACAAAGCAGGCAGAAGGAACAGTGGGTAATGAGGCCAAATAGGATGCAGGTCAAAGCAAAAAATGACCATTTTTAGTGCCTATTATTCTTCGTCTACTCAGTCAGCAGTAAAGCCCAACTCCAATTGCAAATAATTTGTTACTATTGGGGCACAGAAAACACAACAGATATATAACGTGATTTTATAACCCCACAATAAATACATATTTATGGGGCCAGGATTAGAATTAGTCATTATATCGCTGTATGAGCGCTAACAGGCATTTAAGAAGACAACAGAGTCTTTAATTGGAACAGAGACTGAAGGCAGGGAGGAAGTGAAATCCCCCAGAACCTTACAAAGATAAAAAATATCCCAGAGGAAGTTGTAGATACTGTAAACACCCAAATGCTATTTGTATGCTTTATGGCTTTATGACCGATGCTATTGTAAGCGACTGTAGCAAATTCAATTAGATACACAGTTATACAGTGTAGAAAATGCAACTTCTATGAATGTTTGCTCTTTTTTTCATACAGGATAGATTTGAGTGGAAGTAATCCTCTCTGTATTCCCTGCCCCTGTCTCTCCCAAACACATTAAACAGTGCTACTATGACCCTTGTCCACCACTCTCTGCTCGCTTGGTATTATATACAGTGGGGAAAATAATTCTTTGATTCCCTTGGAATTTTTAAGTTTTCTCCCTTACAAAGAAATGAACACTCATGAACAGATATCCTGTCTCATTCCACTAAAATGAAACATGACTTTTCATTTCTTTGTGTAGTCAAACTTACAAAATCAGCAAAGAATCAAAGAATTATTTCTCCCAAGACATAACTAAAATAGTTTTCTTCCATGTCAGCTAATATATTCAGGTGCAAAAAAGACAATTTAGACTCAATTCTTCAGAATGTATCAGTAACTTTGCCACAATACCCATTATACAGATGTGTATTTTAGTTAATGTTAATCTTTAACTGAAAGAAACCAATAATTCAAAGGTGGTTGTTTATAATTCTGATGAAATTAACTAGAAGTTACAGTTTATCAGCCACTTCAACCACCTCTGCATCTCTCAATACAAGCCTTACTGCAAAGATTTGTATACACACTGTACATTTCACATCCTGCACAGCAATCACCATGAAACACTCTTTATCACTGATCTCAAAACACAGAGTTCCAGCCTTAAACCATCTAATCAAGAGACCTGTTTGCGTTGAGATTGTTGCAGGTGCTAGTGGAAAGTGTTACAGAGCAGCACCAATTTGATTAAAGTGGGAATAATGAGAGGGCTGGAGACCAGGAGTCATGCTATGCCTTTTCACTGCATCCTCCAGCTTTACACTAATACCACAAGATGCCACGCACTTACACATGTACACGCACATGCACAGTGGAGTATCCCGCTCTGGTATAAATGAATTATTGAGGACTTTGAGTAGGGGTGGGAGCAACTTTACGCTTGTTTGTGTTGTAGTCACATTACGCCTCCTCCCACCTTCCCCTCGCCAGCTCCCCCCTCCTCCACTCCCACAAACACACTTTGAGACATGAGAGAGTGGGCCCTCATAGGATGCTATGGGATCTTGGCAGCTCTGCTTTGCAGTAACATTATTAGAAAAATGGTGCAATACTGCTCTGATATTGCTCTTGATATCTTACATTGCCAAAAAACAAAACTACCATTTGGTTTGGATGCAGAAAAAACACATTTGCCAAAACTTCTTGTGATTAGAGACATTAATTTACCTCATATAATTTAAATAATTTTCAAAAAGATATGTGCATGCCCTTTAATGTCCAAAAAGTTGATTCTGTTCATCTAGACATAGCATTTTCAGTGGGAGAAACGTTTCGTCACTCATCCAAGTTACATCTTCAGTCTCAGCTGACTGCAGGTTTCCCCAATCTTATAAACAGTACATTTGCATAATGACTGAAACCAGCCCACTGAAGGAACAATGGGCTGGGAGGTCACCTTCATCCTAATTATGCAAATTCTCATGACCATTGATCAACAACCACTGATCAAAGACCACTGATCAATGGCCATGAGTACCATTCACAGAGAGTTGGGGAATGGCTGCAATCACAGCATTGTAAGATGGTGAAAGATGTACTCTTAGGCCCCCTCCTCTCTGAAGAAGTCACTTGGATGAGTAACCAAACGTTTCTCCCACTGAAAACGCTACGTCCAGATCAACACAATCAACTTTTGGAGATTTACTTACCTGGATGATTGAGAATGCATCAAGATGCCCTTTAATGATTGAGAAATGTAAAACTAGAACACATCTACAGCATCATCATTTTAGATGTTGCTTTTTTAAGTTTAGTTTAAATAACTTTATTTTATGTTGGAAACTTCATTAATTTCTTCTCCCTAACAGGGTCTCACATTTCTTGGTGTTAAGTCTTTAGGGAAAAATATGAATATGAGGACAAATTCAGTGTTTCTGTAAAAAGTACCTATTTAGGCTTTTAGTGAGAGAGTCTTACTAAATTTAGGGATATATATTCCATATATAGTGGCACACGTGTTCACAGTCCACACGGGGGAGGGTGGCACACCCACAAGCTAGCAGCCTCAGTACGAGCCAAGGATCAAAGCAGTAAAGAGGAAAATTATAGAGTCGAATGAAAAAGAGAAAGGAATCAATGTCATGTTGTCTGGTGAATTTTTTTTAAACATACTGGAAAACTGTATTACTGACATTTGTTTTGTTATATAAATCTGTTGTGCCTGCTTTTGTTTGGGAATGTAAAAAAAATATGCCAGTTAAAGGTTAGTGTATAAAAACTTGTGTTGAGTTAATTATTTGTGCCTTCTTCCAAAAGCAGAGCACTTTATTTTCAGCTATTTCAGTGAGAGAAGAGCCTGTAACTTGTGGGAAAACTAAAGATTTTAATTTCTTTTATCATAAAATAATATTTTCCATTAAGAAAAAAGTTATTTTTTTCTTTAGGCTGTGAGTTTTAGTTCTTAAAAAGAAAAATCGAATCTGCAAAATCGGTACTGGCAGGACAAACTGTAAAAAGAAAAAAGAAAAAAAGGAATTGGCTAAGAAAATTGTAATAGGTGCATCTCTAAAATTAATGCACATCATTGTAATCTGAATTTACAAAAACACATCTCTCTCTCTCAGCCTGTCTCTTTCTCTCTGCATGAGTGCTTGCGTGAGGTAAGACAGCAGCACTTCACTACAAACTTGACAGCTGCCTTAGGCACATACGGGACATGGTTGATGAGAGTCACAAAGGACAAACAAGCTGTATATCAGCAAAGTGCCTTGTATGATGATATAGTGTAAAAGGCCAAACGATACAAAAAGCAGGAATGGGTTCAAAAACAAAAATATTAATTGAACGAAAATAGACTTAGATAAGAATTTAAAATAGTTTGGGCAAATTTGAAAGATTATGTCTTAAAGCTTCACCTATTTGTACAACATTTTAAGAGACAAAACTCTTATAGAAATATATCCATCTTACGCAAAAGTGAAGAGGGAAAGTAAGTACAGAGGCAGCAATAGAAATTAATGAGGCATTAATGAGGCGAGGTTAGAAGGTTGACAATATTCAAGGCTGGAGCAGCACTCCTGCTAATTGTCATACGCAGGTGCTGTTGCAACTGTCTTGTATTTATTGTTTGGTTGTCTTGCTCAAATGTCCCTGTGCAGCACCAACAGAACCACGCTAGCTGATAAACATGGTGATATGCTCGCAGCATAGTGGTATTAAAACAACAGGATGGCTTGAGAAAAAATTGTTTGCTGCTGTGCTTCTCACTGGTAGAGGTTAAGTATCGCAAGTGTCAGATCATCAGCATCTGATTGGAGTAAGCTTTAAAGGGTTCTTTGTCTTATATACCTTTAAATAACATTTAAATTAGATTAGTCTCTCTGTCAAAACCACTTTTCTTAACTTGCGTTAAACACCATGCACAAGTGGATGGTGTTTAACCTTATTATACATAAGGGTGGTTATTGCTATAGCATTTTAAACACAGACCCCACATGGTCAGCTGTTTAGGTTCAAACTAATATCATATACATTTCAACAACAATGTGATGGTTTGTCATGGCTGGCATTTTCAACCTGCTAACTTTGGCAATCACCTGACTTTGCCTCTAGAACAAGGTCCAATGTTTTTTTAAACGTTAGTATCTTAATTTGTATAAGATGGTATAGCACAAAAACTGTAGGAACCAATAATTTCATCTCCCTCAGGATGCAGTGTAAAAATTGATTCTTTAAGCTTTCGTCTAGCTGATTTTTTCTCTTGAGTTTAAACCTCTCTCCCCCAACAAGAAAAAGCTTGTGCATTTAACTTAGAACAGGTGTTATTGCAGTGGTGTTTGTGACAATAAATACACTATTTGTGAACCCATGCATCCATCCATTCATTCAACCATCCATCCACCCATCCATCCACTGGCAGCAGGTTAAGCAGGGTATTCCAAACATTCTCCCCTGCCACATTTTTCAGTTCCTCTCGAAGGATCCCTGAGCATTCCCAGGTCAAGCGGTTCTGGGTCTACTCCAGGGTTTCCTCCCAGTTTAGCGTACATGGAAAACCTCAAAAGGGAAGCACTAAGGAGGTATCCTAACCAGATGCCTGAACCACTTCAGCTGTCTTCTGTTGACATGCAGGAGCAGCATCTCTAGAGATGTTTGATCTCTGTGACATTAAAGAAGCGTATCAACCAAAACAGCCGTACAGTGTCCAGCATCTCAGGGTGAATCTCATCCAGTCATAGTGTCTTACTCCCAGGGAGCTTTTAAACTACCCCGGTGACCTCTGCCTCCTCCACATCAGACATTTTGGCAGGATGTATGAGTTCCTCAAAGTGCTCTTTCCATGGCCCAACAATATTCCAGTCTAGGTTAGCAGTTCTCCTCCCCAACTGAACATGCCCTAAGCCAAGCCCTGTTTAACCTTCCTGAGTTGTTGGCTTGTTTATGGCCTGCTAAATATGCTCCTCCACAGTCTCCACCAAACTCCTACCACACCCAAGTTTTTGCTTTCGCAACTCCTGAGGATGCAACCCTTTTGGCTGATGCTTCAAGAAATCCCCCCAGGCCAACCAAGCCAGTAAAACTTTCTTCTTCAACCTGACGGCCTCCTCACCACCCGCGTGCACCAGCAGGTCCTCGGTACCTCAGGATGACCTTAGAACAACAGGTCTTGCCAGCAGCCTCAGTAATGGATATTTTAAACATTGCCCATTTGGATACTAAGTCCCCACCCACCTCCAAGATGTCATAGAAATCCTTCCAAATATGGGAGATAAAGACCATACAGGCAGGGACCTGCACCACAAGTTCCCAGTTTGAGTTTTTCAAGTCTATCTAACAACCTTTCCCACCATCTGGACCAACTCACCACTATGCAGTGATCACCTGACAGCTCCACTCCTCTTTTCAGTGTTTAAGACATACAGCTTTGGTTCAGATGACACAACAGCAAAGTCGATCACTGAACTTTATCCTACAGTGCTAATGGTATCAAGCAGATTTCTGAGCCACTTTATGCTTGATCATGGTGTTTGCTATATTCACCAATACCTAGCATAGAAGTCTGATAACAACATAGTGACTGGAGATCACTCTTTTAATAGAATCATATCAATAGTGAAAAGATTCAGCTCCATGACAACTGAGCAACATCAAGAAGATTTTATAGCCGTTTTTACACATGTAATAACAACTCCATTTGGATCAGAAATTGAACAGTCTTTTGCCTGTCAGCTCCTTAGTACAAAGTCTGTGTGATGTCCGACTGCACCCATGTGGCAATTGCACAGGTAATTGTCCAGTGAATTCACAGCAAGTGGACAGTGTTTCCTTCCTCCTGCCCTATTCTATCCAAGCAGCACCCTGACCTTACCAAACTAAATACTTCCTGTAGTGAGAAATCCTTTGAAAGAGCCTATTTCCAGTTATGTGCTACAACTGAGAAAGGGCAACTTCAGACATATTCCCAACCCTATTCTCCCAATGATGTCAGATATTTATTGTATATAGTTAAAAGAAAAGCTATGGTAGTAGCTAAAAGCTGAGTTCGGCTTAGTTTGTCCATAGTAGGTTTTAAAAAACTTTCTCTAAGTAACAAAACCCTATTTTAGCTTTGTATTTCCATGTAGCATTTCAGACTTTCCAAGTCAATTCAGAACAGAATGAGAATCAAAGTGAACATTATGCCGGCTTTTGTTGTCGTTACAGTTATGTCGCCATTGTTCAGTTGTGAGTGAAAAATCTATGTGCTGTTACCACACAGTCATATATGGCAACAATAAAAACATACACTGTGATAATAACCTTTATAGACTCTCTAGAGGAGTGATTTTTATATTTCATTTAAAAGAACTGAAAACCATGGAAACCTGTAAAGTCAGGGGAAAAAACAAGAACTGAAACATTACAGCCTGCTTTAGAAAACAGCAGTAATTAGGTACAAACATGAAACATACTATAGAAAACCACAGCTAAGGTTCTTTAAGCCCATCCATTTGAGGATAGTAGATCTGTGATGTTTTTAATAAATTCAGAAGGAGCCAGCAGGCTGGCTGATGCAATATTATGCTTATATCTCATATAAGTGTCCAGCAGAGATTTGTGCAGTTTCATTTTCTATAATCTATCATCTGCATTACCTCCATTTTAAATTATTAATGAGGTCAATGAAAATTCATCAGTGCCTACAGTTTATTGCATGTATCAGCACAACTTTTTCCTCATTAATTCTTTTCAGCCAACTAACGCCAACGTGATTAAGAATATTTATTTCCAATAAACAATACAGTCAGGTATTTATTTGAGATCCTAAAGCAGGTTGCACAAAGTATACAAAGCAAAACAACAGGAGCAATGAAAATCACGATAGAAGTTTAGAAAGTAATGAAATAATCACCAAAGCGTTGATCATCCAATAACAGATCACCAAGATCAGTTCCCAAGCCAAAGCAGATTAAAAACACAGCTGATGTCTTACTGAATCTGCATAAAAACACTCATAATCAGTTTCAACTCAGTAAGAAAGTGCTATTTCAGCCTTAAATTACGTTGTTACATGTCCTGTTCCAAAGGAGCGGTGTGCACAGTGGCTCTCTGGCTTCATTCAGCTGATTGTCAGAAACATATCTGAGGCAAGAACAGATGTCTCCAGTTATTTGACCAGGCTCTCTGGACTGATGTATTCCCACTCTCACTCAATCCCTCATTTTTTGCAGCCAACTGCAAATCTCTTTGCAACGACAAAGCATCGCCTGTCAGGAAGATGATTCCATTGAGAGGCACTTTCTGATATGAGAGGTGCATTAATGTGATTAACCCACACTCATTATTGCTGCTTGATACAGGGGCTTAGGGGCTCATGTCACTGTGTATTTTTCTCTATTGGCATCAACAGCAGGTAAATGGAAAATGCTACTGTATGAGTAGAATCAGGTAAATCAAACTGTGATCAAGAGCAGGCAACAAAGTGTTATCAATAGCAGAATTACTGCAGCTTTGTACAAACTCAATTATGTAATTTGGGTTCAAAATTGAAAGACAATAAAGAACAAAATTAGCCTCTGAAACTCTGCAGCTTACAGGAACAGATGAATTAAGCTATTTTGCAGATGTGATATGTTCCATTATCAGAGGAACAATTAAAAAATATTGAAATCAATTAAGATAAAATGAATATCATTTCCAAATCAAAATAATGTTATTCACACACCCCAGAGATGTTTGAGTATTTCACTCAATTACCATTTCATTCAAATAAACCTGTAATTTGGTGACTACTGTTAGATTGCATGACTATATGTATTACGTTTTCCGTCTCCAACTGACGTAGACGAAGAAGAACCAGGGTGCATCAATTTTAAAGCAAGGCCTTGTTTACATGCGTTTCATACATTCACATAGCTAATCTTAGTATTATAAGACAAATGAAGGCTTGTTGCACTAGCTCCACTGTGTACTCCAATGTGAAATTATTCATTTGATGCCAGAGTCATCATCTATTCAGCTGCACAAAAATGGTTACAGGTTGCAAGTATGTTTGATTGCACAGTGACTGAAGCTGCAAACATATAGGAGGCACAGCAGAAAATAACTGTGCAGCGGAAAGGGAATTCTGGGATGCCAATCATAAAGCTTTTCATCAGACATCTTTTCCGCGCTTTAGCTGGGGGTACGGGCAAAAATAGATTCCTGTTCTGAGCGCAAAGCTTCTAATAAAGGCATCTCCTAGCTTAATCAAAGATACCAAATGGGCACATCCAGCTTGTGGCATGTTGTTAAGCCTTAGAAAAGGCATAGTATGAACTTTGTTATTGTAATACCAAAAGGCTATGCATGTGAGGATGTATGTGAAAGAGACTTCTAGGCAGCCTCTAGAGAATATACTATAATGCACCAGAGCAAGCTATAGAAGACTACTTGAAATAGTTTCTACAACTCTTTCAGCTCACATTCACTTTTCGATCAAAGGCTAAGCGAGACAAATCCCCCCACAGACGAGGGGTATGTCTCCCCTCTATCATTTCTCGCATCTCCCCTCTATCATTTCCTCAAATTCCCATTTCTGTCTTTGCACCTCTGTCTTCCCTCCTCACTCTGCCCCACATGTCAGCTTTGTAGGATGCCCATCAGCTCCAGAGGGCAAGACAGGAAGAGCACAAGAAGAAACTGGGAAGAGTATAGTAGAACATCTGGTAGTCCCAGGGACTCTGTCCACTAATAAAGTGGCTTAGTGGGCTTGCTAGTAACAGCTGATCTAGGCCTATTTCCTCCATCAGAGTGGAGAAAATCCACTCGCTAACTCAATTATGTAAGAGATGTGAATTAAACATGAAGCTACCTCATAGGAATGTATACACACAACACAGATGTGCACAGATACATAATACGTAACCATACAATATAAGAATCCCATCTGTATGCTGATGCCGGGGGGCTTTGTGAGGTCTTCTTTGCTAAAGGAACAGTGAAGAGCATGTTAATGAATGAGCGTATGGGCATCTAGGTCAGACTTGTAAGGATGACAGTGAAGAAATATGTGACAAGGAATTTTGCCATCTTTGCCACCTATTACTTCCCTGTGAGCTTTAAAGACCAAAACAGCCTTGCGTGGGAGTCGAGCCTGGAGCAAAGGCAGAGCCGATTTTCTCCCCGTCTCCCTTCATGTCTCTCTCCTTTTGCTTTCCTCTCTCTCCCACTGTCTCTCTCTCTCCTGGCCTTGCTCTATCATTCCTTCAGGCCCTTTATTAATCATCCTTGGTTAGTGGGGCAGAGAGCATGGTGTAAGGAGCTCTGCAGAGTGTAAAGCCATGAAATACACACACCTTCATGTGCATTCACACTAACAGGCTCTGTATTCATAGATCTAGGCAGTTTTGCCTTTAATCTTTTACTTATAAAAGATATAAAACATTATTAATTTAAAAATGCTGAAACACTTCTAAGGATGAAAACACTCACATGCGCACAGACACACCACAAGTTTGCATGTGCACACATACAGCTGATCTTCAGGGATTCTGGCCTGAGGTCCTGAGACTCAGCTGCTGCTGCTGATGTAACCTTTTCAACAGCCTTAGTAGTTGTTGTTTAGACATTCTAGCTCCAGCATGTAGTCAAAGTAAAGTCATCTCCCTCTAACTTAAAACCACAAAGCTGCCCCACCAGTGTCACGAAAACCCTTTACTTCAGGTTGGGTCAGAGCCACAGTGCAGCAACAGCAGCATTACCAAGCCATCCCAGCATTAAAGCAAGAGTTGGGATGTTGAAGCAATCATCCTTAGAAAGCTGGATGGGGAATGATGGGACAGTGGGATAAAACACAGAGCAGTTATCCACACCAACTTCTGTCCAACGGGCAGCAAATAAGCCTGAATAATGGGTGGCAGTAATTAGGCCTTCTTTCTATGCATGTAAGTGCACTTAGCTTAGAAGCTACTGGGCTGCATTCCATTATTACCATTATCACTATTTGCTCTCCCCGAGAAAGTGGTGGTCGAATTGGCCACTTAGATGCTCCGAGACAGTAGGAGATTTATAGTCTAAGTCTGGGCTGTCCTTTAAGAAGTGCAGAATTATTTAGCTGCGGGTAGACAGGGATAGACTAATATTTTTTCTTTACCTTTCTGATTTATTTTGAGGTGGTTAATAAATGTTTATATTGTAAGTACCAAAAGAATTTAAAAACTAGTTATATCAATGTTTGTGTAGTTGTGATGATCATCAATAATGAGTCCTGCATTACTTGGTGTACATACGCATGTGGGTAGTTAGGGTTAGTGTGTGTAACCTATCAAAACGCTCATCTTACAAAAACAGAAACTCGAGTTGCACACCAGCAGTAGCGATGAGGTTTGAAAGTAGTGGACGCACCTGGTTTGACGGTCTTTAAGCGAATCGGTTCCCGAAAGTGACGAATGACAGCCAGTGTGTCCCGGTTTGTAAGTCCACTGACAGGCGTCCCGTTCACCTCCAGCAGAACGTCTCCGTAGTAGGGAAGCTTCCCTACGTGACACACCAGCACGTCCAGTTTCATTTGGCCCAGGTAGGGGAACTGTCCAAGCTCTGCTCCTCCGAGGACCTCCACCACGGAGCCAAAGTCTCCCAGGTTCCCCCATGACACGGCGCACTCCACCACTTTAGAGGACCAGTGTTTCTTCTTCTTCAGTGTTCTAGACATGGTTGTCCCCTTTTCAAATAACTAACAATCTAACTGGTAGGAGTCGCCTCGGCTTTTTGTTGTTAAATGAGCGCGAAGTGATGCGGCCTAATAAACCCTCGTGAGTTATTCTCGCGACCTGCAGGGAATTTCATCTTCTTGACATTTATGAGGCTTATCTTCACCCGTGAATTTGCCGCTGAGCTCTGTCATCCCACGGGCTTATGCTCCGGTGTGCGCACAGTTGCCTTGGTTTCAATAATTCCGAGCGCTTTTTGTGCGTAAAACAGGAGAGTTGACTGCAGCGATATGGTTAACCAGAAGATAATCAAGGTTTTATGCTTTCCATTGCTTCTCTGGAACCATATCCGCGCTTTCCTTCGTCTTGTAGAGGATCCTCAAAACGTGAAGTAGTAATTAAAATATAAACAGAGTATATTTTTACTTACTCGGCGATAGATCGTGGAGTATCAGACGCTGAAATTTAGTGCGTCAATGAGAAATCCCTCATACCTGTGGGTAGGCTGAAAATAGACGGGCGGCAGCGCTTACCGGTTGGCGGTTTACGCTTTTGAGATCCAGCCCATGATGACTGAGCTGAAAGACATCTGCGAGCGTTTGTCTGCTACAGGTTTGAACACACCTGGCACCGTCAAGAGAGATGTTGCCAAGCTCCGAAACTCCCCTTTTACGCTCAACAGCAGCAGTGTTTTCTAGACTCTCAAGCTGGCTCCATCCTCTGGTGTGATGCGGTACAACATAAAATGGAAATAAAAAAAAAAAAAAGAAAAAATGAGAACTGAACAACATAGGCTACTGTACCAGAGCAACAACGATTAGCGTAACCTGATGTCATCTTAGATCCTGAAAAAACGAACAAGTTCAGCTTATTTTCTATATAAAATGAGACTCGTGCTGTTGTATTTGGTGGAATAGGTGTGTCATATCGGACTAATTAAAACGCACAAGCATGTAATCCTAATATTAAGCATGCAAAATAAATTACATCTAATTGTGACCCTGCGTTCGTAATGAATGAGTTATGCTTGGGGAGGTAATTTTTGGTCTCCAAAATTAACGTCTACACTACGCCACCTACTGATGTAAACAGTTCTGCACCAGCACCTTTAGGTGCATTTTTCACAAAACACAAACTACAGGAGAGAGTAGACAAAGTAGACAAAGAACTGACAAAAATCAGAAAAACATGAAATGACTGATTTCATTTACTTGTAGAGGCAACAAAAACAGTATTACAGCACATCTTGTGGTATAAAAAAATCCTTTAAGTCATTTAGATTATTATCATATAAATAGCTCTGCTGCTGTAAACCTGACCTTTTACTCAAGAGAAAACTGCACTCCCACCTACATCCAGCCCCGCAGATTCCATCTTCAGAACATGGGTTTTGCATCATACGTTTACATAAAACTAGGTGTTTTGATATACACTATGAGAGAGTATAACACCTCCTTTGTCTTTAAATGTTGGATTTAAATAGACTGTATGTTGATAATACAGTGCAGGATGTTGCAGACGTGGTTTAGTGTAGGTGTAAAAGTACATTAAAGCTTGCATATGTTTCATTATTTCTGGGGATGAGTAGCTGTTGTTTCATGGCATATTGAAAACCTCTTCAAAACATCTTCAATACAGTGTGACAAATTTTGACAGTTTGGATGTGTCAAGTTTTTTTGTTTGGTTGGTTTTTTTTGCCTGTCCCGTTTGGCTCTTTTGCCATCAGAATTATTGTCTAAAGGCGAAGAAAGATGCCCAACGGATTTACTTTACCAAATGGACCATCCCAGCCTTGCCGTAATGGTCTATTTGATTCACCTTTTATTGTTTATTTTATTTTCTTTTCACTTGCTAAATACGGGACAGATTTGACTGGGGAAAAGAAAGGGGAGAAAGAAAGAGGGAAAGAAAAACAGCGGGGAAGAGGAACGGTGATAAAGGGCAAAAAACAAAAGCAAACAAAACAAGCAGAAAAAAATACATATATCAATCACCTGGATCACCTGTTGAGAAAGAAAAAAGAGAAAACAAGCAAAAGAAAAAAAGAGCAACATAATAAACAACATCACGATGATATATGGGAATATAACAGTAAATACTAAATATTAAACATTATTGTGCAGCACGTAAGCTCGACAGCGCACAGTGTGCTTTGAGGTAGGAGCCAAAAAGGGTGTAGTTTGTGGGTGTGATCACCCGTCTGTACACCTGTGAGCATGGACGCGCTTGTTTTAAAAGGTTCCTTCATGTAATGATCTTCTAGAGGGTGTGGGGGGCCACAGCCCCGTCCTCCAGGGCATGAAGCAGGTATGGAGGAGATCAAAACTCCAGACATCCAGAGGCCCTCAGAACACAAGAGACCAAGGAAGACCAACAGAGGGGCAGCCGCGCCACTGTCCCAGAAAGAGCTGAGGAGAGCCCCAGATGAGGGGTCACTCAGCAGCCGCGGAGCAGAAGCCGGGGGGGTTGCAGTGACATGCCCGTGAGCTCTGCTGGCAGCCAGCTGTGACAGAGTGAACGAGCCCCAGGCCGAGAGGCTGAGGGCACCCCACCCCCGAAGTGGCCCGAGCGAGCCCCAGGCTCCAGGCCCCGATAAGCAGCCACCAAGGAGTGAGCCGGTGTGTACCTGGACGCCCACCCCCGGACACAAAGAACCACCAACGCACCGATGTCTGAGAGCATCTGCCACTGGCAGGGGAAGTGGTGGTGGGGGGAGATACCTTAGAGGTCCTGAGATGTCCCCAGAGAGGTGGCGTCTGATACCCAACCTGACATATAGACACAGACATACAGGCACACACATACAGACATCCATTCCCATGGATATGTCAAGTTGACTAGTAGGACAGTGAAATGTTACTGCCATGTAAGGATGTCAGTAGAGTTCATTAACTGGATGACTGGAAGATGGGAACATACTGTACCATCAGTAGCACTTATGAATCTGTAGTTGTTTCTGTTCTCTGGATATGATCCATCAAGTCTGTGTTTAAATACACAGTTGCCACCCTGGACATTGTGTTGAGTAATTCACCGGCTACTAGGAGATGATTAACAGCATCTTTGATCAGGACCAGGGAGCGCAGCAGAAATCCAAACAACCTCTACACTTTAAAGGGATAAAGAACTGTCCATTTTAATTCCACTGTTTCCTGGGATTTTGCTAGATATATGCGGGTGGGGACAAAAAAAGAGGCCTTTTTCTTGAAGTCAGGCCTTATGACAAACTAACATTTTTAAAATCCCATATTAGCTGGCTTTGTGTTGGCTTGACATGACTAAATCCAGATTATAGATGTCGTGGCCTTCTAAATCGTTCCATGGTGTGCCCAGAAATCATGTCGTTTCTAAGACAGCTGTGCTGTAGTTATTTGTAACCAAAATTAAATCCTTCTAGCACATAATTAGATTTTTCTTCCAAGTTGCCTACTGTCAGAGTAAGGAAAAATACCATAACAACCAGTAGAAACTACTACTTGAAGTGGTTTTCATTGAAAATTAAATTGATGGGGTCAGATAAAAAAAAAAATCACAATCAATGTCACATATTATTATGAATTCACATAAACCATTTCCAAAAGAGTCCTGAACACTATATTAAATGTAGATAAAAAAAATAATCATCTCCTCTCACAGACAATGTAAAAAAAAAATGAAGTTGAAGTTATTTATTTTTCATTTTATTTATTTTTCATTTATAGTATTATTTGATTAGTTTATTAGTATTATTAGTTGCCATGGCAGTTACATTTTGAATCATTTTCCCTTTATTATGAATTTATATAGGATTTCAGCTACTTAACGGTTCTTTGTTTTATTTTTCCTTTCATAGTCCATCAATTTAAAACCTGAGCTGTGCCACTGTAAAGGTGCTGAAAGTGCTTTGATATTATCTTGCTAAAATAAGCAATCTTTCCTGAAAAGGATGGGATCATATGGAGGGCAACCTATGGTGCAATTCAAGTATGAATATATGAACAATAAAAAGAAATCCTTACAGTCTAGCATTAGTGGTGCCTTCACAAATGTGAAAGTTGCCTATGCCATGTGCACTATTGCACTCACATATCCACACAGATGGCTTTTGAAATATGAACTGATAAAAAGCTAAATTGAATAAAATCAACTGCCTTGTCGTACAAGATGGCATGAAGGAGTAGCAGCTAACATTATCACTGTTATCGTTCATCCACAGTATCATACTCCAGGAGAAAGTGACCTGGGAGGGATTTGAGTAGTGCATTTCTCTGTTGATTTTGCGTTCTCTGCTTGCTTGTTTGTTTTGCCTTGGTCAAAATGTTTCTGCATTTACTTTTAATTGGTTATTCTAATTCGGCCGTGGTAGCATCACCATGGCAGTTGAGAAAATGTAGTTGATTAGACTTCCATAAAGGTAGCACTTTAACCTGGGTCTCTGTAAATAACTTTTGGGTATTCATGCTCACTGACACACACCTTGCGAGTACCACGTGTTTGTGCAGGAAAATCTTAGTGGATCTGTAGTTTCTACTTATACTCAGACCAGTCCGCCTGGCATTAACAGCCATGCCATGTACAAAGTCATTTAAATGAAATTTTGTCATCATGTGATGTTCCATTTGAATTTGTTCCTGAGCCTGTGTAGTGGTCTTTGTTATTAAAAGTGTGATTTAATGCAGTCCCACTTTAGTGTTCTAAAGTCACAGCCATTCAGTATGAATGTATGATTTTTTTGTACAGACTGATCCTGACTCTTTCCGTCTTCATTATTATTTATGTACAAGGCAAAATCCCAGGGTTCTTTTGTTTCACATCAAAAATTGTCAGTAAGTTATGGACCAATTTGTCCAATCTGCTAACATATGAAAGAATTCCTCCAAAATCAACACTACATTTGAGATGTTGCATTAAATTGAAGATGCAGTTTAAGGGATGTGCAAATCAGTGTGTTGCTTTTATTTACATTTCAGAGAGCATCCGAAGATTTTTTGGAAAATGTTTAACAACAGCTTAAGAAAGAAAATCCACTTTAAGTAAAGAGGGAGACAAAGATTCAAAAGACATGATCAGAATTCACGTTTAATGTTTGAATAATGGCTATGTAACAAAAAGGCTTTTTAGACATGCTTTACAGAATGTACAGGAAACAAGGTAAAAAACAAAAAGCAGCATTGGATATTGCCAGAGCAGTTACTGCTAAACTTTGGTATAAAGTCATAAAGGGCATTTCAGAAAACAAAACAAATGCACATTATTTTAGGCTGCGTTGGTGAAAAGTATTGAACACTGAATTGATTTCGGCCTCCCAGATATGTAGCTTCATTAGGATAACTTATCGCAGTGAGTTTTCATTTAAATTTTTGTATCACTTAAGAGGGGCATGAAATTGACTTTGACCAACGGTCTGGGAACATCGACACACAAATGTGCCACCACCGAAAAAAAGAAATGTGGAAAAAATAGAAAAAATACAGAGGGGCCGGGAAAGTTGATGCCAATAACAGTTGATGTTATTCAAAGGAATTTATAGGAATGTGCAGGTAGAAGAAAGTGGAAACAAAATACAATTCATGTCTGCACGTACCAGCAAGGAGGTGAAGTTCTTGGAAAATATTAATCAATGCATTTTTGAGAAGTTACTGATGACACATAAATTAGATATTCTGACATTACATGGAAGACACAGCATCAAGCTACATTACAATGCGCATGGTAGATGAACTTTTTACTTTGTGATTTTTTTCTGTGCCTCGACTCAGTACCTTTGAATACTCCATTTCTCAAACGTGTGTTGGTCAACTATATGCAAAAAAAAAAAAAAAAAAGGTCTAGAAAAATATGAACATGACATACACTCAGCTGCCAGTTTATTTAGAGCACCTAACTAAAAACTCATGCAGTTAGGATAATCCTTATTCATTAGACTTGTTCGGTTTAAAAAAAAGAAAAAGAAAACTTTGGTAAGGTATTTACTCAACTGTATAATCATTATGGAGAAGTCAATTTGACTATATACAAGCAATGTTTCTATTCACATTGGTATAGAGCACAAACACATTTAACTACACCCAACAAAATGACTGCACAGTTGAGTCAGTTGCTAATAAAATTTAAATAAAAACACTTTAAATTCATTAAAATGGTACGCAAACGGCAAAATAACACTATTTGAATGAGTTCATTTTTGCTAGGTTTATCTAATACACTGGCAGCTAAGTGTAATTTTCGAATAATACTGAGTAAATACCACTCAGAAACAATCATAGATGAACAACTTCAAAGTGCAATAATCTAGAAGACTTTAAGAACAACTCATTAGATCAAAACTGATGGGACAGGACATTCTTTTAACGGGGGCATTTTTGCTTGCAAACCTAAAGAATAACAATAGCTCTTATTTGGAAAGAGCACAGCTTGCTGAGGCCAGGCAGCTGTTGGGAGTGCCATCTTTCAATTCTAAGAAAATAACACCCCATTATCAAGAAAAATGTTATCTTGCTACTTGAAGGAACATAAGATTTTGAGAATAGCTGTGGGACAACAGAAACCTAAAACAAATAAGCTTAATGTTTTCAAAGCTACTGCAGCTCATCCGTCAAACCTGTCAGCAAATGGATTATTAGAACATTGAATTTAATAACTAGTATTATGTACACATACATACATGTATAAAATAATACATTACATTCTCATGTTCACAGTCCTAAGTGGAAACCTAGGGTTACATAATATTCATAGAAGGAACAATAGCTTTGAGAGAATAAACTATGATGATAAATCGACTTGTTAAAAAAAAAAAAAAAAAAAAAAAAGTCATGCACACTGCATAATTAATTTTGCCACCATTAAATTAAGTGCCTGTTAACATAGGAGAAAAGGAAAAACAAATCAGTGCATACTGTATTTAAACAAACAAAAAAAAGCATGAAAAATATCATGTCACATGATCAAGGCTACTGAGAATGCTTGTTTAAAAGGCCATCCATTAGACAATAACTGAAAGTGGTCGACAGCAAAACTGTGATTGTCTCATGTGCAAAAAAACAAAATAAAAACAAACACACCAAAATAACAACTGTACCCTTTGTCCTCAAACTGCTCATCATTACGAAGACATAAAATATGGAATTATCAACTGCGTTTGACATAAAGAAAAAAAACTAAGTTTTGATAATATATGATATATCCATATATATTCATAATATACACCATATTTTGATGTCATGTCTCTGGGATTTGCATAAATGGATACCATAGCATAGTTTGAGTCAGTCAGGATGGCTGTGGGAATGTAGGTATGCCTTCAAGGGTCTTTCCAATATTATCCATCAAAAACTGCTGGTCAGGGAACTACCACTGTCCCCTCTTTAACCCCCATTTTTCCCGCTTGAGAGGCAGTATTCTAGCGACTTCTTCTCAAGTCATCTAGGCTGCTCCAACAGGTGTCTGTACCAGGAATAATGAGACAAAACTGCCAGCATGACATCAACTGGCACAGCATATGTTAGTCTCACAGTACCAGGGCCAGACGAGAGCTTGTGAGGACTCGACCGTGTCTCTGTGTTCTCTCATGGCAGCATCTGACATGGCTCTTAAAGCATACATTCATAGTTTTCTCTTGGGTGAGAACAAAGGAGAGTGGAGGCTCTGGGAGGAAAGAGGTCTTGCAGAGGTGGAGATGTCAGAAAGGAGGTCACTTTAATCACCTGTCCACATATCCGGTCTGATGTGGCAAGTCTTTCCACACTGGAGCACACTAGTATGTCCTCTTGATTAAAGGGGAATGTAAACATACAAGAGAGCATCTTTGGCAGAATATGAGGAGTCTTTTTGGAGGTAGTGGGTGAAGGGTGAATGTGAGATGGGGGGGTTGCAGCAACAAAGTGTCAGAGGCAGAATGTGGCCAGAATGAAAAACCCTATGTGGGAGCTGGATGCTCCTGAGGGTTAGTCCTATTAGAGGCACTTCTGTGGTCTTGGTTGCATTGACTGGGTGAATAGCCCACTTCTGCTTCACTCTGTTCTACTGCTCCATCAGTTGCAGAGGTCAGAGGAGGCGTCCTATGTACAGTCACTGGGATCTGGGATGCTCCAGGCGGTGGCTTCGAAGATAGATGTTCTGCTTCTCTCCAGAAAGACCTGCTAAGTGAATCTGCAAAGACATTCAACAACAATAGCTGTTTACAACAATAGTGCCATTCAGTGCTATTTGCATTGGCTTGTCTTACCTTAAAGAACTGTTAAGTTCAAGAAGAATTTAAAATCATTCTCCCCCGAAGGAAGTATTTAATCGCTTCTGTTATTTTGTTTTTTTAGAAATCTAGCATCAAGGGTTTTCAAAATATAATTTCAGGTTTTGTGTGATTTTAAATACCAATAACATTATCAAGATTTCAACGTCAAGGTTACACCAAATGTGAAAAATCAGTAAAAACTTTATATTGCCCAATTTTTATGAATCGTCTTCAAACTTCAAAACAAAATACTGGGCCTTGGTACCTTGGTTGGCTAAGCATTTGACCTCGACCTTCATTGTTAGTACCCAAGGCCCAAGGCTTTTTATTTTCAAATATTATATTCATATTACTAAATGTGTAGTTAGATGTTGTTATGCTTTAACAAAGTAACTTTTTCCACAATCAGTTTTAGCTTATAACTTTCAGAATCATGCAGTTTTAATGATGAGATGCCACATTTACAAACTCAACTCAGATGTGTTCCAGTATTTTTTTACCTGTTCACTGGAAAATCTCAAATTTATTGAACTGTGAACTGATGTCCGAAATGTTCATTATGTGTAAAAAGATGTCTGCAAAATTCAACCTTGAGCCTACAAATAATATGTTGTTAACACTGAAGAAGGTACTAGATGTCAGAGTGGAAAGTTTCAAAATTTTGCCTCAGTGGGAAGGGCTTGGTAGTTTGCAATAAACTTAGGATGTAAACATATTGATTTAAAAAGTAGAACTGAAATTTTTGTTTACAACTCTCACCATAGTGCTCTGGAGGAGTGTGGCTGCTTAGTCTTTTATCATGTGAGGTGAAAAAGACAGAAGAGTCCTGATTGCTAGTGAGGCTATTCAGAGCTGCGTCCTCATGCTGGGCATGCTCACTGAGGTTCTCCTTCAGACCTGGCACAGTCTTGTCCAGTGGATCATCCTCCCCCAGATAAGCATAGGGACAGTATTCCCGCGTGCGAGAGTAGATGTTGGCATTGTCATAGCAGTCAGAGCAAATGACTAGAGGACCTGCACCGCCTGGCAACAAAGAACAAATATTACATAAGCACATGACTGGTGTCATACCATACAATAATCTGTGTACTTAAGATTCTTCTCAAAACTACTATGACCATACATTTTATGCAAAACTATTATGAAAGGTGGATTATATGGTTCCACAGTTTGAAAAGAACTCTGAAGTTCTTTTTGTTTTTTATAGACAAGACCTGGAACAGAATTTTACATTTTAAAACAGTCTGCATACAAACCAGTACACATTTAAAGATTATGTATATTTAGGTTTAGCTGTATTTCAATATTTTGGTTGGTTGGCTTAGCTGTTGATGGCATTAAAACAATAACTACAGAACACAAATTTGTTAAATCAATTAATTGCTTTAAGAGTCAGTGCAGAAATATAATACCTATAGCCAAGGCCGTTGCTGGTGAGGCAGCAAGCCCAAACACTTGTGTTAATGACACTCACCTGGGGGGACTCCAGCTAGTCCCTCACGAGGCTCCCCGGGGTGGAAACTGCTACGGCCAGTAAACAGCGAGCCAACCCTGCAGTGCAGCATGCTGTTCCCTTCAGTTTCCACCTCACTGCCTGTGTCTCCATAACACACACCTGGGAGCAACATGATAATTAGTTACAGTTTTATTTCAGCGGGGAGCTGATCCAAAACATAAATGAAGGAATAGGAACCTAAGAGACACTGGAATTTCCCGAACAACCGAACCCTTAAAAGGTACATTATAAAATGGGAAGTTTCTGTTTTTGTCATCTCAGCACTGACTTGTTTACAAGACTCTGCAGTCTTGTGATCACAATGTTGACATACCCTCAGACTTTAAACTAGACTGCTGACTAATTTTCAACAGACCACTAACATTAAAAGAAATGGTTCATGTCACTTAAAGTTTACATTAAAGCACAAGAAAAATCCTTCATAAATACTGACAGGATACTACTGAAATATCTAGTTTGGTTTGTAGATGCAGAAGGGAACTATTGTTTTCTGTTTCAAACTCAAAGGGCAGGTAACCCACCGTCCGTGCCCTTATGGACATATCCATTAGAGAGGGGAGGCATGAGCTGCTGGTGGCTCCCAGCCTCAGAATTACTGTAACCCTCCTGAGGCTCAGACAAAGTACCCTGAGAGGATAGGTAGCTGGGAATATCTGCTGGCAAATTCATCTCATCTGTAACGGAAACATATTTTCAGTTCTATGTCATGACTTCAAAACAAAGTGTCCACGGAAACATTTCAGTTTACAAGCAGCCATCTTTTCTGGATAAAGCTTTCAATAAGGCACATTTATGTTACAGGACAGATGGCTGTGTGTCCAAACTACTTACCTGTGTTGGTAATACTGTAGTCCTCACTTTTCCTACGCATGTGATAGATTACAATGACCCAGACCAACGAAGTACCAACCACACAGCACACCACCACAATCACCACGATGCCCACAGTGGTCCAGGCATCCTGGTCATACACTGTGCCTGTATCGCAATTTGGTGATGGCGAGACGCTCAGGTATATGTGGCCACGCTCTGTACCCAAAGTATTAGACATGATGCAGGTGTATTTCCCAGCATCAGCTGGACCAGCATCAACAATGATAAGAAGTTGATTGGCTGCAGCAAAGAAGTGGCGCTCTGTTAGGACCAAAGGCCCATCATCTTTGGTCCAGTTGAGACGAGGAGCAGGGCTGCCTCCAGCTATACACTGAAGCACAGCAGTTTCACCCCGGGCCACTGTTCTGTCTTCCAGTGGCCGCATGAAGGATGGGGTTTCTGCAGAGGAAAAGGGAAAAAAAAAAAAAGAAGAGGATGAACTCATTTTTGATTTAAGTCATCCGTGGCCAGTTTAGATGGATGTGTGCTATTTTTTAAACAATTTTTCTCCAGCACTAATATTTAATGATTAATCACAAACTCCGCCAATTGGACAGTCAGTCATTATATACTCCTGCAAGTAGCTCAAGTCACATTTTGCAAGTACATTAATTAAGAAATATAATACTATATTTGATTTCGGATATGCGCCAGGCAGTCTCCTTTAAATATTCCACATGGTCGTGTTATAACAAGGCCATGTGGAATTTTTGCTTTTACGTCATCATTAGTTAAAACTGGCAGGGCGGCAACACATAAACAAGAGCTTGTAATGAGCAACAGACATAAATGAGCGGCCAATTGGAGTAGTGAGTTATCTGAAATGACCCCAGTAGATAAAAAAAAAACAAAAAAAAACTCAGTTAATCAGATGGCTGACTCACCCAGAACAGTCAGAGTAGCATTTGCCGACAGGCTGCCAGCAGCATTCTGAGCGGTACAGCTATACACTCCCATGTCTTCTGTTTTCACTTTAGCAATGAAAAAGACGTCATCGTCAGGCATCACATGCATCCTGCGCTCTCGGGCAGCAGGGAAGTCAGTGCCTCCATCTTTCTGCCAAGCAATCTGTGGTGATGGATGGCCTTCAGCAGCACACTCCAGCCTGGCCGTAGTCCCAGTCCGGATTGTCAGATCCATGGGGGTCTTAAGAAAGGAAGGCATCTCTGAAAGACAGAAAATAGAAAGTCAAGGGTGGAATACAATGGTACAGACAGAAACAAATACTGATATATACCATATATGTATGAAAACGAGATAAAACCTTAGGGTACCTCTCTCTTATTTAATTTTTTCCCCAGTTACTGTACTGTCAAATGGGTAGCAATACTACTTAACAAATAAACTATATACAAGTATCAACTTCATGCAGATATATTGCAGTGAATTGGCAAAACCAGCAACCCAAAGCCTAAACAGGTTAAGTGAACAAGACGCAAAAACCTCCCAAAAAACAAACAAACCAAAAAAGAACTGGCAATCACTGATCACGTTCATTTAAAGAGATAACACATCCTCACCATTGACAGTAAGCTTGGCCCTGTTGGAGTAATTGGAACCAAAGTGATTGGAGACCACACACTGGTAACGCCCCTCATCGGTGAAGTTCACATTGAGGAGGTGAAGCACAGTGGTATAGATCAGCTCTCCCTCTTGGTACCGGGCATAATTTTCCACTTCTGCATCATACAGCACCTCCCCATCCTTCCGCCAGGCTGTGGTCATTGGTGAATCACTGCTGCTGGACGCAATGCAGCTCAGAGTCACATTGTTTCCCCGCAGTGCAACAGATGTCTCTGGGTGAGTTGTGATCTGAGGCTTGGGGAAATCATCTGTGTAGGCACATGTGTTTGGGAAAATAAAAACAAAGGAAATAAAAGAAACATTTTTCTAACTGAAATATATATATAAGATTTTAAGCTCCACCAGAATGCAACACAGTATCAAAAAACAAAAAAACAAATACAGCTTTTCAAAAAATGACAAGTTAAAAAACAAAACAACTTTTCACGTATTTTGGATCTTTTTAAGTGAAATAATCCGCTGGACACTCTCAAAACATCCAAAATAAATATTAATTTTAGTCTTTTCTTCCATATACCAATAAACATTGTTTTATATGTTTTGTGCTTATTCAACAGAATCTATAATGGCAGGCTGGGAATAATTAAAACAAGAAAAAATGACTGACCACAAACAAACTCTTCCGGGCTGATGGACAGGACATTGCGACCGAGCAGATTCACAGGATGGGCACAGATAGCAGTGACAGACTGCTGGAACTGGCTGTCTGTCAACCAAGGACCCAGCCACTGCATGTGACAGTCACACAGCAGGTTGCTTGTGTTCAGGACACTGAGAATAGAGGAGTAATTTGGGAAACATGAGATGACTCATAGTAATATAAGACGGAATGATTCTACTAATGAAGTATGAGATTGAACCACTGGAAATAAAGGGAAAATTAATCTGGGATTTCAGGGATTCATCTGAACTCACTCTTCAGAGAGTTAATAGAATTTATTCTTTTAGAAAAGAAACCTCCACATACTAACTTGAAAAGAAGATTTAATCTTAAATAATTTAAAGTGAGCCATTTACAGATATCTAAATAAAGCTTATATAGCTTCCAAATAAAGCTATATTCCTGTGAAACACACAGGGAATTGTTATTGGTGAACATCTAAATCTGTTTATAAAGCCTTTTAGTCAACCTGTCAGCTGGACCATGGCAAAAGGATCGAAATTGTGGCATGAAATTGGATTCAAGGCTATAAAAAGCCTCCAGAACTGCGCTCTATTTTTTTTGTACAAAAATACATTTTAATTAGAGGAATGCTGCCATCTTCTTCTAGTCAAGTTATCAAACCAAGCCACTTTATCCGCTTGCAAAGCAGATACTGTTAAATTCTATTAAGGTAGCACACTAATTACTAACAAGAGGATATGAGTACTGTCAGTTTGACAGCAGCTGGGGCATTTAGCCAGCCACTGCTTGAGAGACACTCCTAAGATGGGTTGATCAAAAGCTCAAAACAGTGAGAGACTTTGCATTTCCGCTCCCTTTCCTCGCACACAGGAGACAGCTGTCCCAACTAAGTAAAGGCTGCTGCAACTCAAAAACTAAATCAGAAGTCTTTGCTTGGCCAACTGCGAATAAAAAAAATAAAATAAATAAAAAGTATAAACCCAGTATCTTGATGCATTCTCAATCATCCAGGAAAGTAAATCTCCAAAAGTTGATTCTGTTCATCTGGACGTATGTGTCAGGAGTATCGGAGCAGTTGAGACGCATTTTTTCTAAACACCGGGTCTCTGTGGCTTTTAAACCCCAAAACACGCTGCAGTCAGCTGAGACTGAAGAAGTCACTTGGATGAGTGACGAAACGTTTCTCCCACAAAACACTACGTCCGGATGAACAGAATCAACTTTTAGAGATATAAACCCAGTAAATATATTTAGCCTTAAATTTCACCAACCAAATAAATAAATAAATAAATAAAGATTTTAAATGGGGCAACAAAATTAAAATTGCTATGGTGGATCAACAATGACTCCCTGTTTAAAAGCTTCAGTGACGCCAATTTAAAATGTAAATCACTGCCCCTGCAGTGTTTCTTAATCATTGTAATTCCTTTTTAATGAGGTCAATAACAATAAATCAGTCTAACAAACATTAACACAGGAAAATACCAGCTAATACATGTGCATGAGAGCTGTAGGATATTTCTGTGTTTGGTTTTGTTTTACTTACAACACTTTCAGCTTCATATGAGACATCGCCTCTGGGTGTATCGACATGATACCATTCTTGCTGAGGTCCCTAAAGATGGGACACAAATATGGATTAAACACACCAGTTTGACCAAATTGACATTTTTGTCAGAAGTGTAACGCAACAACAGGAAAATAAACCTTTCTGCTATGTTTAAACATTTAATAATAGATATCAAAATGACTGCATGGCTAAAAAGTATTAGATAAGGGCTTTACTCACAAGTGCTCGAGCTCTTCCAGGCCTTCAAACGCTTTCTTTGTGATGGATTTGATTTTGTTCTGTTGTAGGATTCTGGAAAAAATAAAGATATTTCACACGAGGCCAAGTGAACAGTTCAAACTAGCCTGCTCCTAGGCCATCCTTTATTACAAAAACAAGTCACTGCTCCAGCAGCTTTTGTGAAGGCTGCTATAACATCTGAAACAAATTACACTGCAAATTGAAATAAATTGGAGAACTAAATAAATCAAATGTGTTAAAAACAGATATGTAGTATATTAAACATTACAATATAATTTAACCTTTCTGAAAATTTGTGCAGCCATTTGTTTGATGCACTGTAAAGTATCTTAACATAAACCAGCTCTATTTCTCTAAATACAAAAACATTTTACAAACTTGCATACTATATATAAAAATACAATTTTTAAAATTCATATCATGCCCTCACAGAGTGTTTAGCTTCTTCATGCCATCAAATACACCAATGGAGTCTTCAATGGCCCAGGAGATTTCATTATTACGGATATCTCTGAAAAGCAAAGAGACTCATATTAGATATTAAACACAGTACACACAGGCTGAACATCTAAAGGCTTCTCCTGCAAAGAACAAAGAGCACACATTACCACCACTGGGGTTGCCAGCAGCAGTGACTCTTCGTTAGAAGACTAACAATCTGAGACACCATACTTCCACACTATGTCACAGCTTGCTGCTCCTGCCGCTGTGATGAGGGGAAATAATTGGCTCTGTTTAGCACTGAGACAGTTCATGGGTCCACTGCAAGTCCAGGGAGGCCTTGTGTTTACAGGATGGGTCATGGGCTCTTTTGTTTCTCTTTCCTCATGCCTGGCTACCTCTGAAAGAAGTTCTGCACTCACCAGTTCCCCTCTCCCATGAAAGATCCCGAGATGGTCAAAATCCCAAATGCAACCCCTTTGTCATTGTAGTTCACTGGCTTAAAGAGAGCTCTGTGCAGCAAATAATGAGTTCATAACTTTCTCACAGATAAACTGTGGATGAAGAAGATATACTCGATTAATTGGGCTGATATTTTGCTAATCAGAATTTTAATAGCTTTGGTTTTAAACCTAAAATACAGCCCTTACTTTAAAACAAACAAGCAAACCCGAAAAACTCTCATTAACATGTCCTAGCTCGAGATCAGCAGCAACAACAACAACAACAACCGTGTTAGACTGTGTCAAATAATCCACTTGTAAAGCAAGTAGGGGCTGCTCAATTATGGCAAAAATGATAATCACGATTATTTTCACTGAAATTGAAATCTCGATTATTTGACGATATTTATTTAACCCTTTAAGACCTACTATAGAACCAAGTCCGCCAGAGCTTATATTATTTTTTTACATGTTGTAGTGCCATTTGTGGGAGCATTTCAAGTTGCTATGCAACTGTTATAGCCCATATTTTAATAATATGTATGCATTAAGTCCATTAATTACATTAATTGCAAAAAAAGTGCAATAAACTACAAAAAAATTGAAAATCGTTTTTGGTTTTTTTACATATATTTCTACTTGGAGAAATTTAAGAGGTTTATCCCTCAAAACTTTAAATACAAAAAAGTTGCAAAAAATAGTTTACAACAACAGGAAATTTATTTTGAGTGTCTTCATAGTTTTATTTTGGAGATACAGCAATTTTTATATACTGCAGGAAAAACGAAAAAACAATCCTATGATGCAAATTTGCAAAGAAAACAGCAGGTGCATCAAAATAAACTATTTCCAGCAGTGCAATTCGAGTTCTAAGCATCCCAGCAACTATTCAGAAAAGTCAAACATGACCAGTATAGGCTTTTAAGGCCTACAAGTAAAAAAAACTACATTTCCGCGAAAATGATGTCACTTCCGGTTTCGGCCAGGAAATGGCGGACATGCGATAGTTCGCGCTGACATCTGTTTCACTGTGGGAAGTGTTACAAACAGCTGATCGGATCGGCAAAGCGTGTTTCTCGAATATTATGTTTTTGTTGCTGCAAGCACTTTTTATGCAATTTTTGCAAAGCTTTATGTGGAAGGAAACCGTGACCGAGGACAAGCTGATGGCATAAGATGTACAACTCCTCCGGTTTCATATGCAAAACAAATTATTGAGCTAGCTTACACGGTTCAGGTTCTACAGGGATTTAAAAATAGTTACACAAAACGGAGCGTGCTGCTCTGACCGGATTTAAAGGGTTAACAATGACTTTAAAAAATAATATAAAATAGTGTGCAAAACCAATGAAGTTTTTTTTTACCTCTCTTTTCAACCAACGGCAGTCACTCTCCTCTCCAAATAACTTCTGCTTAGCTTTCCAAGCTTCCCTCGGGTCCTCTTAATCAGCGGTCTCCAACCTTTTTTGCGCCACGGACCGGTTTATAAGGTGTCGCGGATAAATGAGGGAGGGGCTAATAATCGGCTCAGTCATTTTTAATGATCATTGAAAGCCCAGATCGTAATCGTGATTAAAATTCGATTAATTGAGCAGCCCTACTTTAACGGCAGTCAAAACAGTGGTGCTATCCAGGAATTCCAGTACAGTAACCTTGCCCAGCCCTTACATTAAAGTGGTGAAGATGAAATTGCCTGACTCAATACCAGAACATCATGATACAACAACAGATGAGACCAAAGAGAATCTCCCTGCTGCTAACCATCTTCATACCAAAATCTTTCCTGCTACCTTTTTCTCCAGTCACTTCACTGTCCAACCCCAAAAGATACTCTTTGAAAAGCTGCAGTTTAGGATTAGAGCTAACCCCAACCCTATTAATACATACACTATATGTACTTATTTATCTTCTCCCAATTACATTAGTCCCCTTCAATACCCCATCAGCCCCGTGCGCAGCTCTTTTTCTCCCGTTTTTTGGTGGAAGGGCCTAAAATGGCCCTTTTGATATTGAAGGTTGCCAACATGTGGTCTAGATCAACCAACAAGTGCTTCTGACAGTGAAGCCTCTCCAACATGAATGTTGAGAGGCTACTGACAAAAACACTGTAAACCTGAAACTTTTACTATCTGGGTGGAGATGCACACACCTCACGTAGATTTTTCACATTTTAACTAATTAAAAAAAGAAGAGGAAAAAAAAAAAAGAGTCACAATTGTGTGTAAGTAAATTTCAGGACAAAGAACACAAAGCCGGAAAAACATACATCTATGGAAAACACACACAGAGTGGTTTAATCTAAATCTAAATGTACACCATTGACAACAAAAGATTTGCATGGCACTACAATAAGATGGGGACTTGAAATAGTGGTACTTTCTACAGTTTTCTCTGAACTACTTGGAAAGAATTCAAGAACAAAAAACTAAAACTACAAATGTAGAAAGAAACAAGTGCAGACCTACTTTTGCAAGAAGCCTTCAATGAGAATGCAGAGCCAACAGGACTTGAGTTAATTCGTTTACAGAGATTCATTAAACTTCTAACCACAAATAATAAACACATACTGCAGACAGATTCGGGCATTGCACTTACAGGGTGCGCAGACTTGACAGGCCACTGAACACTCCCTCTCCCAAATGGCTGATAGAGTTTTCTCCCAGGTTCAGGCTCTCCAGGAAATCTAAACCTTTAAAAGCTGTCTCCTCAAGTCTAGTCAGATGATTGCCAGACAAGTCTCTGTTCAAAGAAACCACAAATATGACAAACATTAACTAAAAACAATTTCCCTATGTTCTGTATGGTAATATTAGTCCACATTTAAGGATGAAATGAGCTGTTTTCACAAAAACACCATATATGGTGCATTAGGTAGAAGCTAGACCTCACTGAACCAGCCCAGACAAACACAGTGCAGCAAGATAACAGTAACTGCTCCAAGTACTCTTAGCTACATTGGGATTGTAGCAACGAAGCAAACAGACTCACAGTTCCTCAAGCTTTTGGCAAAACTCCCAGGCGTCTGGTCCAATGATGCCAACAGCATTCTGGCTGACCCGCAGGATACGCAGCATGCGCAAGCCATACAGCCAACCTTTGTTAACCTCTGTTAGGTTGTTGTGCTCTAGCTCCCTGGGGGGGGCGACATTATTGACAAAAATAACTGTATTAAATCAATTTATTGCTTTAACATATCTGCAGGGGGAACCATAGGTGAGAACATTTTATGGAAGATTTTTTTTCAGCAAGATTTTTTCATAGGTGCTGCACATTTTTTGCTAAATATATTGCCAAAGTCCAAAAGATTGCACTCACAATTCTTCAATGTTGTTCAGTCCAAAAAAGGCTCCATCCATGAGCTTAGTGATGCCATTCCTCTGCATCTTCAGTGATTTCAAGGAGTCCATCCCCTTGAATGTAAGGCTGTCAACAATTTTGATCTTGTTCCGCTTCAGTTCACTACAAACACAAAGAATCCATTTTCTTTAACCAAGTGTTTTTATACATAAACAAACTCACACAACAGAGCTTCTCGAATAGGAACATTTGGATCCATAGGTTTTTGGAATTTTGCCTCTGTACAACACCACATTGCTCGATTTTAAATCCAGTGGTTTTAAAAATTATACAAATCAAGATATGATTCAAGACTTGCAGGCTTTTAATTACAAAGGTTTTAGAAATGTTTTGCATTAACTGTTTAAGATTTATGGCCATTTTTATACGTAGTGTGGCTTTTTCAGAGGCTTAGAAATAATTGGACAAACTAACATAATTTTACATAAGGATTGTTTTTACTGCTTTGTTGAAAACAATTTGCAGACAAAGACTGCCTGAAATCTGAAATGCACAAACACCACCAAATGCTGTGTTTCGAACTTTAAGATGTTCTGCCAAATGTTTGCTGCAGCTGCATTCAGTTGCTACTTGTGTCTGGGTCTTTCTAAATTAGGTTTTGTGTTCAGTAACTGAAAGGTATGCTCTGTTAGTTTCAGAACAGGTGACTGACATGATGTATTCACATCCATAAAGACATCTATTAACTGTAGGCATTAGCAATGAAACACCTATCCCCTCAAGATTGCTCTTTACTATGCTAGATGTTGTAAAAGAGTTTTATGTAACCAAGGGAAGAACTGTGTAATCACTCACTTTTGTGGTCATCCAAGCCTTTAGGTCTTTTGGAGCTGAATGGTTCATTCCTTCATTTAAAGAATGTACCAGATCGTCGATTTGGCCAAGCATAAAATTTTGGCTCTTTTTCTCAAATTGGTTTATTGTGGTTTTTCCACCCCCCCGTTACTTGCATCAATATCTCTTTGGACTTCATATTTAGATTTTCTGGGAAAAGCAGCCAAATGCAAGTTACACTCTTGGAAACAATTCTATCTTTCTATCAGCTTAATTTGTCATTAAATAATGAGGAAGAAGGCCAAACCTGCCCATGGAACTGTCAGGCAACGGTCCAATTATTTTTTATCCTCTGTAAATAGGGCACGATGTGTGTTAAAGCTTCAATTCTGTCTTAATTGTTTAACTTGAAAATCCACGGTTGTGTACAGAAGCAATCTTTCTTTTTAAAGTTTCAATGTCCAATAACTTACAAACCTAACTGTAAAACTGCGCAAAACTGAGTAAAATAAGAGCATCTGTTATATAAATTAAAATTCACCAATTGAGTGATAAGGTTACAGCATTTTATTATACTTACAGGAACTGAAGTTGTGGAAGTTTGAAGACTTTGGATGGAAGCACAGTCAATCTGTTCCTGTTCAGCCTCAGCACCAACAGGGAGCTGGAGATGTTTTCAAAGCAGCCAGGCTCCAGGACGCTGATCTTGTTGTTGCTTAAATTACTATGAGATAAAAAAAAAAGAAAAAACATTACTACCAAATTTAGCAGAAGGAATCATTCTTCCTTTGTAGTTACGCATACTGTGTGAAGTAAATATTTACAAAAATGGTTGCTTTGCAATAAAATGCTTTCTAGGCCAAACTGAACAAAACAAGGTGTTTTCAGTACTCTCGTAAGAGCATGTGACGCTTTGCTCTAATGTGTTTCCTCCAATACTATGAATATCTTCTTACTGTTGTATTACACAGAATGTTTCCAATTGCAAACTTATTCACGGTCATACAAGCAAGTCAATGTAGAGTTAAACCATATTTTAACACTGCATGTCTCACACACTGTCCTAGTACTGATAATAAAGATGACTTTGACTTACAGATATTTCAGCTGCATAGATGGAAAGGATCCAACTTTGAGCTCAGAGATGGAATTGGATGTAAGGTCCAGTGTCTCCAGGGAAACATATGGTTGTAGGTGAAGCATTGACAGCTCAGTGATCCGATTGTGGACTCTGAAATATATCAAATATAAAAAGGTATTAGTTTTAATGATGTCAATGCTTACTAAAGCATTCTTAGTCTAATTAAAATATTATTAACATGGTGAAAGAATGGGGGGGGGGGGGGGAAATAACAAAAGACTGACTCTGGTGGTGTCTTCCACTGTTTTTGTATAAATATGTTTTAATCTAACATCCAACAAAGCATAAAAATTCAGCCAACATTAAATACTGTACAAATATTTTTTTTACAAAGTGTTTAAATGTGCAGAAGAATTCAAGGAATATTTTAATAATTAGTTTGAGTGCTGATAGAAAAGACCAAAAAAAACATAACTGAAAACAAACCCTGAAGAGGATTTTGTACTTACAAAGAAAGTCCTGTGATGTTTGAGGAGACATCGCCAAGATAGGGAAAAACAGTCAGCTCATTGTGATTCAAAGTACTGAAATCAAATTTAAACAAAAATGAAAAAGTTGCATCAGTCAAATAGCCATACATAACTGAGATTTTAAACAAATTTACTCTGATGTCCCTTATAAACTGTGAGCAGAGGTTTATATATCACACTTTTCTTCATGACAAAACAAAAGTTACAAACAACGAGTATATTTCCAAAAATAATCTTACCTATCCTTAAAATACTCAAAGGTGTTGGTTAAGTGGTTAAAATGTATTCAAATTGGTTGTATCTCTATATTACTATCCAATCTTTTATTGAGCAACCAATCAGTGCAGCGGTTCAGTAAAGGACTAGCTCTGCTAACTTCAGTTATGTTCATCCAGATGTGTACTTACACTTGGGTTATCCCATCTGGGACTTCCACTGGAGCCATCGACAGCCTTCTTCTGTTGCAGTCCAGAATATGAACCTCATCCTCTGTTTTATAACACGAGCAAGGAGCAGGACAAGTCTCACTGGCCCAGGCACCCAAACTTAGCAGCATGAAGATAAGGGCCGAAGGAATGGGCCAGCCTTCCGCCATTTTAAATGCCTTCCCACTGAGAGTTAGCTACGTGGCTAGCTAGAACTGGCACGTTAACTTAACACTTATAAAACCACAGAGTTGTTTTTGTAGTTTACGACCATTCAAGCAAGCACATATTTAAGATTTATATCGTCACGATTCCAGGTGGAATCGTAAAATGCAGTTTTTTCCAACTTAAGCGGGGCATCCCAGCAGAGATTTCTGCTCTTCTTTCAGTGGCTGGAATTCCTTCCGCTCCAGCCAGGACACCCTCCCGGAGAGGTTAGCTAGCTCACCGCTGAACTGAGTTGGTCCCACAAACACGCCACTTTTCACCAGAAGAGATCAGTTCAAATCCGTACGATAACCGCTTTTGATTATACTGATCCAAATGAAATGTTACGGGCGTTTAACTCAGACTGTTTACAAAGAATTAAAGAAATTTTGTCCCGTCTTTCCATCCCGAAAGAACAACAAAGCCCCGTGAGTTGATGACACAGGATACCCTAATCCCGCCCCTCTACAGCAAGTTTACAGTTATTCTATTGGTCCGTGATTTTGCTTGTCAACCATTTGCGTCGTTTTGATTGGATCGTGTTTTTGTCCGACACTGTTTGCAGGAAAAAAGTTTTTAAGAACTATTGAAGTATGAAATAGTATTCCAGATCCTCGCGGTTGTTAGTGGTAAAATCTACTTTTTGATTTAGGAAAATGTTTTGTTTTGATTTGTTCGCATTTTCACAGTTTCAAACACATAGCCACAAGTAAAGAGCACATTTAAATTTTGCTTTTATCACCATTATATATATATATATATATATATATATATATATATATATATATATATATATATATATATATATATATATATATATATATAATGGTGATAAAAGCAATATATATATATATATATATATATATATATAAAGGCCTATCTGTGAGTAGAGGGAGTAAGTAGTAGCAATAACAATATAAAAATACAAATCAGAAAATGAAGTAAAATAAGAATACACAATAAAAGAAATAACAAAGAGTGTGCAGTAAAAAAAAGTTAAAAAAAAAAGAATCTATAATTTCTAAAAGCATTAAACTGATTATTATGATCCTACAATGACTGCTTTACATATTTATACTCCACTACAAAGACAAAAAGCAGCACCAGTGTGATTTGTGAATATATAATCTATCGTTATAATTGATGATATATGAAAGTTGTTTGGTTGCCTAAATGCACTCATTGATATTTTTAATTGTTTATGTATATAAAAAGATTTGGACTGTGTGATCTTAACTTAATACTTTATTTTTAAATAGATTAACTGTGATTTCTAGTGTTATCCATTGTGTTAGAATACTTCCCTCTAGAATAAATAAACACTGAATGGGTGGGGTGGGGGATGTGGTTAGCTCAGAATTTAATGTGAACTTCAGTGCTTTACTTTATGCACACGGTGAGATAAGCATCATACTTGGGCAAATTTGCTAAATGTTTCTGTTGCATTCTGAGTATATTTTATTCAAAATTATGGCAAACTGGAAACCTATGTATGTAAATTTTCCCTTGTTTTCAATCTTTATATCAACTGCTATATAACATTTCAATTAACAAATTCATTAAATATAGAATTTGACACTTGACAATTAGAATAGAATAGAATAGAATAGAATAGAATAAAGTGGGCTTTATCAAAAAATAATACAACAGCCCAGCAATACAATTTTATATTTGTGAAGAGAATTATTGAGTCTTTAGACAGCTGCCAATTCAACTCATTCAATTTAAATTTTATAAGAATTTTTTCTGTTGAGCTAATTAATGTAGAGAGAGAGAGAGAGAGAGAGCAGGGAGCAAGGGAGGGAGAAAGAGGATGGATGAATGCAGCAAATCGGTAAGGGGGAAGTCAGTGGAAAACAATTTGACTATGATATTTGCATATGACATTGTGATCTGTGGTGAGAATAGGGAGCAGCCAGAAGAGAGCCGTATGATGCAGGTGGGGGAATGCTCAGGAGAGAAGAGGAATAGAAGTCAGTAAAAGCAAGACAGAATACACATGTGAATGAAAGAGAGAGAGGTTGGAAAATATAGCACTGTCAAAAAGATGTGAATGTGAGGCATAGCTGGATGTCGCAGAACTAAAGATGCCAAGATTTTCACTGGAAATGACCAGGAGGGACAGGATTAGAAATGAGTATATCAGATCAATTTATAGACAAAGTTAGAGAAGCAAGGTCAAAATGGTTTGGACATGTGCAGAGGAGAGATAGTGGATATATATGGAGCTCCCAGACAGGAGGGAAAGAGGAAGATAATAGAAAAGATTCACAAATGTAGTGAAGGAGGAAACGGTGTAATAGAGGAAGATCCTAAAGTTGCAGTGAGATAGAGGTAGATTATCCACTGTGACAACCGCTAAAGAGAGCAGCTGAAAGAAGAAAAATGATTGATTTGCTTCGAACATGTAACTATACAATTTTAAAAAGAAGAGAAAAGGTTTAATCTAACCTGCAGGACCAGGAAACCATAACCTGAAACTCCAATTGAATAGCACTTTACCCCACCCCAGCTGACATTTGGCACTGCTGATGTCTTGCCTTGATGTCTTGTGTACACATGCCATTACATGTTTTCAGAAGCAGTCTCTAACTTCCAAACATTTTTCCTGTGTGCATGAGTACTCTACAGTGTAGGGACTTACTGCTTCACAAGCTGTTTTTGCTCCTAGATATTTACACTTTGCTATGACCACACTGGGCAGACATTTGTCAAACTAACTTAGTGTAAAGATGGCATCCTGTGACTAAGCCACCCTAAAGTCATTGAGCTGTGCAGTGTGACCCCATGTTTTGTCACCAGTGGTTTTTCAAAGGAACATGCATGGATGTATGCATGATATTCATAGATCTGTTTGCAGTTGATGTGGCTCAGTTCAGTTTGATTCAATTAAGTTCAGTTCAAGTTTATTTATATACCACCAAACCACAATAGCAGTCTCCTCAGAATGGAGAAAACCAACCCCAACAATCAGATGATCCCCAATGAGCAAGCACATTTACTGACATACTGAAGTGGCATATAAACACGTAGAGAGAGAAAAGAGGTGAGTAGAAGGTGAAAGCTGAAAATAAGTGTATCGTAGTGTATCACATGAATTCCCAAAAGAGTTTAAGCCTCTAGCAGTATAACTAAGGGATGGTTTAGGGTTACCCGATCTAGTCTTAACCATAATCTTTATCAAATTGAAAGTTTTGAGTCTAATCTTAAAAATAGAGAGGATATCTATCTTTATCCCCCAAATCTAAACTGGGAGATGGTTCCATATGAGAGAGGTCTGATAGCTAAAGGGTCTGCCTCCAAGTCTACTTTTATGTATTTTAAGGAACACAAGTAAGCCTGCAGTCTGAGATTGAAGTGCTCTGTTAGGACAATATGATGCTAATACTGAATGTGAGGAGAGGGATTTTAAATTTAATATGGGAAAATTATGATCTCTCTTATTCATTCTTGTTTGCATTCTAGCTGCAACATTTTTAGTTACCTAGAGGCTATTCAGGGAACTTTGGGGACAACTAATAATAATGGTTTACAAAACTCTGGCCTAGAAGTAATGAATGCATTTATTAGGTTTTCAGTCTCACTTTAAGACAGGATGTTTCAGAGATACTGCACAGATTAAAGAAGGCTGTCCTTTATGTCTGTTTAATGTGCACATTAACATATCCTTATCAAAAATGACTTCAAGATTCCCCACAGTCTTACTGGAGGCCAAGATACTGCTATCCAGATTATCCTGTTAGACATCATATTTTTAGGGCCAACCATGATAGCCTCAGTTCTGTCTGAGTTTAGCAGATGAAAATTACATCCAGGCCTTTACATCTTTAAGACATGACACTAGTTTAGCTAATTGATTTATGGCTTCATAGACAGATATACCTGGATATCAGGGCATCATCTGTAATAAAAAAGAGTGCAGTAGTTTATATTAATATGGGAAGCATGCATAATGTAAAAATTATTGGCCCCAGCATTGAAGCCAGTGGAACTCCATGACTAACTTTACTTTACATGCACAAACTGGAACTTTTCAGGTAGATACCATTCAAACCATTGGAGTACATTGACTTTAATACTAAGAATGTTTTCAATCTCTGTATTAAAATGTTATGATGAGCAGTATAGAATGAGGTCTAATGGGACAAGCACAGAGCTAGGTCCACTGCCAGTGGCCATAAGCAGGTCATTTATAATCTTAACTAGTGCTGTTTCTATTCTATGATAGAAACGTTATCCTGATGAATAGTACAGTAAAATGTCCTACAGGTAGCTCTGCAGCAGGATCTGTTCCTATTCTGTTTCAGTTACATGACAGTTTATGTTCTATGATAGAAATTGACTGTAAATCCTGACTGAAACTCTTCAAATAAACCATTCCACTGTAAATGATCAGTTTGCTCATTGATAACATTGATTTCAAGATTTTTTTTTTAACATACAAGAAGGTTGGAGATTGGGTTATAATTAGCTAAGACAACTGGATCAAGTAAAAGCTTTTCATGTTGTTGTGTAATTACAGCTTTTGTGTACCCCATTAATAGAGATAAACTTATCATGTTTGAAGTGACTGCGTTAACTAATGGTGAGACTTTTTTGAACACCCTTGTAGAAATCTGCACTTTTTTTTATAGAACAGAAAACTGCTTTTATAAACCGAATGAAAATCTTTAGTGCATCACAATTTCCTCTCCAGCTTACAGGTTATCTGCTTTAAGGTGTGTGTTTGCGATTTATATCAGAGAGTCAAAGCTTTCTGATTTTTTTACTTTCCTTTTAAGAGGAAACACAGTATCCAGTGTTAAACGCAGATTAACCATTAACCTCCAAACACCCAGATGGTGACAGCAAACAGAACCTGGCCCTTATTCTGCAACCTAGTTTTCAAGGGCTACTTATTTATTCCCACAAACACCAACAAAATGATTGTACATACAGACACACAGTACAATACAGTCCTTGAACCTATGACATGCCCTAGCAGGTTGGCCATGCCTTTGCAATATACAGCAATGTCTGTGGTGCGGAACAAAAACTTCCATTGGCCTCAACCAATCATAAGTTGCACAACTCCTCTGAAGATTTTAATTAACAGGTTTTGGCAAATTATTTTAAAGATGGGAAGGCTTGTAAGCTTGTCCCTCCTACTGCAAATTACATAAGCTACTTAGGCTTTTCAGATATGAGTACATCTGCACACACCTACTACTCTTCACAGGAGGCAAACAGCCGTCAACCATGTTTCAAGACGTTTACCAAACCAATGTCCCTCCACATATACCTACTTTCTTAAATACGAAAAGAAAAGTTACCACGGGTAGTCAACTTACATGTCGTCTAGACACACAAAAAACGCAGCAACTTCTCTACGTTGTTGGAACCTCTTTGACAGCAAAGGTGAACAGGTAAGGTGAAACACTAACATGACTCTAAACACACATACTCAGCTCTATATGCACGTTATAATGTTGGTAACAGTGGCGAGAACATCACGTAGAAAACTTTCAAGTGACTGTTCAGTGCATACTGCTGAGAGATCTCGAAGGGTGCGGCTCTATGGTGCAGTGGGTGGGTGCGCTGGTTGGTGTCAGTTGTCACAATGTGTCTGTAAAAACCTAAAGTAAATACAGAAAAAAAATACAAGTCATCTGTTCGTACTGGGTTGGCTATAGCTTATGAGGTCATCTACTACTAATCGGAAAGTTGGTGGGTCGATCCTTGGCTTCTCCAGTGTGCATGCTAAATATCATGTGCAAGATATTAATCCCAAATTGGTCCGATGTATCCGTCGGAGTGTGAATGCGTGTGAATGCAGAGAAACCTCTTATGTAGAAAAATTCTATTCAATTATTAATAGTTGAAATGTGCACAGAGCCAGCCCACTTTCCTCCAGAAGATCTCGGTAAATAGAAAGATCAATAGATAAGAATAAAGAACTGCCATAGGATAAGTGGCCACTGGAGGGGGCGGAGTGGAATTTGACTGACCAATCACCGCACAAAGCCTAAGCCTAGCAACGTACCTGCAGCTTTTATGATGAGTTGTCGCGCTGGTCTGAAACAGTTTAGAAGTTTGCGCTTTCACTTCTCTGTACTGTCGCAGCAATCGCTGGACGTTTGTGGTCAGTCTCTGTCTAACAGTGCGAGAAGACGACAGTCATGATCCATCCCCGCACGCTCAGAATAGATTACGGCAAAACTACGACGGTACTATACGTAGTTGGCTCGGAGCTAAACGTCAACCTGAACAGGTAGGTCTTGCTCAAACCGCTATAATACATTCTTCGCCAAAAAGCTCACCTGAGTTATGTGAAATGTCTTGCTTAGGGGTTGATAAGCAAACGCGTTGCTTTGTGGTAATATTAATGTTCTATCAAATATCGTAGCCGATTGTCCATATGTATCCTGTGTGCAGATTGTATTTTCACTGTCATTAAAAATACGCACGCTTCACAAGCGTTGCTTTGGCGTTGTTTTATTTTTATTTAACAGAACATCCGTGCAGTATTCTATGTTCGAGAAGTTAATTATTTGCTAAAATATTTAGTGAAATGTTGATTCAATTGTATGATACCTTTGGCATACTATCGGTTGTGTTTTTGAATAGTAGCACTATACACTATGTTGGGGCAGAAGTGTTCCTAAGTATTGGGACACTTAAACATTACACCTGCAGAAGCTGCTCGGGCATGTGCCCCCATTAAGCTCCCGGCACATAGTTTTTGTACTGATGTTAATACCAGAGGAGGTTTGGAAGTAGTTACTGAGTCAGCAGAGCGTTGAAGACTTCCAGGTAATATAGGTCTTGGCACCCTGCGGCCCTGTTTGGTAGCGTCGTGGCCAAGTTTCTGTAGTAACTGAACCGTCCAATTTGCAACAGTGCAGCTGCTCCTGGATTATCTAAAAGGGAAGAGATTTTACAGAGAATTTACATGCTATTATAGTACCAGTGCTCTTCTACGACCCATTATTTAACAAATGTTGGTAAAGGCGGATTGCATTGCTAGATCCTTGATTTTATACACCTGTGGCAATGGGACTAAAATGCCTGCATTCAAAGTTTAAGAGGCTCGGCACAATACTGTGTGGTCCATATAATGTATGTTATACTTTAAATTATTAGTCCTATTTTACTAACATCATTAAGTCAGGGACTGCTGGCCAAAAGAGGTCATGATTTTATTTTAAAGCTGGGTGGCCAGAGAGCAAGCTGTTTTCCACATCCAGGTGTGGTCCACCCAGATCCTTTTTACAAACAATATTGATAATATAAATCAAATGCATGTGTTATTATTCATTACCTTTTATTGGCAGTGTGGTTGTGATGGTTGTGATCAAACAGCCAAAAGACTTTCTCTTCTCCATTAAAAGAGTAGTACTGTTGGTTAGCCATGATTGGTCAAAAACATTATTTCAGGAATTAGAAAACTCATCTGAAGTTCATTATTCATTTGTACACAAAACAAGAGCTGTCTTGGTGATTAACATTTAAATCGCACGTTGGAATCAGTCTCCAGTATCTCTGTCAGTGTTCTCTACATAGGGACTGATAGAATGAAAAGAAGTTAGTGTTAAAATCAAAATAATTCTCGATAGAAAGTGTTTTTGGATATTCTAAAACCCCTTTGAGGCCCAGGTGGTCCCGTCCATATTCCAGTCTCCCACTCTGCCGAGTCAGTAATCCCTTGTCTCTCTGTTATGTAGGCTGGCATTTGGCAGAATGTACACCATACATTTCTTTGGAAAACAAAGTCTCTCCTGTTAACAGCAACAATGAAACACTGTTAATTCTTTCCACAAACAAAAGACTATTAGATTTGCCACCACCAGGAACTGCACACAAATATCATCCTTCAGGTTAAACAATAGAATTCTGACATATTCTAGCTGCCAGTTTATGTAGTGCAAAGTCAATAAATTATGTCTACTACAACCATCATCGTGTTATAGAGCATTATTAAACCATTCAGTAAATGTCACCTTCAAGAAGTTTTTGCTGTAAAGACATCAGCATTTGTGCCACGTCAAGTTGTCTACGTTGTGGTCTCAGCTTTGCCAGACCAACTCTTTCAGTTGTTTCAATGGCGCCTATTGCTAAACAAACAGATGACACATGGGTTAAAAAAAAACCCTCTGCAACCTAGTATGATACAAGATTATCATGTTCCTAGTGCCTCAAGAAAAATTAGTGTAAAAAGCACGAACAGCTACAGAAATGACAAGAATATGACTTGTTCAGTTTATCAGGTCAGTTTCTAAGCAGACCGATATCACTGTGACTAAAGCTTGTGGCTTGTCTGTGTACGTCAGAGCACTTCCTCATATGTACATGGAGAAAAATATGCGCTTTTTGAAGTGGACCTCATGTTTAATACAATATGTTTGTGTTGTATAAAACACCTGTCATCAAATTGTGCTTTTTTTCTGGTTCTCAGGAGTGCCCCTCCCACCTCCAAGTTCTTCTCCGTGAAAGGCACTGCCAATGTTCAGTACAGCATCAGCCCCACTCCTCGGGACACATCCCACCTCTCTCCCATCCCTCTCACTGAAAACTCAGTCCTGCTCATCAGCAGGGACCATGCCAGTCAACATGAAAATGATAGCAAGGTATAGTAGCACAAAATTGAATCTGAATCAGAATACTCTATTAATCCCAAAGGAAACTGTGTAATTGCATGACATTGCTGATGTCACAAGTCAGTATGTCATATTTCTTGATTTCAGCATTTCCTCTATCAAGAGCATGATTCAAGTTCATGTTAACTGTCAAAAAAGATTTACTGTTAGTCAGATTAAGTCATTTTTTTGCTCAGTTTTCCTGCACCTGTGGGTAAAAATACTGTCAAACCGAACTCCTGTCAGGATTTGTACTTTAGTTAATGATTGAATTGTAGCTGTTGAAATTACCAGGGCTCACTCCTATTTGCTTTACAATGGACAACTCACAATCAAACAATATAAAATCAATACCTGTTAAATTTCTGCACATCATCAGCTTATGTCTTTTATTTTAAAAGCTGTCAGTCCAGTACTATGGGGCGAATAAAGAGGTCTTAGGGAGAGCAGTTGTGCATCTGACAGCTGTTGGTAAGTTAAATTATAATGACGCAACATGCATTTTACTAAGAACTTGTTGTTTTGTCTGTAAAATAGTACATTTTATTGCTCATTACAATCCAAACATGATGTACGATTCACCAGAGTTTCATATCATGATGATTGTGATATGAAAAAACAAAACAATAGCTGTACTGCGATCTGAGCCTGTATCTGGAAAAGCAGTGTGTGTGATCAACAAGCTTTCTGTTATGCAGAGCTCTCACTGGATGTCGATGCTGATAGAGATGGCATCGTGGAGAAAAACAACCCTAAAAAGGTGATCTAAAATGTTTCAGCTTTACATGACAGAACTACTTCAACACAATATCACATTTCCATTGTATGTCAGTAAAGACAAGATGCAAACATGCTTATTCAGCTTGCAATTATTTTCAGAAGATTTTGCTGAAGTCTTTAAGTCACAAAATTCACATTTTCATTTTTTTGAAAATATTTTAGGGTTCTTGGAAATGGGGTCCTAATGGGCATGGGGCCATCCTTTTGGTCAACTGTGACTCAGAAAAGACCTACAAGAAGACACCAGACAGCGAGGACAAAAGCATTTATAAAGTGTCTGGTAAACCACTTTCAGTGCAGTTTCAGTTTTCACCAATAAATACTCTATTTTTTCATTTGTTTTCTGTACCACCCACAAGTTTTTTTTAAACTTTCCCTAGCATTAGAAAAGCCGTTCTTATTGTCTGTACTAAGCAGATTCAAATGGTGATATGGTAAATCAGTCTGATAAAGAAACCTTGTGAGAGACAAAGACTCACAAGGGTAAAGATAAAATCCAGTAGAGCTGAAATTTGATAGTATATGCTGGTCAGGCGTTATGTGTAAAGGTGTACAGTTACCAGAAACACTACCACATGCTGACTGACGTCTGCAGCATGTGGAGCAGTTAAAAAAAGTCTCTTCAGCACTGAAGGAGTAACTAGTACAGGTATGGAAGGTACCAAAGTGCCAGTCAACATGAAAATGATAGCAAGGTATAGTAGCACAAAATTGAATCTGAATCAGAATACTCTATTAATCCCAAAGGAAACTGTGTAATTGCATGACATTGCTGTTGTCACAAGTCAGTATGTCACATTTCTTGATTTCAGCATTTCCTCTATCAAGAGCATGATTCAAGTTCATGTTAACTGTCAAAAAAGATTTACTGTTAGTCAGATTAAGTCATTTTTTTGCTCAGTCAAAGGTTTACAGTTACCAGAAACACTACCACATGCTGACTGACGTCTGCAGCATGTGGAGCAGTTAAAAAAAGTCTCTTCAGCACTGAAGGAGTAACTAGTACAGATATGGAAGGTACCAAATTGCACTATAGCGCGGGATCAAAGCCCCTATTGTAAGTCAGTGACTACAGCAGATACCAGGCACAACACCTGAGATGGGAAAAAATTCTATGGTGCCAACGGCATTAATAATTTTTATGGATGTACAGATCTAAAGGACATGTCTGTCATGGTGCTGCGGACCAAAGGCCCGGGTAAACTCCCAGAGGGCTACAAACTAACCATGCACATCTCTCAGGGAGATGCAGAGAGTGTTCGAGTCTTCAGAAACCGATCCACTGAAGTGTCAAATAGTGGCCTATGTGAGTAAAGAAGTGGGTATAAAGAAAAGCCCCGGAACATTTGATCTGATGTGCATGTCACCTGATCTGTAAAAGCATGTTTTGAACACATTCTTTTTTTTCTTTTTGTTTCTAAGTTAACCGCCTAAGTATTTAACCTGTTTTCTGTCATTCTTACTTCAGCGCAGAAACTTTACAATCTCTTTGTGAAAGACTATCCACTGGTGCTGAGCAGTGATGTGCTGTCCAAGGAAGTGCCTTACCTTGGAGGCGTGGCAGAGATGAACTTTTATGTGGAGGGCCTGAGGTTTCCTGACAAAGACTTCAATGGACTCGTCACCATCAACCTCAGTCTATTAGAACCAATCTCTGATGTAAGTTCCAGAGTATAGCGTTACAGTGTAACACTGCTTTATTTAATCACCTTCTTTCTTTACACCCTTAACTACAGCATAACTGTAGCGGATACATTTTGTGACTCCAGTTAACATGAAGTTTTTGAATCCATTTTTTAATGTTGCATTACAAATAGGGCTGGGCGATATGACCCAAAATTCATATCTCGATATTTTTTAGCTGGATGGCGATATAAGATATATATCTCGATATATATTTTTTTAAGCCATAAAGTAAGAACAAAAAGAGAGTTCTAAGTCAAAGCTGTGTCCCAGATGTCACACAGGCACTTTTATTAACATACAGCACAGATGTACATGAAAAATTACTCAAAATTAAATTATGAGCATTCATTAAATAATAATGCTCCATAAATAAAAGAAAACAAGGTTGTTTTTGTGCTAAACAAAGAGCTCACAATTGTGCAGTCAAAATGTAAACTAAAAGACGCTGAGCGTAATAACAAAGACAGACAGATTTCACAGCTGCTCTGTTCCCAAGTTTTACTGTGTGACTGACAGCCTGGAGTTTGAAATCCGCTTCATAACCACGTCTCTTACAGGTGCCATTTATGGTCCTTATACACACACAATACGGTAATATTACGTTGATGCACAGTACATATCACTCCGCGAAGCTCTTCGGTAGCCGTAATGCGCCGACAATCTATCAAGCGGTGCAGCTCCGTAGCTTACCAAAGTCGTACTCAAACATTTTTGACAGATTGCTGAGCGCCGTGTACCACATAAAATCGGTTCGCGGCCATCAAGCACAACCAGAATTCATACATAAGGCGCGCTATCAACTTTTGAGAGAATGAAAGGATTTTAGGGTTAGCGCTGTTAGCTCGTTAGCGCGGTTAGCTCGTTAGCATGTTTAGCTCGTTAGCACGTTGACGCCGTCCAGCCCCACGCATGGGGAGATGCGCAGTAACTCGTTAACGGAGATTTGCCGTGTCCGTCTTGTCGCTGCCTGCACGTGAAGCGATGGGGTAGGAGGGGGAGTTGTCTTCAGTGAAGGCGAGGCGGAGTAACGTTGTGTAGAGACAAAAGTGGACGAAAGAGAGGCAAACTTGCGGCTCCACAACTATAATTATAATGTAACATAGACTATATCGATATAAAGGATATTGTCACATCTTATATCTCGTATAAAAATATATCGATATGTTTTAAAAACTCGATATATCGCCCAGCTCTAATTACAAACATAGAATGGAGTATAACCGGCAGTACTCAACAGCCTCTCGCATGTTTCAACAGGGTCTCCCTGAGACGCCGATTTTTACTGACAAAGTTGTGTTTAAAGTCGCACCATGGATCATGACACCCAACACGCTTCGACCTGTAGAGGTGTTTGTCTGCAGGTTAGTGTAGACTCATGAATAATGAGCATGATGGTGACAGCTGTTGTTGCTGTCACACATTCCCCTTAGCTTGCCTTCTTTCCAAGAAAGCCAAACCTGTTTGTCTGTGTAAATACTGTAAATACTGCTTTCACAGACATTTGTTGTTTTACAATTTAATTTTTAAATTGTTTTTAAAGCTCTCACTAAAATAAATTCAAATATGTTACTTATGTTGTGGCACAATCTAAAAACTGCTTGACTGTTTCTTTGTTAGCACATCTGATAACTACCAGTTCCTGAAAGGAATGAGGAACCTTGTTGCGAAGAGTGGGTACAAGCTGAACATTTGTCATGAATATGTAAACAGAGGTGACCGCTGGATGCAGGTAAGCCATTTTTTTTTAAACAAGGAAGGGTTATGAGTTTTAATGATGGTAACATTGTGGTTTTATAACTCCAAGTAAACAGGAACAGTAAATAAGACGAACATTAACACGAAAACCACGAAAAGTGTTTCTTTGAAAGATTACACAATAGCAACTGGTTTCACAACAACCACACTGCAAAACGGAAAACCACAAACATTTGCAAACACGTACATATCTATTCATTCACACGAAGAAAAAAAATTCTCTAATCAACTAAGCCAAGAGGACAGCATAAATATAACACATATTTTCTATTTTTCAGGATGAACTGGAATTTGGTTACATCGATTCACCTCATCATCGTTTTCCTGTTGTTCTGGATTCCCCGAGAGATGGCGCGCTAGCAAACTTTCCATACGATGAGCTGCTTGTAGGAGAAAAGCTTATAATAAGTTTTTACTGTTGATGTCATTAAAGCTTTGATTGTATATTATTCACATTGGTTTTGTTAATCAAATTATAGGCTCAAAGCAGAAAATTACATTACTTACGCTGATTTATAAAAAAACACAAACAATTATTTACTTTGTCTAGGGTCCCGACTTTGGCTATGTGACAAGGGTGGCCCTAGATGAACATGTGAGCAGTTTAGATTCGTTTGGCAATCTGGAGGTCAGTCCTCCTGTCACAGTAAATGGAAAAAAATACCCCCTGGGTAGAATCATCATTGGGGTTGCCTTCCCTACGTGAGTTTCTAAAAAAATTCAAAGATCAATTCTTGACTTGTAAGCAAATGTACCAAGAGCAGAAATGTTACAGATGACTTTTGCAAAGTGAAACCTTTTTATTTCTTATAGGGCAACTAAAGGACGAAATATGACCAAAGTAGTTCAAGACTTTTTGTGGGCTCAGAAGGTTCAGGAGCCCATTGCCTTGTTCTCTGACTGGCTCCTTGTTGGCCACGTGGATGAATTCATGACTTTCGTTCCTGCACCTGACAGAAAGGTAACTAAATTTTCTACTGAAGTGAATCTGGTGCTGCATCTGCTTGATAGTGACTTGCTGCTTTGTATATTGTGGAATTATATAAGGTTTTAGGATATGAGAGCTTCACTGTTATCTTTGTCTCTTGTTTGTCTGTTCACAGGGCTTCCGACTGCTGTTGTCCAGCCCAGACGCAGGTTACAAACTATTCAGAGGCCTACAGAGCAGTGGACACGGACAAGCCACGTTGTTTGATGGTAGGCCAGTGTTTATCTGCAACGTCTGTAGAATATATGCAAGGGCATCTTAGCAATGCACAAATTCATCATGGCACCAAGCCTTATCACTCACTCTGAATGATGTTCCCAAACAGGGTTGACAAATGCAGAACAAATAACACTGGATGAAATCCTTAAGGATGAAAAACTCCAAGCTGAAAATAACTATGTACAGGTGAGTGAGATTATAGAAATGGAAAGAAGATGAAAAGAAAGAAGACCAGAAAAGAATATGGTATGCTAGTTCAGGCACGAAGACACAAGTATGTAAACAAAGATAACACATCTAACTGCTGAATGTCACATTCTGGCAACGAGCATTAATATGGTGCTATGACAGCCTCTACTCTCTAGGAAGGCTTTTCACTGGATTTTAGATACTCGTTGCAGGATTTGCTCCCATTCACCCACAATGGCATTAGTGAAAGCACAACTGTTTTTGAGTGAGAGCGGCTGGCACGCAGTCAGCATTTCAATTCTTGCCAAAGGTATTGGAATGGGGAATGCCAGGATGCTGTACATTAGGAATTTTTTTTATCAGCACTAATTCATGGCCACCAGCCCCACAACATTATTATCTTTCCAACAAGCTTTACTGTTGGTTTCAGGCAGCATTAGTAAAGGAGGATTCATCATTTAAGATATTTCAGCTGCTTTAGAGTCCAATTGCATTGTACTCTACCCCACCCTAGCATGCATTTGGCATTGCTCAAGTTACTCTTCTGAGCCCCTTTGTCATTACAACTTTTAAAGGTCCAAACAAAAAGTTTTTGTGTTTTTCTCAGAAGCCGTTTGTCCTTTAATTCCTAAGTTTAATTTTTACTGTGTGCATCAGTACTCTACAGCCTATGAACCTATGTAGCATACTTCTACACATGCTGTCCCTTCTCATAGATATTTGCACTCCGTAACAACACTGGCCAGACATTTGTCAAACTGACTTAGTGTAAAAATAGCCTCCTATGACCAAGCCACCCTAAAGTCACTGAGCTGTGCAGTGTGACCCCGTGTTTAGCGACAAGTGCTACGTCAAAGACACATGCATGGATGTATGCATGATTTTTCTTTTAGAGAAATTTTTGCAGTTAATGTGGCTAAATGATCTTAGCCTGCATTTTAGGGCTGATATTCACATACTATTGGGTACATTTGTATTTGGGTAGATTTTGGTGGTACGTAAACCAAAACTACCATATGAACCACTATGGAAAAATGTTTTATATTTTGAGCACAGTAATTTAACAAGCAAAATGAGAATAATTTTAGAGGCATATATTATCATTATTTTATTTCCAGAGCTGCATCGACTGGAACCGGGATGTGTTGAAGAGGGAACTAGGCCTAGACGATGAAGACATCATTGATCTGCCAATCCTCTTCAAACTAGTGGAGGATGAAAAGGAGTATAGAGCAGTAGCTTACTACCCCGACATGGTAAATTGTACATTATATTTTATTAGGCATCAAAGCTCCTGCTAGTTGAAAAAATATGTAAATAAATCTTTGGGCTGACAGAAGAACTATTTGCTATATTTGTTTCCAGGTGAACATGATTGTTTTGGGGAAAAACCTTGGTATCCCAAAGCCCTTTGGCCCCAAAGTGAATGGACGATGTGCACTCGAGGCTGAGATGTGCTCTCTAATGCAAGGCCTGGGCCTCAACTGCACGTTCATTGACGACTATTCATCCTACCACCAGCTGTTGGGAGAGGTCCACTGTGGGTCCAATGTCCGCAGGGAGCCCTTTGAGTTCAAGTGGTGGAACCTGGAGATGTAAATAATATAGATATGGCATAGAACGAGTTCAGCCCTGGTTGATTTGGTGACGCCCATCATGAAAATCATTGTATTGCCATAGCAAACACTTCATTGTCATCATTTTGTAATGAATACTAAAGATCAGCAAATGTTGCTTTACAAAATAAGAAATTAGAAAGGTGGTTGGTGATAAATGCAACTGTTTTCTAATGTCATGCAGAGAATGATGAAAACAGCTGTGGGAACAGACTACATTGCATTAACAGTATCTTAATGTAGCTCTGACACACTGTAAACAGGGTAAGTAAGGCATGCATGCTATGTTTCATGTGGCTCGAAATGGAATCAGTTAACAGTGATGCAATGGTGGACTAACTAAACGATGATACTAACAAATCTACATATATACAAAGATGTACTTACAGAATGTTAAAACATGTATTTGGTATCCAGTCTGGGAATGGATTTCATAAAAATTTGGGGGATTTAACTTTAAAAGGAGCAGATGGTGGTGGTTAGGTTGGTGTATTAGATAACTTGGAAAACAGCTTCCTTAAAGCCTTACAGAGAATCATCTCTGCCTTCATGAATGAGGAATGCCTTTCAGTTTCTTATCAATCATTTTATATTGAATGTGCTTCATTCTCACACAGAAATACTTAAATGGCAAACATGATTTTTTTTTTTATTGCAGAAATGAAACTTTATTCACTTTATGCATTTTCATCTTTATTAAACTTTTTAGTTAGCTTATTTTACAAAAAAAGCTATATGTACAAACGTTTCTTTTAAACAAGGGCTTAAGCAAGCTGACAAGAATCAATACAATCATTTGAATCAAGCACAGAGAAGACTGGTTTCCAGTGTTGTGGTTAGCATACAGTGCAAGCACAGATAGATGATGGTACCACATAGTGATGTGCTATAATAACTCAGAGCCACACGAGGGCAGGCTTTATCTACTCAAGGATTCAGGAGGAAAAATGATTTGAATACATCTTCCTTAAACGATTCTGAAAGGCTGTAACTGACACGTGTTACTGTTACATTTGTCTATGTTTTTCTGTGCATGTGTTGTATTGAGAGTGATTTATGCTATAAACAACTTGATGAGTACATTAAACAGTACATTTGGTCCAGTGTTTTAAACTTTTTGTCTCTTTAACTATAAATGCTGTCGTTAATTCACAAAAGACAAAGGTCTGCTTCAGTCACGTCACTGAAATAAATCATCCCTATATGAGCTTTTTCCTTCACAACTTAAAATTCTGCCTCATTTTACATTCAAGCAATCAGGCAGCAGCACAGTGCCTTTAAAAATAACCCTTCTTTAAAGCAGCTCACATGACAGTCATAAAGGCAACTTCAAGACGAGTCACAGTGTAATTTACTTTCAGCAACAAATCGGGTTTTTCAAAAAGGTCAACGTTCAGGAGTATCTCTGAAAATGTAGTGTTTAAGTCACATACATATATTACACTTTACATACAAAGTAGGAAACTTTGACATTTGGCTCTCTATTAGCAGTGTGCACTGCATCTGGAGATGTCGGCTGGTTTTTCGGTAAAACACAAATCACAAGGACAACACCTTTATGTCAAGCATGGCACCAGTTTACAGAGGAGAGGATTTTGACAAGCAGATTTACACCATACACATTACTGCTGTATACACACCTGTACACAGACATCAACAAATGGGGTGTGAAAAAGATCTTTGAAAAGTTCAAAGAACTGCTTTAAGTTTGCAAATTTGATGATGCGTGTCGCTGGTTTGGGCACTACAGTAGCTCTGCTTTTGTCTTAAACTAAACCAATAGGGTCAACGTTTCTCTTAAAATAGGTCTCTTTTTCACTGTGGCACAGTTTTTGTCTTTTATATGTAACCCATCAATTACAAATGAGAAAGGTGAATAATAGTTTTTACATCCACCAGCAACAGCATCATGAAAGTACCCTTGATTAAAACATGACATACTCTTGCTGAAGTTGTAAAACACAACAAATATCTACTGAAGAATACTCGGAAAAGAATACATCAACATTTAAAGACAAAATGCGGCCTTAGATGCAGCCACATACACCTGATACATCAAAGTCAAACCAATATCACAGTGGGATGTGAGTTTGACATTAAAAAACAAAGCTTTCTTCTGTAGTTCAACTCTTTACAGGCTGAACAAACACCGGCTGTGTGGATTTCTTTAACCACTCTTTCAGTGACAAGATTAAATCTCCATTTGAATCCCGATCTTTGAGTTTTTACAGTAAGAATTAGGTTTCGGAGCTTACTGGCCTGAAGAATGAGAAGGCGGGCACATGTACTGTGCATTGCCAGCTGAGAGATGCTGCATGAGTGCAGAGGTCCTTTTCCTTTGTACTGAACAAAACGGAGGTTTTCGCATGGAAATGGTGGTAGGTAGGTGTCTGGGTGTCTGTCATGTCACGCAGCAGATCCAAGTCAAACAAAAAAAAAAAAAAGTATGATCTGTCAGTTGCTTGATCTGGCTTCTAACTGCTCCTTTTCTGCATTGATGGAGTTGACATGCCCTTGGCTTGCTTCTTTTAGACAAAGATGCCCCTTATTGGAATGCTTAGACAAAAGGGGAGAAAAGGAGAAATACATAAATGGGCAGAAAGAAGCATCAGGTAAATGAAGTAATAAGGGAATGGAGGAATGTGGGAATTTATCCCTTAGGCTGTACCAACATTATAACCTACCTGAAAAATGGATGTCAATGATGGGGCGACAGAGTGGCTAACAGTTCTGCATACAGATAAGGAATGAGAAACCATGGTGCAGTCAATATGCAAATATTTATTGGTTTGCATTGATTCACCTTTCTGTTTTCAGCCATGCTAGTGCATAGTGTCTTTATGTTTACATGTTATATTTATTTGATTTAAAAGGAACAATACACCTTAATTAAGATGAACACTTATGTTAATTGCACAAATTAACTTTCCTCTTGCAAAGCTAAGTTCAACTTATTATGTCAAATATCTCAACATACATACATCCAACTAAACATGCATGGGGCTCAAAGTCTGTATAGACACCCATTCTTCTGAGAATGGGTGTTTAGTGATTCTCTGGTTTCTGTTTGGGCTGATTACTAGATCATTTCCGAACAAATGACATCTGTGTTATAGACTTTTGAGTGTTAGTTTAAGCATGCATTCAGTTAACATGCTTTCAGATGTTAAGTGAATGTGGACCTAAAACCACCGTACCCTCACGCCTGTAGATGTATTACTGTACTCTGTACAGCATCAGAAACTAGTAGAACAAAAACAGGCGAATATAATTTCCCAGAACAATTTCAAATGACCAGCAGGAATATTGGTCCTTTTACTCAAGTCGCTTATTAAATCATTCTACCAATTTCTGAAAGCATTGCGGTGTTATTTGATGACTTGCACCAAGCACTTTGTCTTACCGATGAGAATTTGTGCTCCTGCTGAGTGCGCTCCATCTTTGACCGGCTGTCTGTCCCTTTTGGTTCTAATGTCCTCGCTGCGTCCGGTTGCTGCTGGAGACGTGAAGCTGCTGGAAGGAAGGGGACAGATGTGTTGCTGTCATGGTTAATAAACTCAAGCATATAATGCTGCCAGCTGTTATAAATACAAAAACCCCAATGTGGGGTATGTTTCATGTGGGAAACAGATACATTTTCAGAGTAAATGTGAGTTATTTAGGAAGAGTTCGCTAAATTGTACAAATCATGCCTACTGCTGTTGTTGTTGGTAAGCTCCATATGGGGAAGCTGAGCTCCATCACTCAAGGGTGCTTTAATATTAATTTCTTAGGAAACACAGAGTGTTATTTTTGCAACTGCCCTATATATATTTCCCCCAGATACTCTTGACATGTGAAACAGTTGACCTTTTGGTAACCACAACTTCAGGATATTACTGAGACAGTAATATGAGCTCCCAAGCTCACCTGGAAGATTTCCTTGGCTGGTACTGTCCTCCACCCCAGAGCTGTACACAAATGAATCTTTTTTGACTGGTGTAACACACGACACACTTTCCTGGAAGAAGAGTAAAGTAAGTTTGATATATAACTTACAATAAGATGAAGGCAGCATAATCAAAACTAAAGTTTTATTCAGTTGTGCATTTGTTTTTGTCTCTTTGTAAATGCAGACAGTCTATCTGAAAGAAATAGCTAGAATGTCCTAACTAGAATGGAGTGATATCCATCAAGCCTTCTCATGGGTTTTTTCCCCCAGTTGTTCAGCTTACAGCAAATAACAGATAAGAACCAAAGCGATACTTTCACTGCAGTAAATGTGGAATAAATGCTGATGGAAGCACTTGTGGATCATCAATGCTAGGACGCTGATGACTTATTTTGGCTTTGGAGGAAGTAACCTTTATGCATGCACTTGATAATGTGTAATTACTCCACCTACCAGTCCAGTGTCGTACTCTTCTTCTGCTTCATGCTCCTCCACGACGCTGGCAAAGCTGCTGGCATTGGAGGAGGAGCGGGAAAGGTCCTGCGCCTCAGGGATAGATGGTGCCCTGTAACACATTGCCAAACTACACACCTGGGTCACTCTGATCACATAATCACTTTGTGGTTTCCTTCTACTGAGTTCATTAAGGAAGGTTAAAAAAATAAAATAAAGTGCACTTTAAAAGTCTAATTACTTTGCCATCTTTATGTCAGAGTTCATCTGTTGTTCCCGAAAAAAGCAGTTACAAGCAAAAGAACCATAGTTTGATCACAGTTTGACTGAATAATGTGAATGTTTGGGGTTGTTATATTCATTTGGCTGAAGAGGATTAGGACTATGACTTGGAGAGCAATCGTCCATGTCACTGTTCCATTCTACAAAATACAATGCAGCCTTTTCAAACTGATTCAATGTGTGTGACTATAATACAAAGTAGTATACTCTTACATAATGAAATTAACAGTCACCTGTTCTTTGTGGTAGGAAACTCTGGAGAACTGTGATTGGAGGAGTTGTCTGATTTGTTTTCCTGTGACATGTGGCTACTCTCTGGTGTCCTCTGGGTGTTGGGTGATACTTCTCGGCTTCAGGAAAGGATATAAAGTAGTCAAAATAGCTCATCTGATTTCGTTTAACAATAAATGGTTACAGTGCATTCATATCACTCAGCATGGCTCCACCCTAAAACTGAGCATTATGAGCTGAACCACTGACAGCAACCAACAGCTGTGCAGTTGTTGTTTTTTTAATCAAATCAAGCATTGACAAGCCCTTCTCTTAGGATTTGATCTTACACAGTGCATTTTCTAATAGCTGTATCCCTCATTTTAATGTCCTGTCTTCCATCTGTTACAACACTGTTCTCTCTTCACTACCCACTCTCTGCTGATCAGCTCTGCTCTGTCCTCTCACCTCCTCTCTTGGACCTCCTGGATGTTCTCGATGCCAATAGCACTACTGCGACGGGAGCTGAACGGCCCAGACTTTTTCCTGGTTGGGCTTTTCCCAGGAATGATCAATGACTGACGGTGGGTAGGGAGAGGAAAGTAAGACACACAGTTTGGGGATAGTGTAATAACAACAAAACATGATATGCAGTGCATAAAGTGAAGCTTTCTACATGTAGAAATATCTTGTAGAGGAATTCTGAAGTAACGGTTGGATAAATCCTGAGTTAAAGTTATGACAAACTTGTAAAACATTTTATTTTACAAATCCGTGATGAACTTGGCTCCAGACAAAAATTCATTATATATTCTATAACTGATTATTTTTACTCTTATCTCTGAACATCTCATCATCTCTGACATTTTATTTTCTTAGGTGCAGCGTGTACATCAGCTTGGCTGGTGCACACTTTTAATTTAAGACGCAGTATGATTCATTGATGTGCGACTGTCTATGAGAACATAAGTGGGAGTTTGTTTATCTTCTCCTTTTACAATATATTTTTCTCTTGCAGTTACTTTTAACTAACTTAAAAGTAAAATGGTGCAAACACATTCGTGAATGAAAGTCCTGACACTGATCTGCCTTCTGTCTACCAAAACCCATGATGGTTGTGCAAATGAATGAAATGAAGGAAATTGTAATTAAAACTATAACCCGACAAGTATCATTATAACTGATAAATTCTTCAAATCTGAAAACCTCTCACAGCCACAGGAATGAAACCGTATTTTAAACTTAAAACAGGGTAAATACTAATTAAACATTACATTATACAAAGACAATAGTCAATTAAAGAAATGTTTTAAATAAGTAGGTAGAATATACGTGGACCTCTTCTATTGTTCCTATCCCTATGGCACTGCCTCGACGTCCATATTTACTGGGACTTTTCCCTGGGACAAGCAATGACTGAGGTACACAAAACAGGGCAAGGAAAGCAGAAACAGAGAGAGAGGAGATTGAAAAAGCAAGAGGGGGAAGGAAAAGAAAAGAACACATCATAAGATCTCATGCGAACAGCACAGAGAATTTAAACAGCAAGGTGCAAAAAATGCTTAAAAAGGAGACTGCAACGTGACTCAACAGAGAAGACATAATATCGAGGAAACAGTGAAAGGCGTTATAGAGCAGAAGCGGGTTGGGGTCCAACATAGGAGGGCACAGCAGGATATAGTCTCAAGGTAGCGGGCAAGCCAGCAGTTTCTGCCCTGAGGGATACAAGTTAGTTTAGTGATACATTCAGAAAAAGAAGAAATGGGACAAAAAGGCTGATGCAAACCAAAGGGTAGCTTCCAAAATGTGTCTTCTTTTATTAACTGGATTAGTAAAGTTAGTAACCAAATGGCACGCTGCAGCAAATCTTAAACAAGTTTGAAAATAAATTATCTATCTTTCAAAGAGACACAAACAAGACAGTGAGCTCCTATGGTTTGTGCCATGCATCTTCTTCAGCCACACATGCACAAGGCTGCTTAAAAAAATTACAATATTTGCAGGAGGATATATGACAAAGCACAGCAAGGAGCAAGGGAGTCTGGGTAGTCATACAGCAGCTGGACTGAGCTCACTTCACAACTTGGAATAGAGACTAGATTGGGGCTCACAAGCAATCATTCATCTATATATACTGATAAGAAAATCACTGGGTTAATTCCACAGCTGACATTATTTTATAACATTATCCTAGAAGTCTGTCACTCTTTGTGAAGATAACGATTCTTTAAACAGATGAGGATGAATGACAAATGGCGAATGAGCGCTTCTGTTAATTTTCCAAATAAAAAAAGGTATTAACATGAACACTATGAACTGTACTTGGAAAAAGGCTGATTAGTGAAATCTGATTTAGTAAAAGCAGCAGTGAATTTAAAATCTAGGGAATGAAAGTGAGTGTTTGATGTTAACATACTGATCAAAGTAAAGTGCTCCGATGTGCCAACAAGAGTAATTTCCCAAAGTGCTTCTTACGAGAAAGAATAGTGGTTAATTTATTTTGTACGTGAACCCACTGCTCTGCGAGTATACTATACCCTGAATCTAAGTGTTAGGTGGGCAACGTGTGAACCAAAATGGGCTACTTACAATCCCTGGGGTTTTGGGACTCTCTGCGGGATTGTGGGTAAAGCTGCCACTGTGACTAGTGGAGACTGTGTGTGACTTCTTGTTACTGAGGCCCATGGCGTCCATAGATTGGCTTCTGCTGCGGATGACCCGCTACAGAGAGAAATGAGGAGATGCTGTCAGTGGATCCACGTTAATATGTGGAAACACAACACCCTGATGAATAGTGCAAAGCATTATATACTTCAAATGATTGTGAATCTATACTGAAATCTAATCTAAATTAAAATAATTATGTGTTTTCTATTTTTTTTATTTTGCTAGAGCAGACCACTCTATGTATTATTATGCATTCTAAAACCTTTAGTGGAAATCAGTGGAATGATTTAACTGACATGTACTTCTTCAACTATATTCCACATAGTGCCAACTGAGATTTGTTCCACCTGGTCCACTGTTTCTCTTTAATTTCATATCAATATGATTCTTTGAGCTACATGCTATACATTACATAAATGTACATCACAGTAAATGTGATAAAGCTAAGGGATAAAATGTGTTTATATGGGCATGTATGTGTGCATTGGTGTGCTTAAATGTGCATATGCAAGTGTATGGATGTATGCATGATTATTTATTGAACACTTAGGGGCAGTGCAGGATAGCATGTAGAGGGGAGAGCCTGTGTGGAGGACATGTAGGTTCACAGAGGATTTAAGAGAGTGTAGGCTTTGCAGGCATTAAGGATGGAAATTGGCACTTAACACGGTGAGTTTTGGAGTTGGGTTTTGTGTCATGAGCAAAAAAGACCAAGACTATTATGAGAGAAAGTAGAAGAGGGAGTAGAACAGTATATAGAGAGCCAGAAAAAAGACCAAGCGGCAAGACCATTCTCGACAGTGAGAAAGAAAAATGAGGTAGGATTTCTTGGGTGGGAGCTCATCTGTGCTCATCTATATAAGTTTATGAATGTATGGAAGAAAGACAGACATTAGCAAACAGCAGAGCAAGAGAGGATGAAAGAAAGGCTTTATATATATCTCTGAAGTTGCAGAGAAACAGCAGAAAAGATGACCTAGAACTAGTGATCATCACAGAGCAAAGAGCAAAACAGCAAAGGAATGCTGCCCATGAGGAGACATCCAAACTGCACCATCAGCTCCCTAATGAGGGGTCATTAAATCGTTCATCAGGCACACACCATCACAGCTTCTACTGCCGTGCCTCAGCAGCTGAGCTACGCTCCACCACCCTAATGGTCATTGATGGAGCGCTCTCAGTCAGAGCAAAGTGCCTTTCATACACAACAGGACACTCCACAGCCTCAAAACCATACCATCATGTGAGAGCACACTGAGTTCAGCAGTCACAGCCAAGTAAGGAATGCAAATGCCACAGGACTGGTCCTTTGAGATACCGCAGATTTTCAATGCTTTGTTTTTTGATGTGTGAATACCCAGAATCCCAGCCAAGAGACAGAGGACGCACAAAATAAAGCACCTTAAAAGTTTCTCCACTCATCACTATTCTCTCTCATGCATGTAGAGTTGCAGATTACCAAGGCACTCCATCAAATGAGGAATGACAGTTTACCTTGAATGATTCAAAGAAGCCTCCTCCTCCTCCTCCACCTCCTCCACCCCCATTCTCCAGCTTATCTTCGTCGCCACCCAGACCCATCATGGACTGACTGTTTATGTGCAGCTCCTCATATAGTGTTTCCAAAAGTGCCGAACGAGTTCGCTCCTGACAACAACAAACAAGACAATTCGTTTTCATACCGACCATAAACCTAATATTCACCATTTAAAAGGAGGGATTGAACAATTGCTTCAGGATGATAAACATCAGCAACAATGCTGATAAGAATCAGGGTTGTTGCCTGAGATGATTTGGACAACAATCTATGTTTCCACTTCGTATCAGTACAGCCAGCAGGATGCAGACCTGTGCAAACAGGCGTGTGCTTAAGTCTGCATCAACACTGCACACATTCACACTCCCTTGGCACAATTTGCTCCAGTGTGCTTCTCACCTCTAACATGGCAAACTTCTCAGCCTTGTAGCAGGCGTATTCTGCATTAATGAGTTTAGTGAAGAGGAACTCATAAAACTCAGGGCCCTGAATAAAACAAATAAAAAGGTGAGAGGTCAGAGTAAAATATTTTTTTTATCTGTGTGGTGAAAAAGGAAAATATGGCGTTAACTGACCTTTTTGAAGATGGCAGGGTCAGGCAAAGCAGGCCCAAAGAAGGGTACATCATCTCTTGCTGTCACAGAAACCTAAAAAAGAAAGCAGGTAAGCCTAGAGACTGAAATACACATGCCACTATTAGAAACTAGAGAGCAGAATAAAATTCCTTGATTATGGATGAGCAAATCTATAAATGGGTGTTACAAGTCCCTATTGTTCAAATCCTCTTGATACAGTATTGACTGTCCTTAGAACCAACCTTGTAGGTGACATTGTCTGTACATGCATTTTCCACCTGCACCACCACATATGCATGCAGGAAGTTGGACTGGATCATGTCTGGTACAAAGGGCGTATTTTCCTCCTGGAACACGATGGCCACAATGTCGTTGCCTATGTGTCTCTTTCTCTGCAGCTGGGGGGCACAGATAAACAAAGCTAACAACAGCGGAAACATCTCAAATGACCACTTCTGCTAACACAAATACAGGCCTGTCAAAAAAAAACATCACTGCCAGCAATTGCTCTAAAAGACTGACTGGCAAGGTAGACATGACTTTAATCCAAAAGAGCACAATCTCTCCCTCTGAAACGCATGACGCCATCAGCCAAAAAATTAAATCCATCTTGAAGCTCTTGTTCCAACAATTTAATAAGATGAAAAATCTCAATATTTTACAGAAAATAAATATATATACAAAAAACATGCAACTCATGGGTGTATATAGCATTTCTGAAAGTACAGACAGAAATCTGCTTTGGGAAACAGATTTTTCACTGTAAGACAGACTTAAGACTGAGTTCGAATTATTTCAAAAAAGTGTGGATATTTTGGTAATTAACACTTCTCAGTATCAGTGGAGGTACTGCAAACTCAAACAGAAAATGCTTTATGAATCTGCTGACGACTGAATGTTATCATGGCTGCAAAATAACTTCATCTTCTTTGCTGCCAAAAGCTTCAAGTTGCCAGAAGGACACTCATGCATCTGGAGGACAAAGGGACTGTTCTCAAGTATTAAAATTTGTATCCAAGCGGTATCTTTCAAAAAGCTCTGCATTAGGGATATCTTCTTCCTTTGCTCAAGCATGAATAGATGTTGTCACTTCATTGCCTTTTTTGCTAGGAACTTTGATTAAACAGCTCACAAGCTTCGATGACTATCTAAGAAGACTATCTAATTTTTTCTCTTCCTTCTAAAAGAAGAAAAGGACTTTCCAGGAGTCAAAGCATATTTCCTGTTTGAGACATAATAGCGTCCCATATTTCTTTTCAGGAACCAAGCAGTAAAATAATTTGAGAAGCTACTGAATGTGGGAATATCATATCATATTCAGTTCAGCCCACCAAACTAGAAGAAAGATGCTTATCGTGGAAACCGTGTGACCCAAATGTTACCACTGCATATAAGTGGAGGCAAGATATATCAGATTTTGCAAATGGATACAATTTGGTGATAAAGGAAATCAATCAATCAGAGGGATGTATTCTCATTGCAGGCAGCCTTTATTAAAAAAAAAAAAAAGGACCCACAGAAAACTCCCCAGTACTGTGACACTTGCTCAGCAGCAGCATTCACTTATTAGCCTTTGTCTTTGACAGACTAATTAACAGCCTTTTTCTAAAGCTACTTCACACCTGTTGAAAAGAGCTCTTGTGTTGGCTGGTGCTCGTGTTAGAGTCAACCAACTGGAAGCAAAATACAATACAGCAAATAGGATTTAGAGATGATTATGGTGTTTGCTTTTCTACTAGAAGTTTAATAAGGTTATAACTTTGTTTGTTTGTTCATATGAAGAAGATGTGTTTCTGATTCTGGGAAGTGTTTATAAATATGCCAGTTTATTACTTAAAAAAAAAAAAAGGTGAAATTATGTGAAAAAACATCAAAGATGCTCTCAATCAGTCTCACAGCTGATGGTTTTCTGATAACTTTATCACAACTGAGTTTATCTGCAAAATGAGTTTTATGTAACTGTGTTGAAAGTCTGACAGGAATTAAGTCAAGTTTTACTATTTTTATCAATTAAAGCTGAATATTGTAAGGTTTTGTAAAGAATGCATTTTTATGACAGTAATGAAGGTGAATTAGATAGGCTACACATGGCTATGATTCATGTCATCCAGGCTACTACTGCATCACCCCTGAGCTGATTATCTGTCGGCTTCAGTATTTACTCACACAACGACTCTCTGAAACCAAACAGCTGAAGACGCTCTATCTAATTTTTCCAAGCACTGCAATCGTATACCATCACCACACACAAACAGGCTTAGCGTATGTGTCACTGATTTGAAACACTTGACATCTGTTATTACTGTAAGACCTTTCAAATCTGATTACATTCAGTAAGGTCTGGCAACAGAAATCTTTTACTTTTCCTCCCTGAAGTACTGAATACTGAGCTATTACTCTTGCACCTTGCCTTCTTTTCCTGAGTTCCCTGATGAATCATCTCATGTGGGTGTTGTTTATGCTCTCTGTATCTCTCCATGCCTAGGCAATATGGACCATCTGTACAGGGTTACTGCGGTAACAAAGTTCAAACCACTCTAGAAGGGACTGAAGAGCAGCTAAGGACTAATGCAGCTCACTGCAACATAACATCAAATAGATTAAAGTCTTCAAGAGAGGAGAAACTTCAGTACAAAAAAGACCACTGTAATTCTAGTGGAAATGGTAACCCTTAAAAATGCTATTTCTCTCTGGGGTAAGTGAGCACAACAAACATGGAATTACTTCCATTGTTAATATCTGCCAATCCCTGGAATGCTGTAATAAAAATAGCAAACAAACATGGAAGATATGTATGTACAGTTCTGAAAACAAAAGCTTTAGAAGGGCTCTATGCAGTCCTGGACATAGGCACCTTGCAGTCATTAAGCCAACCATGAACTCCTCTGTACATGAGGCCATCTGTCTGACAGTTTGGCCTAAATTATGTCACACAACAGGTCAATGATCCCAAGCACACAACAAATCTGCAACTGATGTGCTGAAAAAGAAAACAATCAGTGTTGAAATAGGCCCAGTCAAAGTCGCTGAGCTTAATCTGACCAATATGATGTAAACCAGGCTTCTTTCTTTGAGGCCGACCTTTAAAGTGAACTCAGAATTGTGATATTGATGGCATCAAAAGCTGAACTAAGGTCAAACACCAGAAATCAATATTGGAAAAAAATAAACAAATTTATAACATGTTAGAGGAGTCTCGCTCGTTACCTTTAATAACGACCAGAAAAGCTGTTTACTTCAAGCTGTTTTTAGTCTCAATATAGTGTTTATTGTAAGAACATTAGGGCAGTTCTTCTCAACAACTCTCAGCAAAAAAGCAAAGAAGTATCCCTGATGTACAATTTTAATCCTTATTTTTTCCACTTTGCACATCAAAGTTACAAATGAACATGATTCATCTTCCTTTATCAGCATTGAGTTAAATGCCTTGACCCGCCAGCTGCTGCTGCAGATGCATGAATGTGTCACAAGCACAGACCTTTACAAATCGATTACTGAAGGTCCTGAAAACACAAACTGGTTTCCTAAATGATTAATCATTGGCATTATCACTATACCTGCTGTGTGTCTCCTTCTGTGTAAGGCAGTTTGGTGGACACATGAAACATGATCTCCTTATTGTGAAAATTTGTGTAGACGGATTCTGTCCCTGTCTGGCCATGAGTGACATCGAGTCCCCCCCTAAAACTGAAAAAGAAAGGAAAGAGAAGACAAAAGAAAGATAAGGGCAGAGGCAATAAAAATAAGAGAGGAGGAAACAAGAGAAGAAGGCAAGTATAACACTGTGGTTAACAGCAGAGAGACACAAGACGAGAATGATAAAGTGGAAAAGTGGAACATAGGTGCGTGCTCTCTGACAACTGTCCATCCATACTGATTCATCATTGGGGAAATGCCAAGGGCACTTTTTTTGCTTGCTTAATCCCTCAGTCAATACTACAAATATCAGGGCTTTTTACATTGCTCTTTAAGCCAACACTGATCAATAGAATGATGCATCTCACATCATATTCGAGTGAGAATAACCAAAAGTGCTTTAAAAGGTCAGTTTTTCTGTTTTTGGGGGAAAGACTTCATAATGCAAAACTGTCCAAACCCTTTAAAGTCATGAAGTTCAATCTTATGGCCCAGAAACTCCAAGAACTCAACAAAGGCTGGACTTTCTTCCATGTTCCCAAATAGCTCCTCCTCTGATGTCTGCAGGGAAGAAGCAAATAAAATTTTCAGGAAGAGTGACTTCAAAAGCTGAAATAAGCTGAAATAAGCTGCAGCAGCATCACTGAAGTGCACTCACCTGACCAAACTTTTGATAAATAACCCCAAACTTGAAATTGTTGCTAATTACATGCTCATCAAAGGTGACAATGAGCCTTGATGCCTGAGGATAAGAGAAAATTGAGTTTCTAGTCCGATTCATGGTACTTTAGTATTGCGGGATAACGCGGATCAAAAGATAAAGTGGCAATGAGGAGTACTGCTTACCTTCGGATAGAGGACAGGGTAAAACCTATCCACGTTTACTTCTTCACAAACAAGCTGTGAATGAAAAAATACACTTGACAAAGTCAAATTATATGCAGAGAGATTTTTTTTTGTGTGTATGAAGATAATCATACGTTTTTACCTTGGCCATCTGAACCACGTTGGGGAACTCAGTAAGGCAGGAAATGGGAATCACATCATGATAAGTTTTTTGTTTTGTGCTGAAAGGCAAAAAATATGAAAAGTCAAAACGTCCTCTGTTCTATTTCTAATCCAAAGGAATCCTGCTGGGTTTTTGGTTTCTTTCTATGATGCTTTGCCTCCAAGCAATTGAGCTGTCAATTCAAAGAGGACCTTTCCTATAGATGTTGTGTGAAGCCGGGAGCATAATGGTCTTTACACATGATGTTTCCGAGCCAAAACTGCCTGGAAGAGGGTTGAATGGGGTGTGTGTGTGTGTGTGTGTGTGTGTGTGTGTGTGTGTGTGTGTGTGTGTGTGTGTGTGTGTGTGTGTGTGTGTGTGTGTGTGTGTGTCTAGTGGTGGTGGGGAGTACAAGGAGTACAATAAGCAATACTAGGAAATCTGCGCACCCAGTGAATGCTTAAAAGCAGCCTGTGTCCAGAAATTCTGAACAATAAACAGTACATACAGCAGCACTTCACTTTTGGATCTTTCTCATCAAGAGTTACTAAAGATGAGAAGATTGTATATATATCATGAAAGTAATATCAAAGATAATATCAGGCTAGAGGCAGCCAGTTAACTTAGCAAAAAGTCTGCCTCTGTATAAAAGTGAAAATCCAGCGCTAAAGCTAATTAACTCCAAATATATAAACTCTTGTGTGCAAAACTTTCCCTCAAACACCACTCACAGGGTTGCAAGCATGACTTAAAAGTTACTCAGCCTGCATGCTTTGGATTTCTCCACATGCTTAAATCATGTATACTGACTCACTAAAAAAGAGATTCCCTGAAAACGTATTCATTGTACCCTCTGATGAAATTTCAAAAATCAAACTTATTATGTAGAGGTCTCAAAAACTCATACAAACTCATGCATAAAATATTATATATTTGGCATGGAATTAAATTTGTACTCTGCAGGAACAATAATATGGAGTTATATATACTCAGATTATCATACTTTCAAGGGTATAGATGATAATAATACCACCATTCATAAGTAGCACTTATGCAGTTACTGAAGGAACTGTGAGTGAATAGCATACATACATTAAAGGTTATATGGCATGTGATGCAGGAAAGCTGGATGTAAACTCGGGGTGAGAAAATACCGTGTCATTGCTGTCTATAGGGGCATTTCCAGTAAAAACAATAAAAACAGGTTATGCCTTATCATGGAAATCATACAGGTGCTTTAAATATAACTGTGCGTCACTGCCTATGGCTACACAATTCGAGGTGACTGTGGGTGGTGCCCACCCACTGAGAAACATCACTGTGTGAAAAATGTTGTGGGCAGAGTGGCTGTTACCTCACTGCACACTCATCCACTCCGAGGCTTCATTAACAAAGAGGAAACACAGCTCTTAAAATCAAGAGGAATCTCTCAGGTGCTAAAATTAATTCACAGGTTGTACGGTGCACTGAGTTCTGCCTCACTCCCCCTCATCAGTCTCAAGGAGAATATGAAGGAGTGGTGAAGCTCACTGAGTGAGATTTAGGTGATTGTGGGTGGCACTGCACATGCACAGCGCAGATATTGCTGAGTATCCTTCTTTTTAACAGTTTTAAATCCATATTTGTACACAAAGGTGTTTGTAATTATACTGTATATTATATCACCTACTTTTATATTGACTACAATAAAATGATTGATACAATGCTCAGCTGGACTCTTGTCTAAGTGTTCATTATTACTGGCGATTGCATTTTAAAATGCATAACTGAGGCAACCTGTGAGAACCACTGACTGTATTGGGGGAACTGAGAATGCTACCTTGCTCTGTGACATTTTCCCTTGATTTAAAGTTATTTTTGAACAAAAAGAAAATGTATCCAGTGAGGCATGTAAAAAAATACTCAGTACTTAATAGGTGTATTTTGGAAACTGTCAGTACATGCAAAGAAAACAAATAAGGAGAGTTATTGGACTGTTGCAGATTCGGTGTAAGAAAAGGCAGTGAAGACAGAAAATAAGTGAGAAACAGAAATATGAAAAGACAAAATGAGATAAAGGTAAGTGGTGGAGGGGTAGGGGAGTGAAGTCAAGGGCTGTGATTATAAAAGAAAACTCAGGTGAATAAAATCACAAATGGTGCAGGAAACAAGTCAGAGATAAAGATAATAGGAAACTGTACCGAAGCATCAAGCGCAGATGCTCTTGATCCCCAATGACATCATACTTCATTGAAAAGACCAAGTGGCCCAGGGCAGCATCCATGGTGTAGTAATTAAAGTGTTCCTAGGGGAAGATACGCAGAGGAAATTTTAATGGAAGAATACATATTGTTCCAGTAGTTAGCAATAGAATAATAAAAATGTTTTTGTAAATTACAAATAAAGAGGCTTAAAGAAAAAGGCTTCTGTTTAAGGAAAGTGGTTGACCTCCTCTTGCAGAAAATGTACGAGCGTACATTGAGACAACTTTTGCGAAATCTTGTGTTGCAATGCCAATTTCTTTTGCTACACAATAGATTTGCATTTAAAGTAGACAGTTGGCTTCACACCACAAGATGAGACTTTTGCCAGTTTTAAGAAAATGCTAATAATTATACTGTAAGTCTTCAGAAAGCCAACTACTATTACTCTGTGCCTAATGTTTACAAATGACACAAACACACACGTTCTTCCTTTGCTTTCATTGCCCTGTGCCTAAGTGTTAGATGTGTCAGGAGTTTTTAGAAACAAGTGTTATTTTATAAGAGGCTCAATCAAAAGATGGGTCTTCCTCAATATACTTGCACATTTCAAGGTTACATACTAAAATGAAGAAATAAAGATTAATCCTTTAAAACAAAGGAAAAGAAAGAATAGATTTTGCTTCTTGAGTTTTACCTTGCCCATGAACTGCTTCCTGTAGATCTTTGCAGTACTGTTTGTTTCCAGTTTAATGTGGGAGGTAGGACAGGGAGGTTGATCTGCCTCTGGTGGGTCTTTAGGTTCATGATTGGTCCCCTCAATCCAGTAGCCTCCAAACTGGGGCAGGAGTATGAGTGGAAAAGGACTGCTGCGACCCAGAACCTGGAAGTCACAGGAAATAATGATAACAGAGAAAAGTAAAGTATAGTACCATTATTAATAGTGAGTGTTTGGCACCATGCACTGCATTGCTTTCACTGCCTCAGAAACTGTGTATTCCCATTTGAATCTTTAGCATTACAGTTTCTGACATCTTTAAAATTGCTTTGTAGTGTGTAAACTATTTATACGGAGGATATGTGGACTATACCTCATGAACGCTGGGATAAGGGATGTAGTCTTCTTCTGTCTGCAGGGACAGAAATGAATATGAGTCAGGCTGGCAAACAGCCGCTTGTAGTCATACTTTCAGTTTTGGTTCTTTGGAAAACAACGATGAGCACAGACACTGTGACAGAATATTAACTACAGTAGGTTTCAGTTCTGCATTGTTCTGTTACTTTTTCTTATTCTGAAATCACGAAAGAGGCCACACTGTCAGCTTTCTTTGAGAAATAATAAATGAATAAACGCTTTAGCTCTTTTGTTATTCAAGAAACTGTTATCTAAGGCTTCAGTCTGTATTCATTATCCCAGCTTTGATTACGTAACTATTAAAATGTTATTTAAACTTGGCCGTCATCTGGCAAAGGTTTACATATTTTATAACCTCCAGTATCTGGGTGTTACAACCCCCCAGGGTCAAAATGATAACAGGACAACCCTTCACCCACAGTTATATTCATCTGGATGTCTAAAAGTTGACATTATAAAGGCTTACTTTCAGTTATTGGTAGCTAATATGTGCTGCAATGTGTAGTAAAAAAATCCCTGAACAACACGTAATAGCAAATATTTTCTCTCATTTTATCCTCTTACACTTGTATTCACTTGCTGCAGCATTAATTTTTAATGCTTGTTGCACTCCATACCAACATTTGCTCAATTTAATATACTGGTTTTCTCTTTTCCTCAAGAATGTTTCATGTTTCCAGCAAAGCATAGCAAGATTTCTTTCATTACAAGCTACGGGCAACATGTGGCAGAAGTGACACTGAGAACTTTGTGAAATGTGTAAATGAAGGTCACACTCCCTTACATAACAGTTCTTGTGACAATGCACAGAGGGAGAGGTCAGAAATGAAGAAACTTGGTGGACCAGTAAGAATGTAAGCAATTTTATGGCAATTTATATATAGTGAACGACTTAACTGATAGATGCTGTCATTCATACATCAAGTGCAGGAGCAGTTGATGGAAAAAGCAACTCTCCATTGATGGTCTTTTACAAGATTTCCTGGCTAATGAATTTACCCAAAATATGCTTCTGTTGACATTTGTGCAAATAATTTGGTCTCTGTTTGTTTTCATGGTATGAGCTAAAGTTAGTGGGAGAAGTTAATATTAAATATTAGTACAAAGGATTTGATACCAACATGATAATACAAAGAAGGCTTGTTTGGCACTAAATAATCACTTGTTTTTTTAATTTCAAGGTATAAGCAGATGTGATTATAAAAACCACAAATATCAAAAGCCTTGCATAATTAAATTCTGGCCATCTTCTCAGCCATGTCCAGACAGCTTCCTGCACCGGTGCTATTTTTAGATCCCTCCCTGGATGTCTTGTTCAGACTTACAAGTTATGTGTTACAATTTTACCATGAAACTCAGACATGGGCAGAAAACACATATGAACTTCTGTTTGACCCAAAATTCGTGTGGAGAACTGTCAGTAGTGATACGTGCTGGGTCCCTGGCTATGGCCTAGTAGTTTTCCACAGTTTTTAGCAGACAAGTCCACAAGCCCCAAAGGCAATTAAGCAATTGAAGAATGAGAGAAGAAGCATATGCTTTTGTCCCCACCCCCCCCCCCTTCCCAACATTCATTGGGTTATGCACCACAGATTCATTTCCCAGGGTAAGACTGTAAATGTAGAGTTCTATTGTAACATCCGGAGGCATCTAAAAGAGATCACTGGGAGGAAATGATCTGAGCTGTGGTTTCATGGCAGCTAGCCATCGCCTGCTGTTTTTCTGGCCATGCCGATATAATCTTTGCCCACCACCTTGGACTGCTTTCCAGGAGATGCATTGCTTATCGCAGAGGAACACAATGAAGCTTTAACAGCCCCCCCAAGAGATCTAAAAAACATGCAGCTGCACTGAAAACAGTCCAGAGGTGCATGAGAATACAACCCTGAACTTGAGAAAGGCCAAATTTAAATCATGCAAGGCTTTTGATTTTTATGCACCTGCTCTCAGAGGTTTTTTAACACACCTTGTACATCATTGAGTTTGGGGTCTCTTAAACATAAATCTTGGATAAATACAGTTGTAGCTTGAATCAAAAGATAATAGATGAGATGTGTGATTCTTTATAGAGATGGTACTTTGTGCATTCCTAATTTGACCGTAAAATTGTTTTACAACTAAGCTGTACACAGGTGAAGTCAGCCAAACCCTGACCAAGTTACAGGGTTTTGCAAGAATTTATGTTCTTCTGTTTGCTGATTACCACCTTTTGTGTGTCTTTTTTTTGTGTGCCTTGAATAGTACCTGCATTAGGCTGTCTAGGTAACAGACAGAGGGTAACAGAAGATTTTGCAGTGCTAGTCCCTGTCGAACTCCTAACTCACCCAGTGAGCACCCTAAAGCCTGTCTGACAGCCGATAAGGAAAAGGTTTCTAACTTTGCCATTACAGATGCTTTACCAGACTGCAGTCTACGAGGAGATGTGAGGATTTACGACTCACTTTGAGGGGAGGAGGGAGGGGACATCTTTGCTCATCCATTCTGTAACCCTGTTAAGATGAGAAGGAAAAAATAGACAGGATACTGATGGCACAGGTAGGATATCTAAGCAGCTGTTGACACATATACAAAGAAATACAGATTCAGGACAATGCTGGCTGTCAGTACCTTATGCAGCAGCGTAATGCAAGGTAATTTTACAATACCTTCAACAGTTCATTGTGACAGAAAATAATCTAGATCACCAGAGAAAGGTGATTGAAATTACCAGAGAAAGAGGAAGTAAAGAGGACCAAGGAATTAGAAACTATAGTAGACAGAAAAAGCGGCAAGAACAGAAAGAGTGCGTCCATCAAGCTATACAAATGATTTCACTATCCACAAGTCTACTCAAGGGCCATAATAGGGTTATAAATAATCTCTCTCTTCTTATTCTTTCATTGACTAACGCTGACAGTTCCTAAAACACAGAAATATTTCCTGATCTGCATATCCAAGCAATTTTTTGTCTAAAGAAGACAAATCAAAGGGAAAGTGCACATGTGTTCACCAAATCTATTCTCTGAAAGCTGTTCATGTTTTCACTTCCATCATCCACTTGACCCTTCTGTGGACGGTACAAAAGACTATATAAGTAATATGTATCTCACCTCATGCTTTTTATGCCTGCGAGTCTTTCAGCACTACAGCTTCATGGATAAACCAGTCGCATAGCCTTTATAGCACTTTTGTAAAGCTAAATAATGATTTTGTGACTCTTGGGAATAAGATATTATCACAGTAGACCATTTAGATTAAAATAGTTTCCTGTGTTGACATACTTTGATCCCTAAAAAAAAACATCACGTAAGATGAAATACCCTTTCTCATTTTATAGGCTACCTATTCAATGCTAAATAATGTGGTTGATGCCTACATAATTAGACTCTTTTTGAACAACCCGTTTTAATGGTTTTGCTTTCTTTCCACTGGCTTACTCAGTATCTGGAGTACTTGCTTATAATTTGTGCTACACTGAAGCACTAGCTCATTGGCTATAATAAAAACTAGATTTCTACAAGTCAAGCTACTTGATGACACAGATGTGAAGGGAAAACACAAAGGATCTGTTCAGCACATTCAGAAGAATAAGGTTTCTTGCTGCAAGAAGACACATTAATAGTAAATACATGGACACACAGTGTTCCTGTATAGTGGAGTTACAGTGCTGAATACAAAAATAGCAGGAAAAACAGAAAAAAAGTGGAGTCTCAAAATAGAAGTAAATAGAGATTTTGTGTCCAAAGTGAAAATTCTGAGTCTGTGAGGGAGAACTGGTTTAAGCAGAAAGCTGAGCCAGTAGAACATTTACAGTACCTGCAACCTCTCGATCATGGCAAACAGGTCCGAGGTCTGGAGGAAAGAAATCCAAAGTTTTAAAAAGGGTATATTTGTGGTGATATGCTTTCCTTCTCGGTGTTTACTTTGATTTCATCTCTGCTGAGTGAAAAAGCTTCCTGTGCACTCTCAAGGCAAAAAATTTCCTGTTGGAATCCCTGGCACTATTTAACGCCTCATTTTAGTACACCCTAACGCATCCCACTTGACACCAATATCACTGAGGCTCCCTTCAGTGCCTGGAGAATCCCTCGCTCCTCCACGCTTCAAGACAAACACACTGTAAACAAGTAACTCTTAGGGGGAAATGAGCATCAAAGCTCCATGGTGCTTCTCTCTGTTGCTAAAGCCAACAGCTCATCTGACTCTGCGCAATTAGCTGGAAGACACTCAGGTTTTGGTGTATGAAGCACACAGTCACATCACATGTGTGAATGAGACACACTTCACACTACAACCTATCAGGCAACAGGAAGAGTCCAAAACATGACATTAAAATAAATTATCATACATGATCTGGCAACTCTGTTTGATATCAGCCATGGTGTAATCATGATGCTTGGTAATGAGCACGTGTCCACTTAGCAATATTAGTATCAATTCCCTAAGTGGACACACAGATTTCAATGCCACTACTGGCTTTTCATTACACCCTAAATAATATATTTTTGCTCAATTAGGAGAATCACTTGTTGAGGTTAAGCAAAAGAAAATGCCCTTAGGCATGCACCCTCATCTGCAGAGGCCACATTAAGGATTTTAAGCAGCTCCAACCTGAGCTGAAGGAGGAGAGAACTGCAGCAGCCCTGACAGCAGTGCCTGTTGTGGGGCGAGCCCTCTGATCACCATGTAACACAAGTGGACTGAAGTGCCAAGCTGATGTTTCCACATGACAGATTAAATTTACTGAGGAGCACTGCAGGGGCTTGCTAAACACACACACACAAACACTAACACACACACAACAACAGGATAGAATACACATGTATGCATACAAACATTTCACACATGCATGTGCTAAAATATACTTGCAAACTCATACATATATACGCCTCCACCCATGAAAGCATGCTTCACAAATGCACACACATCTGATCCTGACCTAGTAAAGCCAAAGGTGCAGCCCCAGTCTATTGTTCTATGTGAAAATAAACAGTGCCATATGATATTCAAGGAGATACTGCTCTCTTGACTGCAAAACAAACATCAACAAACACTGTCCTAGGCTGAACAGATTATCAGTGAACCACACAGACTCCACAGCAGCCACGTCAGTGCCGAATTCTTTTTTTTTTTTTTGAGAGAGAGAAAAAGAAGCGGCGCACTCCCAAATTGTGGAGGCACTCTATGAGCACAGCAGCACACAAACCCTAACAATGCAAGGAAAACCATCTTATTATGAGACATACAAAATATTTACATAATGAAACCAGGTTACCAAGGTATGTGCTATTAACAGTTCCTTCCTAAAACAAAAAGATTAGTGAAGTGTTATCTGTCTGTGCAATTAACACAATTTCATTACTTCCTTTTCTACAACACCACACATACTATATTTATATTTGTGTTCCCGAGCAAACTTAAGAGTCAAGCAAGATAACAGAAATAACAAACTCAGTTCCAGCAAATGAAAAATACTCACATCACTTAAGCATCGTCTCTTGAAAAAAGGCTTATTGGGGGGACTACTGAGCAGTCTATCCAATAAGACAGTCTCAGCCATGCTGAGCTCCGTCATTATTCCACAAGTACAGATGCAGTCAAGCTGACAAGAGCGAGGGTGTTGATGTCACTGTCAGCCCCAAGGAGAAAGGCGAGCCTGACAATGACACTTTACATTCACTGTCGCTCAGGCAGTGGATTTGTGGGGAAAAAAAAACAAACTTATAGCTGTCCATCAAAACCCATATCTGTGTGTGAGGTAAAAGCAGCATGTGCTGTAATGTGAGGATATTATTGCCCTTCCTTCCCCTTTTCACCCCCCACACCCAACCCTCCACACCCCCACGGCAAATAGAGCTATGGTAAAGGAAGTAGGACGAAGGGAGGAACAATGTTGCTCCCCTCCCTTTGTACTCTGTGAAACCGTCTTCTCTTTTTCGTGCACACACACTTGCATGTGGACTTAAAACTGCATAGTTCTCTTTTTGCTGTATCACAATATGAGAACATTCTCTTCCTCTTTTCATTCATCTCAAATTTCTCAAGTCATGAGTCTCATCATCTCTTTCCCGTTATATAACTAAAGACCAACCTTACAGCTCGAGTTTCCCTGTGGTTTGCACTTTGAGAATCACTTCATTAAAAGACAAAGTAGCCCAAAATAAATGAAAGAGAAAATCAAGAAAAAAGACGATGAACAGAAAGAAAACAACAACGTGAAAGCTCAAAGCTTGCCTCCACTGGGGTAAATAAGTGAAGCTAAAATCTGCTCAGCGAACCTCAGCAATTCTAAAAATCATTTGTGCATAGTTAAAGATGGGTATGACACAAGAGTGCAAGAGAAAGTAGAAGAGAGAGAAAGAGATAAAAAGACCAGGGAGGCACTCTGGGATGAAAGGGAAGCTGTTCCTTACAAGCAGAACTTTTTCTTGGCTCGTCTCTTGATCAGGCCCTCCTCCAGTATCAGATATCTGCACTGACCCACTTCAAAAACAGAGGGAAGCTTTCAAAAGGATACATTTTAGCAATATACAGTATAAAAAGCATTTATATTTTACAATCAAGGATGAACATAGCCACTGGTCTTCACTGATTTCCTTTGAGGAAAACTAAAGAGTATAGGGTGACAGGATGACATGGTTTGAACATCTCGTATACAGAGGTATACATTCAGTAGAGTGACACTGCACCATGCAATTTAAACACTATCCCGAGGGTGCATTTTATTACTTTTTAAAAAATTTATTAGCTAATCTGTTTATTCAGAAACTGGCTTTAGCACTAGTTCACTTACAAAGTTACACACTTGCCCAAATGTCATGTAACAGTGGTAGATGACAGCAACGAAGTTGTGGGCAGAGAGTAGTGAATGCTATTCAGATTCACAATTAGTGTTAACATTGTTTCAGTTACAAAGCATACTGACTGTAAAGTCATGCTGGTGTGTGCAACATTTTAGCTTAAGTCGGTGGGAAATTCAACAAGCTGTTGCACAATCTTGATTTTAATAAGTGCAGTATTTGGTGTGATTTTAAGGAACAGTGTTTACTAAAAAAAAATGCTGTTGGTTGCACTTCCACTCTTCAGGACCTTCAGTCTTTTAAGCTGCTCTTTTGTCTCTGCCCTTAGAGACGGTTTGGAGCTGCTGCAGTGAATGTACTGTTAGCATGAGCTACACATCTCTTTTTCTTTGAGTGGATTATAGCCAATTGCTGGGCCTCAGATAGAGTGTGCGAGTGAAAGAGGCTGAATAATCAACAAATTCATTGATTGACTGATTTGATTGAATGGTTGTGTACATTTAAGTATAGTATGTCCATGAAAACATGTACGGACTATTTACATCAATGACCCATACAATCCAGACTTTTATCCCGCTCTGATTCAAATGCTTACTTCTCATTCTAACTATTCAAAACTAGCGCCTTTTGGATTTTGACAAACAAACTGCCAACACATGAGTCCAAACCAATATTCCCACACCTCTTCACACTCTTTTCATTTATTCTATCCTGTTACTCTATCATTAATTTAGGATTTACCTAATATTTGTTTGATTTTATTCTTATTCATTTTTTAATCTTCTTATTCTATTTATATTTATATTGTATCCTGTTCTTATTTATTTTATCATTTTACCCTATATATATTGTATTGCGTCATATCTCCAGTGTTTCCTTGGAGGGCGCTCTCTGCACCGGGGCTGTTATTGACCGTGGCTGCTGGGTCTCTCGGGTCCTCTCAGCCTGGCTGGGGGGCTTCTTTGCCTCCCTCCTGTGTGCCCAGCCTGGAGGCTGCGGTCTGTGACCGGCTCCCGGTGCAGACGGCTCCCTGTTATAGTGTTTCCTCACTTGGCTCATGCGAGCCCAGCCCAATTTTACTCTTTAAGTGTGCGCGTGTGTGTATGTGTGTGTGGGTGGGGGGATATATGTGTATTGAGAGTGTGGGGAGTGAGTTGGAGGGTGGGGTGGGCTGCTTTTAACTATGTAAAGCACTTTGTGCTACATTTTCTCTGTATGAAAAGTGCTTTATAAATAAAGATTGATTGATTGATTGATTGATTGATTGATTATACTCTGTGGGTTAGCTGCTTTCTCAAAGGCAAATCCTTGAGTAAAACAGAAAACTAAACTTCAAGAGAGTCGACCAATGGGCAGAGAAGCCTAGTATTTCAGCCAGAGAAAATCCATTGTGGTCCATTCATCGGGTCTGGCGCAAACTAGCCTGACCTTGCTGTGGCCACATTGGCCTCAGGGACACAAATGGAGTTCACACAGATGGCCCATTCCACTCCATCAACGCCTCAGATGAGTTGGTTGATTGCCACAGAGGTTAAGGTCTGCAGAACTTCTGCTCAGTTCTCTGTATGTCCAAGCAGGTTTCCTACTGTCTCACTCCAGTAAAAAGGAAAGAACAAAACATTTAGACACAGATATCCAGCAAGAAAAAAGACGGCAAAGATAATGAAATTTTACAAGAGTTTAATTAATTAGTGCTCATCTATTAATGTTAAACCGAAAGTGGTTAATGACATAATTTTAAAAAAGTACTCAACCAATGCAGCAGTTTTTATGGCGCTTTTATATGAGATAAAGTTTTATTTTTTCTAATCATTCGTCTACCCGTTGCACTGCATCTTGGCTGCAGAGAGTGTATTAACATATTTGAGGGTAAGAGGGTGTTACACTTGGAGCAGCTAATGTAACCTCAGTCACAAATGAGGAGTAGTTCACAGAGGTCCGCTAAGCATTTTTTTTTAAATGTCAAAATCTTCAAGTTTATTCCCCTTTCTTAAACTAGTACTTTTTAGCTCCCTATGCAAAGTGACATTTTTACATTTATCACCTAAGGCAATATATCAGGCTTTTCCCAGTTCCCATTGGAGTCCTGAGGCTTTTTTTTTTTGGTTTTACCTGCGTAATATTCTTATATAAGACCTGCAACTGTACCAAATCAGAGTTTTATAATCATCAGAGAAATCACTTCATAAACATGTGCAAATGCATTTGTGAATCTGAAAAGGGATTCCTATAACTATGCAGCTATGTCTGTAAGCAAAGCTTAACAGGCCACCATTAGTGTATTAGTATACCTCATATCAAATGAAAACACACAATATGCACTTAATAAGTTGCATTCATTATACATTTCTGTGATTCATCTAATGTGGATTTGTTTTACTTAAGGGGCTTTTAACTTCAACCACTAACATTTTCTATAGCGATAAAAAATAAAGCATTACAATATTAATTAACTTCATTGTTTTAACAGCACTAGTGGGTTGAACCTGTTAACCTTTATGTATACATACTTCCTGTAAGTAATCCATTTTGGAAAAAACAAAAAAATAACAGCTCACTCTCGCTTCTTTCCATTTGAGACTGTGGAAGTATAAATAGCTCTACATTTTGACACAACAAACCACATTAAGAAACAAGAACATCATTTAAATCATTTGAACAGATGAAATGCTAAATCTATTCCTGAAACTCCATATGTAGATTATTAATGCCTTGCAAACTGTATTTCCCTTACAAGCATGACAGAAATACCCCCACTGTGCCTACACTGGTATGTACGCTATTAGAGAGGAACAACTGCCACAGATCTATATTTGTCCCGTAAGCCTGTGACAGAGGGCACAGACTGTCAGGCTCCACAACAGTCTGCCAACCGGAGCTACCGGGGGTGAAGGCAACAGAGAAAATTTTCACCTGGGGGTAACAGTTAAAGAATTTGATGAGCTAAAAAGAGAGAGGGCACCAATGAAAAATTAAAGACACAGATTAAGGGCGAGATGTATGTTACGTATATAACATTTCATATGTAGCCCAGTTTCAGAGTAACTAGTTTTATTTTACATCTCCTACTGTGAGAGAATTAAGATGCAAATAACGTGCAAGATGTAAAATTAATCTAAGAAGTGTAACGACTTGCAAATTATTTTTGCAAATCTCATAAACCATATCAATTGTTTAAACTGAAACCATTACTTTTTAAAGAAAAATACCAAGATCAGGCTCCCAATTTTAAATTCCTCAAAGTCAAAATGTAACGATTTTGAATATCTCATGATCTGCAGTGCACAATATCATTAAATAGAAGAGAATCTGGAAAAATCTCTGTGCAAAAGTGGAAAGGCTGAAAATCTACATTGGATGGAGATTTGCTTTCATTGCATTCTGTTTGTATTTAAACTTTAGTAAATGTAATGTCAGATTGAGCTTAAAAGACTGCAATGTTAGTCATAGAAACATGTCACTCCAACCAGTTGTCACTGCGAGCTCTTCATACATTAATGCCTGGCTGGAACCATCAGATTTCATGGTGCTGGTATTTAGTTGTACCAGTTTGTGTGATCTAGTCCCTACTTACTCCCCATGCCTTGACATGGATTTGAGATCAGAGTGATCAGAGTGAACCTAAATTCAGGATAACTAAAGTATACGATGTACAGAAAAAAAGAGCCTTTATTTTGCTGATTAATCACATGTCTGGAACAAAGGAAACACACAGCAGCTCTAGAGAGAATACATGTCAGCAAGACAGGAAGCACAGATGATCTGACAAGATAAAAAGGGAGACAGACGTATTAATACACAGTGGGCTGGTTAGTGAATGTCCAAAAGGAGGATAACAAGACACAGGTGAAAGCAATCGCACACAGGTGAAGACAGTCAATTGGAGGGACGATTGGGAGGAAATAGAGAGGAAGCAAAACTAACACAGGACAGGAAAGAAAACAGATCTTCAAAGTAAAACTGCAAATAGCCAAAGGAGACTGAGAAAGACATTCATAATAACGCAACAAGATTTGCAATGAAACACAAAGGACCCAAGGCGCAAACACAGAAATAAGACACGGGAGGCACACTTGATACTACAACTAATAGATGAGGTGTGAAGTCAGTATCACAAGAACTACAATTCACAGTAATTAGAATAATAAATCCTGAGTGCACTCTCTGGCTGCTACTGTTTATTTCTAATGTGATAGATGCACATTAGAGCTCTGAAACTTTAAACTGGTTACATTTAAACATTAAAGTCACATAATAAAGGAGAGATGGAAATAGTTTTCGTTTGTTGCCAGATCAAATGAATTAATTTTATTGATTAAGCAGGTATTCTCGGTGTGTGCTCTGTATTATAAAAGCTGCAATTCCAGCAGCGTAAAACAAACTCAGCAACAGATTAGAATCAAGTAAACTATAAAAACATTCTTACACGTTCTGCATCAGCACCTGAATGCATGTATATTCCAGTGACAATGCAATCCATAGTTGTTGCTGCTGTAACTTTACAGCTGGACCTCATTTCTGATATTAGAGCAAGGCACAGCTTAATAACTTGCACATAGAAAATATATTTGCACAGCAAATCTTTGTTGCACTTAAAACATGCTGTGCATAAAAGAAACCGTGAAAACATGGTGCTTTCAGATGGTTTCCAAAAGCAGCATGAATCAAATTTCCGAACATAACCTGCTCAAGACCAGGTTATGTGTTGAGAAAATGGGAGCCCCTTTTCATATGCAAGGTAGACCAGCACACTTCAGTAAAAGTCCTTCAGTTTCTAAAAAGACACCATAGGCCTACAGGTACAAGTGATCTGCTTGTGTTGTCACTGCCTCAGGATGTTTTACTGACGTAAACCAATAAAGGGAGAAATTTACCTTCTAATGTACGCATTGTAAGAAAGGATATTTGAACACAATATTTTCCTAAATCTTGCAGTAGTTAATTGGCTCAACCTGAACAAAAAGTAACAGAAAAAAAGGAGATGGAACATAAAAGCAGTGGTCTCAGACAGGAGTCACACTCCTTTCTTCCATGTCAGGCTCTATCTTTTTTTTTTTTTCATTGTTATTCTTTCTTATCCAGTAAAATTGTATTCCGGAGCAGTAAACCGCACATCGAAAAGTGACAGAGGTCCTGACCAAGCATCAGTACGTGAGAAAATGAGAGTGAGAATGTGCTTGTGTGAAATTTAATAAAAGCTGAATCACTAAGACTTCTGTAGCCGTACATACTTTTAAAAATAATTTTCAGTTTGGCCAAGCAGAAGTTGCAACAACCTATATGCGCCAATTATTTCAACTGCTGTCAAACTCTAAAACTGTTTCTTTGTCGGCTGCTGTCAGCTGTCACTGCAGTGTCTGACTGATGCAACCAGCTCCACCCCATTGATCTCTAGTTCCATCACAACCAGCTGCTCGAAACCACATCCATAGAGCCTTACTCAGTCTAGCGCACAACTTCATGACGGAGTTTAATCACATTCATTCCCTGCAGTGCAGACTATATCAAATGCACAATTACTTTAAATATATTCCAAATGAAAAAAAGGTCTTTGGAAAACATATAGCAGGATTAAATCATCATTTGTTTGCTCTTCTCACTGAAACATTCAGACACACAGGGGGATCACTAGGAAACAGTAATGTCATTTTTCATGCCGACAGGTTGGTCTATATGACAATATCTTGACACGACCTTTTGACTTTTAATACCACCATACTCATAAGTGTGACAGTATTAATTAAAGAGATATTAATCAGGGCTGTAATTCTTATCCCAGTAAATGCTATTAATCAATCATGCATAGAAGGGGATGACACGTTATGCCACAATTACTAATATTATCAATGGAACTGAGTTAACCGTAACTTTAAGTGGTAAAACCCTCAGTTTCACATTGTTCGTGTGGGATTCTTGGCACTGTGTCTGAATGCAAATGCAAACCTGATTAAAGAAAAGAGTAGCAGCAGCAGGTCAAAGCCTTGTATTACCTTTGAAAGTGAGGGGGAAAGAAATGGAGGGCGGGAATGTGCTAGTGGGGGCTCTACTTCATCAGAGATACGACGGATCCTTCCATCTTGTTTCCTGTAAGTCAGAGAAGGTGGAGGGGGGTATGGGGACAGAGAAAGACAAAGAGGTTACTAGTAGCCATAAGTCAAGTTTCTAACTTAAGCAATAAGTGCATGGGAAAATGCCTGCAATGCAATTGACACTTCCTACCAAAGCTATTATTACACCACAGTGTAATCTTTTTTTGGAAGTATTTGAAACCCCCCATCCATTGTGTTTACTTATTGTGCTCACAAGCAAGGTTGAATCTGGTGAATGTATTCAGAGGCAAGACCTTGAATCAGAAGACATTAGGAGAACTACACAGAGGAAAATGTAAGTGTGGAAATGAGGTGAAACCTGATGAAAATAGATATGAAGCAGAGGAAGAAAGTACCCTTCAGCTTTCATCTGCTAACCCACTGCTTCTTCTCTGTTCTTCTCTACCCTTTTTCTTCTTTGTGTGATTGGAGTGAATTACCAGTCTGACCAGGATCCTGGTCACAGCATATTACTTCACACTTCGTCTCACACAACAGTCAGTTGCTAGAACTGGCAGCCCGTCTGTGCATGCATCCTGTTCGCAAACCTGCAGCAGAGGGCATTTCTAAACACTGCTTGGGAGCAAAAGAAACAAAGAACAATAGCACAATCTGATTCTTTGTGAGAATTCAGTGAGAAATGGTGGAGATGTGTGCACTCACTCTCACATATTTCCATCATTCTGCCATTTTGGCACACGCCACAGTGGTCTAATGCTACAATAAAAATGATTTACACAGTGCTCTTTCTTCCGAGACAAAATCTGTTATTAGTTACTGCAGCACCTTGCCTATGTTGTCTGAATCTATAAGTCTGAGTAAACAGAGCTGCACTTTTATGACAACAGACTGCTGACCTGGAGCTGAGGTTAGGAAATATATTTATAACATAGCACAAAAACAGTACTTTGTTCTCTGATATCTGCTGAATTCAGGGAAATAACTGAAAGAGGATGCCTGATCCTTTTATGCTGGATCCTCAGCTTCTTAGAACTGACATTCCTTTAGAGTGTGAACACTGATGTTACATCTTTCAGAAAATACAGCTCGAACACAATAAAACATGTCAAATGCCGCGTGGAGCAAAGAGTGACGTATCAAAATCTGCCGACAAAGAAATGGCTTACTGAGTTTAAAAAGTCAGAAATCTGCATAGGCTAAGGTGACATTTTTGCTCAACTATCCGTATATTAAAAGACACAAACACACACAGACTTTGGAAGGTGTTTTTGTTTTACTTCAGAGAATATTCAATTATTTACTTTACATTCATGCCTTTGCTGAAGTTTCACTTAATATAAATGAAAGCGACCAAGCAGTGAACCTGGCTGCAGTTATGCTCTTGTCTCTCTAAATAAACTTGCATCTTATGCATGGGAGGTTTCCGTTATCAGTTAGCTGTCTCTATGCTAAATATGCACGAAGGTGACTTGAACCAGTAAACCAGGAACAAATAAAAAGAAACAGCCAAACAAAAAAGAAGTTGTGTGTGTCAGTTTCTACCATCACCAAAATGATTTATAAGGCAGATAATCAGCGTAGATTTACTGATGGGGTAAATGAGGTAAGCTTGATTCAATGAGACTGGACTGCAGCATTCTATTAAAGCAAGCACATGTTAACAAATACCACAATCCTGACATGTGACATGATAACACTGCTGCTGTGAAGGCCTGAGGTTCACTGGTGAAGGGAACATTCACCAGGGATGTTCTGCATTCTCTATTCGTCATTTTGGTTAGACTCTCATTTCTGTGAATTTTGGCTAACAGAAAGCTACAAATCGGTTTGTTCACATTGTATTGTTGAAAAAAATTACACAACAATTACAATACTTGGGGCTGTGGGTTTTTTTGGTGAACAGTTACCACCGCGCTATTCATTCATTCATTATTGCGATAATGTTCCTAATGTAGCATCTCAATATGTTTTAGCGACCAGGATTTCCCCAGTTTGTTTGATCTTGTTCCATTTCACACACTTCTTTGACCGGGGAGCAGTACTGTTGCACTCTTGGTGCAGGAGCACCTGCATGGTTGTAGTGTACCAGGATGGACCACAGCTTGGTTAAAATCTTTCCACTGGTTCTTGGGTGCCATGGATGAACACTTCCATCTGGGAGATCTAACAGCAAGTGCCTTGTAAAGCAATCAGGCTACATTTGACAGACATGCCTGCATCGATTTTTCTGAATTAGAGTTGCAACGGTTGCTTGGTGTGCACAGTATTGGCATACACAGGTGCTTGTAAGGTGGTTGAGCAGACTGACAAAGAGGATTTGGTGCGAGCGTTTCATCTGGAAGGCTTTAACCTTGCCCTTCTTGTCCTTCTTCAGTAGGATTCAGCACACAAAACCATAAAGAAGTGCAGCAATAATAACTGTGCTAAAGACTCACATTTTTGTTTGCATAGAGACGTTCACGCTAGAACCCATGCAGTAACGGAAGTTGAAGAAAGCATAGACTTGTCTTTGCCAATATGACTACTGATCTCATCAGACGTTTGTACTTGAGATGTTGGAGCTTCCTGGCTACTTCAAGAGACTCTGGGGCAAGAATGATGGCAAGTACTGCCAAAGCTAAGAACTTGAATCTTTGGGGAGCCAAAATGACTCAAGGCTGTTTCTAATTGAACACTAACGGTATGCATGAGCTGTATCATCTCTGCAAGGAAGGCTATATTATTCACATAGTTCTTCTACATCACATAGCATCTTCTACATGCATAATTTTTTTTAAACTCTGAAGGTGGCTACAGTGACTGAACTCATGACCTAGTCAATTAAAACATTAAAGATGTTAGGAGAAAGGGTAGAGACGGCTATCTCGTCTCATAACTCATGATCCTGCAGGGATTACAGTACGGATATATTTGATACAATTTTAAATTAATTTAATGTGACCAAAAGTCCAAACCAGGTGACTTTCATTTACTTTTGTAGAAGACAGTTAGATGTGTTTAGTGATGACAACCCCATGGGAGAAGACACTGAGTCACAGAAAGACTAGAAAATCCAAGAAAACAAAACAAAACACAGGGACCACAAGAGGTAGAATAAACATATAGACTCACAAAAGACTGAAGGATACCTACAGAGAGCTGTAATTACACAGGGAACTTATTAGGAATATGCAAACCAATTAAGGTAGGGCAGAGAGGCAAGGGCACAGAAAGCAGGACTAAATGGCGGAACGAGAAACACAAATAAATGAGTACAATTGAAGCCACTAAATATTTCAAGGCCTCTGACAGTGGATTATGCAGAGTGTCAGACAGGCATTCAAGAGAAAATAGATGGTGATTCCTTTTTTATCAATTGAATGCCCGTTCAAGCAGTTTGCTTACAAACAAGTGTTATTTCTTAATATTAAATGCTACACAGCTTCTCTCATTCATTATATAAAATGGGCCACAGTTACACTAAATACTCTGCTATGTTTGAATGAGCTCTGGATGTAGAACAGGTCACACCTTTGAACAGCAGCTGGCAGATGTGAGGGTCACTGTGTCATGGTGGTTGGGTGACTGGAACACAGGAAGCTCAACCCAAGAAACACCTATCTAGCTAGGTTAAACAGTGTGAGCTGCCCTGTCTATTGCCAAACAGCCAACCAATGATCCCAATTGAACGGTTTATTCTTTATCTAATTAATTATTTGCACACTCGTATTATTTAGACATATGTGCATACAAAGAAAAGGGGGGGAAAAGACAGAGAAAGAAGGTAAATCATGACTTATCACTTTCTCTCCTCTGCTGAGCAAAACACATTGCTCATACCAGTGTTAATAAAAGATCCTTGATCATCTGTTTTTATGGGCTGAGCCCACAGTCACCACCACAAACATAAATTTGTCATAGTTTTTTCTTCTTGACAACACCTATTTCTCTGTGGCATACATGCTGTGCACAAAGCTTCTCTTTTTTTTCCTTTTTGAGGTTGAATTCTTGTTACAGCTGGAACTGTATAAAGGTGTGTGTCACCTAGCAACATCACCTAACCCCTGAATCACTCTAAGATGCTCCATTTAAAGAAAATAAGCCCAAAATCTAGGTTACACATGAAAGTTGGGAGAAATTAAAATAAATATGGGCACTATTAATAAAGATAGTCTTTTTTTTAAAACAATTACCTCCAGTTATCCAAGTAAAACATATTCTTGATTTGCTGAATATTATATAGGACATGTATAAATGATAAATAATTATAAATAATTACCCAAATATGCCAAATATGCATTTTAATTTCAAATTTCTTTGGCTAACAGACTGTAAAAAGGAAGTTAAACAGCATGACACAGAGCCACTTTAAGCTTTCATTTTTGACACACTGATAACACCTAATAATAACTGCAAAATGCTCAGTCTATGCAACACTACCGATGATACCATAGACAAACAGTGAATCTGCATAAGAACTGATACTGATCTTCAGGCCTTTTAATTTCTGGATTACAGTCTTATTCTAATTTTATTCTTCATTTCTGCTCCCAGAAGTTTCTAAAATGGACACAAAGCATTCTGAATCTAAATCCACCAATTAATCCTGTGTTTACCAGCAGCAGCCTCCACGGACTGCCAGGTCATGAGCTCTGATAAGCATTCCAGCTTCCTGTTCTCCAACCAAGGCGCAGGCTGTGCGGCACCTGCAAATGCCAATGAGCGGGACAACACTGAATGCTCTACAAACTGGATTAAAAATATTATTTTGAGTAGTTTGTGTTTACAGGGGTACTGTAGTCACAGAGAGCATGCAGGGTCATGGTCAGACAAACAGAGGAAAACGCATTTATTTAGTTTATCAAATTAACAGTAAAATGTACTGGCCACGTAAATATAATTTCTTTTCTCTAAAAGTCACATTTGGATCCAAGACTATGAAACCATACCAGCAAAACTAGATGGGTGCCAAACTTCACGCGAAGAAATAATACATAAATACAACACAAACACACATCTAAATCTTTAAGCAGCAAAATAATAACATCAATTTCACATTAATAGTTATTATAGCTCTGTTACAAACGCCCATATTCTCAAATAGCTACAGTTCTTTGCATACCCTCCGTTAAATGCAACTGATCTATTCATATAACGAGAAAAGCTGCAGTTGTAGTTAATGTTAGTTATTACAAAATTGTGAAATAAAATCAAACATTAACCTTTTGATTCACACCAAAATAATTGCAATGTGCTCTTTCGCTTGTGCTATAACCCTCTAAAGGTTTAATTAAAATTGGAAAGATTATTTTTTGTGTAATCTTGCTAACAAATAGGACAACAGGACAAATAAACATTATTTTACAGCTTGACACAAAAGTTAAAATATACTGACAATTTGTCATTTTCTGTTTATCAGTTGTCTAACAACTCTGCCTTCAGTCAGCCTAAGGTCAGGTCTACAAGCATGAAAAAGCAGAAAATGGTTATCTAAAATGTTCATCTGAAGGGTCATCTGGGAGGCTCATCAGCGATAACCATCTACAGTGGTTATCAAACAAACAGTAGAGACCCCAGGCTAAATACTGGCTGAACATGAATATTGCACATGTCCGGCTCAATGATGCATTGTTTTTTTTGGCAAACAAATGATAACCACGGGCACTGCAGGAGGAGTCAGATATCATCTGGTCGAGTGCTGCTATGGTAGAGTAACCTTGCCTATTAATAGTACAGTAAGTTTATCCATTAAAGCTTACCATAATGGGTTTAGGAGACAACTTATGCACAGCAAGGAGACCTCGGTGCATTTTAAATGAGATCACAAATGCTACCCAGTGCTTTGTAAGTAATGCCTAAATGAGGTAGGATTAATGTATGCAACAAGAAGAAATCAAACTTTCAAACTTACCTAAAATAAGAGCATCATAAAGATCCACCCAGTTGTGTTTGGTCCAATTAATGATTTTAGGTCATATAGTTAAATTAAAACAAAAATCCAATCCAACTACATATGCAATTTGCACAGACAAATATAGTTATGCATTTCAAATGCAAATCTCCCAACAAAAAGCAATAAAACAAATAAACCACCACTAAATAAAGTCAGCACAAGAACAACAGCCCCATTATCTAAACCACAACATATTTATTTATTCCCGCTTTGCTTCCACTAGTACCGGGTGTAAAGCAGTAACTGTGTTTTGCTAAAATGGTGATCAAAATCATCATCATCATGTCAGCTTTTCCCTTGATGTGTCACCACAAAACAGAGCCTGGAGTTGCTGCAAAATGAGTGAACTAGAGACTTTGCTTTGGCAAAGCACAAACTCTGCGGACACGCTGGCACATTTTCTGCTTGATAACTGTTGACATTACAGTCAAACAAAACTCAAATGAATGTGAGCGCTCAAACAACAGAATGCTATTTTCCAATTCATCGTCCTTGGAGCGGCTTCAGGTTTCACTCTTCAATAGCTCTGCAGATTAAATTCTTGCTCTTGGCTCGGGCTTCGGAGATTCATAAATACTGAACAAAAATAATATCAGGATCACGTTTTAGCTTTAAGAGTAATGTCCTGCTTGGCTGCATCCTTCCTTTTACCAACAACAACACAGACATGGACATGCACACACCCACATGCACACACGCGCAGCCTCAAAGAGACAAGTACGCATAAACCCCTAAGCTTTGCAGGTCCACTTAGTAGAGAGCAACTAATCTAATCAAGTACAGCAGCTAATGCACAATGAAAGCAGAGTCATTTACTCGAGATGCCAGTCAGCCACTTCCTGGGTGGACTAGAGAGAAAGAGGGAAGGAGATAAAGAGAGCGAGAGAGAAAGTTCAACATTCAAAGTGGCATTTGATAAAGAGATCAATGCAGATCAGGATCAGACGGAAACACCTACACAAGAGTAAGACTGTTCTTTAGCTGTTTCTATTCTGTCATTCGCTTTCTTTCATCTGTCTATCTTGGGTTGAGTTTGGCTCAATTCATCTATCTTTCAGCAGTTCATCCTAACAGAGCCAGTGTGCTCCATCATCTCTTTCCATGCTTACCCGCCTGTAGTACTGGCTCACTTGCAGCTCAATCTCTCCTCAACAACTTGGTGTTCCTCTATGTATCGCTCTCTCCGTTTGTCTGACTCACTCTCTATCCTCCAACACCTGCTGTCGGAGATCAGCCTCTCTCCTGTCAGATGATGCTGAGAGCAGCCCTCCCTTATCCTCTCTCTCCGTCCTGCCCTCCCTGTTTTGCTCTCTCCCTCGCTTCCCATTCCTCACATGCATGCCAGCGTTTTCCTGTCTGGTTTTATTCCGCTGTTTCTTACTCTCCCTCCCTGCAAAGTATCCCCTTTGGTTTTCCGCCTTCCTCCCACTTTTTCTGATAATCTATGATCAAGATATGTCCATCCAAGTTTTGAGTGTTACTTTGCTTTGCATTTTCATTGCTTTTTAATAACAGATTCTTTTAATTCAAAATGACCAAATGCTGCAGTCGGATGTTGGCTTGAAAGCAAGCTTCTATTTATTTATTTTTTTTATAAAGAAAAGGGACATTACCTAATCTGAACTACAATATCAGATCTCTCTGTCCTATTATCTGCCTCACTCTGACAGCTTGTTTCAACATCATAAAACCCCTGCTGCACAAATTAGCCTAACCATTCCATTGTCCATTTGACACAACAGTGGCAGGCAGTTAGCTGAAAAGCTCTCCAATGTTGCAGATTTTGAAGCAGACTCACACATAATGGAGAAAATCACTGGCTCAGCCCACAGAGGAATAAGCGCAGGCACTGTTGGCTAATGCATTACTGAGTAATCACATTTTCCTTTTTGTTAGGAAGCTAGAGACATGTTACAAATCAAGGTACAAAATCTCACACGGATGTTTGAACGACTTGAGTTATTTTCTATCTATGTATTTCACAGGGTATAGTATACATAGTATGATATATATTGGCGAATTTTCATACTCAAATCATTACAAAACCTCTATCAATGAGGGACGAAAGACACAATTCTGGAAATAAACATTTCATCAGAGTTCATTCAGAATTTTTTTTTGTGACTGGCAGTAACACTCCCCTCTACAATGATGAAATTTTACTCTAATTTAGACTGTCACAATGTCCTCTTTTTGTTATTGCCAAAGCGAGGTTTACACTATCACAACATCTGTGGGAATTTTCTGAATAAAAGCTTTCAAAATCATCTTTAAATTGAGCACATTACTGGGCTGACCACAGAGTCAAGCTCAGTCTGCAATCCCAGTATATCAGCTGACAGCAACTCAGCTTAATGCCAAACCACATCAGCTGCTGCCTCACTTGCTACCATTCTTTATGCCTTATTGGCAAACTTCACATAGACCTACATAGGTAAAAACTGCTTAAGCCTGACGACAGCTGCTGCTCTCTGCACGTCATGCTGTAACCCAAGACCAAACGAACTCCAGCTTCCATATTGTGTCGGACTTAATCTGCTTTGTTCTTTGCTGGAGTCTTGTTCCTGTTCTCCATGTCCCAAAGCAAGGTCATAGAACCAAATACACCAAGTCTTCTTCTGACCAAAGTGTATTTGTCTCTTTTGGAAATTAATTCTACTCAAAATGCTAATATAGAGCGGTGAAGTAAGAGTCAATCTTTATTAAACTATGATGCTTATTATCAATACAACTAAAACATAAACAACATAACAGAACTGACTTTTCCCCTCCCCTAGTCGTCTAGTTTTCAGGTTTTTCCTTTCCTTGTGTCCTCCTGCCCTCATCCTGTACTTTCCTCCTGTCTACAAGACAGTAAAGGACAACACTATGGCTACCGCACACAGTCACAAAAACTTCTATAAAAGGCATTCACTAGATTTCATATAGTTTCCCAGCTTCTCATGTCCACCTCTCCGCACCAAATATAGAATAGTCGAAGAGAAGTGTTCGTGCTTTCAGATTTTAGAAAATAAGTTATTATTCAAAATGAGTCACAGAAATTTTTTTAGGAGAGGGGGTTGTGACTCAGCTTTCTAACACTCAGTGCTATTTATACAAGACTATCCCACACATACAGCAGTTAGGAAGGTCTGATAAATGATCGACTATTTTAAAGAGAAATAAAGAAGGCTCTACTTTTAGAAAACATCACTGTCTAACTGCTCACATATTTTCTATATGAAATATAAGCCAGGCTACAAGTATTACAAAAGCTGCAAGAGGATGTGACTCAAGGCTTTTGATGCTAGTTCACACCTACCACACCCATGAGAATATAATGTTCCGGGTAGCACATACACACTTACACAAGCCAGGGTGAAACAATGAAATGAACACAAAAACACAGTTTTCATTTATTGCCCAGGAGATACTGTTACACTAGATTACCGATATTCTGCTTTTGTAGCAGATAAAGCTGTGCTACCAGCCACCAAGGAAAGATTCCCCAGGGTTTGCAGGAATCACCAAGACATAGTTGAGCCCCAACAGGTAGAGCAGAGAGGCAGCATGAAGCATGCAGGTTAAGTACAATCAACACCTTTCTGCCTGTTAAAGCCTCTGAGCTGCCAGCGGGGTGGAGCTGGAGATGAAAGAGGATCTATGCTTACATGGGGCACAACAAATGGAAGTCAGGCTAGAAGCAGGTTGACTATACACATTATGACTACTTTTTTCTGCCCCTCAGAGTTAGTTTATGGGAATTCAGCAGTGTTAAGTTAACCATACAATTTGCAATTATGGGAGCAACTATATGTGGTTCATGCTGACTCTTTTTTTTCCCCCCAGTTCCCCTCTATGTATTTCTCACTGTGACTCTGTGTCTGCACTCAGTGCCCTCCTGAGGCAGCCTGACTAAATTTAACATTTACACACCACACACTGCACAGAGTATTCAGCATTTAAAGCACTGCTAACGTTTTAATTTAAAAGATTGTTTTTCCCCCTTTTGACATAACATATATACTAGCAGACAATAAGATATACTTGACTTCCTCCCTTAAAATGTTATGCAGCCACATCAGTGTTATTTGGAGCTATCCTCCCTCCATCAGCCTGCAGTTTTGAATTCTCCAGCACCTCTCATGTACAAACTTTACTGACCTATTGAGTATAGCTGAAATATTTTTAAAAGTACCTTCTGATGAATTGTGGCTTTAAAAGTTCAAAAATCAAACATAGTTTCTGATGTCTTAAGACTGATCTCAGTTCTACCAGGGGTTTAGGACTCTGTAACCAGCACAAATATAATGTATGAGGCAGAGCCGTCAGCTTTCACGCCCCTCTTCTGCTGTGGAACCAGCTCCTAGTTTGGATTCAGGGACAGACACCATTGATGCTATTGAGATTAGGCTGAAAACTTTTCCTTTCCTTACTTAGAATGCAATAGGCCTAGGCTGCTAGGGGTTTCCCATGATGCACTTCTTCTTCACTCGCCTCTATTGACCCCTTTTAACCACATTTAAACATTATTATTGATTTCTAGCTCTCTTCCACAGTGTGTCTTTTCTCCCTCCCCTTACATCACAATGACAGCAGATGGCCATCCCTCCCTGAGCCTGGTTCTGTTGGAAATTTCTTCCTGTTAAAAAGGGGGATTTCCTCCCCACTGTTGCCAAGTGCTTGCTTATTTGGAGTTGTCTGATTATTAGGCTTTTCTCAGTATTTTGAATATAAAGCACCTTGAGGTGACTGTTGTTGTGATTTGGTGCCATATAGATAAAAATGAATTGAATAGTATCACATAATTATCATTAGTAGCATTAGGGTGCAGGACGTGCCTTTGAACTTTTTTTTCTTTGTAAGGTTGGAAAAGGAAGCAGTCCTTTCACAATAACAGTGTTGTCAGCACTCCCAGAACCCCACTGGCTCCCATAATTACTTAGATATTGTGTGCCCACCTCTATTGATTTTGGCAGTCATAATCTGGACTCAAACTGAGTGTGAAATCACATGACCATGGTGCGGCAGATACCATATGGTTGACAGATTACAGCTCATCCACAGCTTACAATACTGTAAGTCTCTGTTTTTCTGAATTTTATGAAGGTCTTTAGATTTAAATGAATTTTTGTATATCCACAAAATTAAACTTTTACGTTCAGTTTAGGCAAAAGTGGTTTTAAAATATTGTAATTTGTCCCTAAATAATACCATAGCCATGTATGGCTCATGTTAGTATTTTCTTCTATTTCCTCTAGGATTTTTGACAGTGATTTCGATTTTGATGTGTTTATTCATCTAATTTTCCTCTACCTGCAACTTATCACACGTTTGCAAAGAGCTTTTACCAATGACCCATTAATACTTCCTTTTTAAATGTGTCAGGGATGTTTGGCTCACATGTAGAAAGCAATGAATACAGATGTTAGCAACAAAACCCATATCCTAAGTGGATGTTCCCAGATGTAACCCCAACAGCAAAATAAGGAGAAAATAAGTCATCAATGCAGGATGTTTCATTTAGTTTCTTTAAAAATTACAAATAACTTTGTCTCATCAGCCTTAACAGCTGAAACTGTTTAACGCAAATACATTTTTTTCACTTTTTTGTTAACTCAATAAAAGAAAACTGACATTTTTATAGTGACAGACTAAGTAACAAAACCTGAAAACCAAGTGATTATCTGGACAAAATGAAAAAAGAAAAATGTTTAATTAATTTAACACCATCAACCTTTTCTTTTTTTTAACATTTAATTACACTTACACGTTTTAGCTACACATATTCAACTGCTTATTAATGCGCATGAGACTCATTGCATGCACTTAGGCATGCAGATATAGGGAGGAGGACTTGCAGAAGTTCAAACTGACCATCGGAATGGGGAAGAAAGATGATTTAAGTGAATTTGAATTTTGCCATTGTTGTTGTGCTAGCTTGAGAACTTCTGCAACTGCAGACTGAGACAAGGTTCCAAGCAACCTTGTCTCATTTCCAAAAAATAATCAGTTAGCGGCAGTTCTATGGGTGAAAATGCCTCGCTGATGTCAGAGTTTAGGGCAGAATGGCCAGACTGCTTTAGGGAGGCAAAAGTAATTCAAATAACTCGTTACAACCAAGATATGCAAAAGAGGAGTTCTGAATCTTGAAGCAAATGGGTTACAGCAGCAGAGGCCTCCTGTAGCCTATACACACTGGGTGGCACTCCTGTCAGCTAAGAACAGGAAACTGAGTCTGCAGTCCACATGGATTCACCAAAACTTGATAAAAGAGACTGGAAAAAGGTTGCTTGATCTGATGAGTCTTGGGACACTTTGGGCCTCTTACTGATCATCGTTTAAATGCTGGGACTGACCTGAGTATTATTGTGGACTCTTTTTATGACAACACCATCTTCTGATGGGTACTTCCAGCAGAATACAGTAACACACCATTAGGGCTGGGCCATATCATACCGTTTACGGTAATACCGGTATAATGTCGGGCAATGATAAGAAAATGAAATATCGCGATAGAACATGGGTAAAACGCGCGTGCGCAGTGTTTTCATACGCACATGGAGGAAAAAGTGTGCCGATGATGGAGAATGAGAAGGGCAAAAGCGGATCGTTAAATTTAACGGATGAACCAGAAATGGTTTGTAAAAATGCTGCAACTTCAGTGGTGTGGAACTGGTTTAGCTTTCGTCCGTCAGATACACAACAAAGCACTATTTTTCATAGCGCACGCTAGCGGGGTTGTCGTTATTACCGTGTTTTTTGGAAAATGTTTTAGTACGACTTTGCTAAGCCACGAACCCGCACCGCTTGATGGATTGTCGGAGCATTACGGCTATCGTAGGCAGGAGCCTCGCGGAGTGATACGTACTGTGCTTCAACATAATATTACCGTATTGTGTGTGTATAACCTCTTTTTAACTTTTGTGGATATTATACATGTTATGCTGAGGATATGTCGGCCAATTTCCACTGGAAATGCCTTTTGGTTAAACTGTCAGCAAGGAATTTGCATTTGCACTGTTACATTTTTATATAACTTTAATGCACATAATAAACAGCTGCTTGTTTAAGTGAAAATACATTGATGGGGTTTTTTGCACTAATAAAGTTGTGGAGTTGTAAAGTATTTTGTCTAGTGTCAATTATATCGTCAGTTATCGTTATCACAAATTTTCAAATGTATATCGTGATAAATATTTTTGCTCATATCGCCCTGCTCTACACACCATGTCACAAAGCTCAAATTGCATCAAACTGTTTTTTCAAACATTGAGGTAACTGTATTGAAACATTATCCACAGTAACCAGATCTCAAAACTTTGGCATGTGGCTAAGGCGAGGTTCAGATCATGGTTAAGCAGCCAACAAATGTGCAACAACTGCATGATTCTATCACATCAATATGGTCCAAATTCTCTGAGGCTTGCTTCAAGCTCTTTCTTTGATTCTATGATGCAAAGAATTAAGGCAGTGCTGAAGGCAAGAGGGGCTCAATTTTAGCAAGGTGTACCTAATAAAGTGTACCTAGTAAGATTGTAAACTTACACAACTACAAATAAAGTTTTAAAATCAATACCTTACACTTTCAGGGCCCTAATCATGAAGGAACAGAATCATAAGTGGATTGAAACAAACACCACTCTTAAGTTTCTGAGTGTCTCTGTGACTAATTGGGTGATTAGAGCTATTGGGATTTTATTGGCTTTTCCCTGTGGCACAAAAGGGCACAAAAAAAACAAAAACTAAACAACATAGTTAACTTCAAAAAGAGAAGGAAATGATACTTAAAGGATATGATGTGAAAAGGAAGAATATGAAGGAAACTGATGTACCACATAATAAAATGGTGATTCAGGCACACAAAATCAAGGTAGCACATGATAATTAGAAGTTGTTAAATTTACATGCATAATAAAAGTACGGAAGATGAAAAAAAAAAAAAAAACTCAGACCAATTATCACTACTGACGACATCAAGTGATTATGAGTCATTCTAGAAATCTCATCACCAAACGACATTGTCTTCCCCATTTTACAGACAAAAGAAAGTGTCACGCTTCATCTCCAGTGACAACCTTGGATTTGGAAATTAGCTTAGAAATATGTGACACTAATTGCATATACGTCATTGGATAAGTGTGAGGACTGATTTGATAGTGTCATTTAGAAACAATGCACATAACTGTCACAAAGCAAACCACTGATGCATACACTAGTCAAACAGTTATACTGTTGGTATGATGCATAATTTCCTCCATCGTCATCATCGTCATTCAGCTTTTCTTTCTTTCATCCTGCTCACAGAGATATATGCAGGGGCTAATTGATACGTCTCCTGATGTGAGATGTAATAGAGCTTGATTACATGGAGTTGACCTTCTGATAATTTGAAATGACTACAACATCAGGCACCATTACCCCCTCAATAAGCTCAAGCTTTTCAATTAATTAAATAAAAAACGTCTTTATATTGAGACAACAGGGAAGAACGTGAACAAGATGTTTTTGTAATGTTATAAGAGATTTAAAGAGTAGATATTACGCTCAACTCTAAACATTACAATATTATTGTAATCTCCTTGAGAAGCTTTACCCAGTTTACCCGGTCCTTTGTGCGAGCCTTCAGTCTAACAAAAACAATTTTATTCTCTTCTGTGCTACAAGAAAATTATTTGAATAGTGAGAAGGTGGGCAGTACTTTAAAAAGATCCTAACAAAGTCATCATTTACCATCCACAGCTGCATGCTAGTATCTAATTAACTGAAGAGGCGTCCTAAATACAATAAATAAGGCAACCCCCATCTGGTACCATCGCACTGCTGCTTTCTGACTCTGGCCTCAGAACAACCTCAATAAGTTGACCAGATTCCAAACACACTGAGTTGTAATGATTTTATCTGTGAACTTACTTTGGAATAGACACACAGGGTTGCAGGAGAGGTCTCTTTTTTGCTTGGATACCAGTCAAAATGACACATAGTCAGCCCATAAACAAACAAAAACAAAAGTCAATACCGCTTCTTTTGACCCATGATAAAATAGAGCTGTCTGATTTCTGTAAAAAAAACAAAAACTGTCTAAACAAGTGCTGTGTCACCACTCAAAATGATACAAAAAAGGTTGTGAAAGGATTTTGTTCTGTTCTCACTGAAAGCCTCTAGAGATAATTAACATTAGTCATACTAATTGTATTATGCAAGATATGAATAATAAGATAAGAGGTTCTTATAAAACAAAAGCATATTTGGAGAGGCTGTTTTGGGGTGTGATTTTTTTTTTCTGTTTTAAGCTCGAAACATTTAAATTGAATTTTACATTTATTTTCTATCTTCGAGGCATCCTTTAATCTCTTTTTCCATAACTGGAAAATCCTAATTGACAGTACAGGTAAAGATGAGTTAAGTATAGGTAATCAACAAACCACTGTAAATAAAACTAAGTGCACACAGACTGTGAACACAACTTCAGTTTTGTTACATTAGACTTGTGCAAACCTGCATGAGGCTTGTGTTATGCTATGCTGGTAGAAGCACTCTCCAAAGTTAATATTTTATTTTCATGGTGTCAGAAAAGTAAGGAATTGTTAAATTACAGTGGAAGCACTGATAGTTTTTTACTGAGATGATTGAGTTCAATGTAGAAAGAGCTGATCACTTACTTGACATATAAGAGTAGCCTTTGGGCAGAACTGACCCTCTATAGGGCGAAAAACAAGACAGGCAATAGTATGAATGGGGCAGAGTGCTGAAGCTCAAGATGAAGGGAACAAAGGTTAGAGGAGAGTGACACCAGCTACGCAGAGCAACTGATATTCAAGTCAAGTGATGATCTGGTCAAATTGGTGCTAGGAGACAACCAATGAGCTTTCAGAGTGCACTAGCATAATTTAGAGCAAAAAAGGAACACAAGAGAACAAATAACCTTGTGCATGTCATATTATATATATATATATAAATACTGTAGGAGGTTGTAAATGTTTAATGCTACGATATGAACTTGCCCTAGAATAACTGGTGAGTTAAACTCTGTACCAACAGATACAGGACTGTCCAATTCAATGAGTACCAAAATGAACTCATTTTGATGCAGTTGCCTTTTCACCCGTAATATCTGAATCCAAATAAACATCTGTGGGATACCAAGGCAACACAGGAAGAAATAAAGGGTATGACACAATATTAGGAAAGTTCTTTTTACAGTTTCTTTATGTTGCATTTATGCTTTTAGGTTTATGACTCCTGACAGGAGTTCCAATGTGGAAAATATAAAAGGTTCAACAAGTTTGTTTTTCCATTTGACAGTCGCTGAGCTGCAATTGGCTACGCTCTCTCTTCCTGTTTGCTTTCTCCCCATGACACTGACCACCATATTAGGATGAATACTGGCCATTAACAGCAATCTGAAGTGGCACGGATACCCAATTAGAGGCCTCTTCGCCTCACTCTTTTTCATCTTTTAACACTGAAGAGAACTTCATTACCACTCATCTCCTAGTGTCAGTCAAAGGCTTGATTAGGCTCATAGCAGTTGTACTGTTCAGATTAGATGGCTACAAGGCAACAGCTGTGCACACACACAATATAAATATATCCCACGATCCCAAAATAAAAGCCCCTTCAGGTGTGTCCTGTACCAAATGAGTTAACTAGTAGTGATTTTAATTTATAATGACAAATATAGATGCAGTATAAAAGAAGTACTATTTTTCCAGTGTATCTTCAGTATCACAGTCTGCATACATCACTCCTACATTATTCCAGTGCTTTCCCTCATTAGTGGAAAACTGAGTTGTTAAGAATGAAAATATGGCCACTTTCAGATTGACAATTTCTTGCAGAAATGCCATGGCATGGCCTGCTTATTGCAGCACAACAGGATCTTTAGACTGAGGAAGATAAGCACCACCATTATTCAGAGCAATCAAGTTAATGAGTGTTTAATTGGGAACTGTGCTGTGAGCAGTTTAGCAGTAACATAAGTGTTTTCTCACTTTTCACAAAGTGAACCTCTTTGTCCAAGTGATTCAGGGCTCAACACGAGCTGAAAGTGCATTCTAGAGTAAGGTGACGGAGATACTGGTGCTCGTTAAGAGTGACAGAAAAGTGCGGGCACTGCGTGTTTGTCCACCGTCACACTCACTCACACCGACAGTACTCCTGGCTGGTTGAGAATAATGTGATGGATTTGAGGCAGTGGCACATGGCAGGGAATCCAAGAAACCCAGTTTTAATGACACACACTTGGAGCTCATATCGTAAATCTTCCCGACATGGTCCTGTGCCTCTTACAATAGCTGTGGGACAGGCTAGGTAACAGAGGTGGAGAGATGCAATTAGTCACACACTAACAATCAAAAGTTTGGAAATATGCATGTATTGAAAAACAGATATAGTTTTAATTAAAATAAATTAAATTGATTGGGAATGTTGAATATGATAATTAATGATTAATGGAGTCAAATATGAGGCATTAACCTCCGTAAGGTTAATGGAATAACTGTGAGCATACAGAGGCTAAGCCTCATTGGCCATCACCTCTGTTTTCGATCGTGGCTCAAGAGTTCGGAGTTCGCCTTGTAATCGGAAGGTTGCCAGTTCGAGCCCCGGCTCGGACAGTCTTGGTCGTTGTGTCCTTGGGCGAGACACTTCACCTGTTGCCTACTGGTGGTGGTCAGACGGCCCGGTGGCGCCAGTGTCCGGCAGCCTCGCCACTGTCAGTGCGCCCCAGGGTGGCTGTGGCTACAATGTAGCTGCCATCACCAGTGTGTGAATGTATGTGATGTGTAAAGCGCTTTAGGGACTAGTAAAGCGCTATACAAATACAGGCCATTTACCATTTCTGATTGACACATTGTGTTACCTGTTCCAGGTGTGTCAGTTTAAACATGATTTGATCATTCGAAAGAAAAAAAAACATTCACAATTGAACAAGGCTAACAACTGTCATGCTTATTTTAGATACAATACAACAGCGGTCCCCAACCCCCGGGCCACCGACCGGTCCATGAGTCGTTTGGTACCAGGCCGCGAGAGTTAAGGCTCGGACGTGACATTTATGGTTTTTGGGGTTTTTATCCTTAACTTGGTTTCCCTGAGTCTTTTCCCATGTGTTATGAATGTGTTATGAATAAATTTTCTATATATTTTCATGTACTTTATATTTGTTTTGTAGTTGTGTGTCTTATTTTGAAAGAAATATTTACACGTTACCATAGCTACCAGAGTATTAAGGGGGATAGAGGAGGATTTTACTCTCAATGTTGTTGGCGCATTTCAGGAGGACGCTGCTAATAATGTTACACAATTACACAGTGAATTCGCATTTATTATTATATTTACAAAATGCCACAGCTTTTCTCTTTGTCGTATCATTTTATTTGTTGTATTTATCTGTGAAAGGCCAGTCTGTGAAAATATTGTCTGATATTACACCGGTCCGTGGCGCAAAAAAGATTGGGGACCGCTGCAATACAATCCAAACAACATTATTCCATCAGTGAAACTGATAGTGGGCCTTTAGATCAAAGCAAAGAACTCTAAATAAAAAAAACTTGATGCTAAATGTGGAAGATAAAATAAAAACGTGATTGCTTTTTGATGGTAAAGTGGGACATTTATGCAGAATAAACATGATCTAAGTTGATCTTTCCATTTTGCAACAGCATGACAAAAGCAGTTCCAGACTATGTAAGCGCTATTCAGACAAGATGTAGCCAGCTGGTTATCTGCTACAGGATATTAACCCTATTGACCTACTGTGTTAGCAAGTTAAATGTGTGTTTCCTATCAAATCAATCCAAATTGCTCAAACTACTTTCTAATCTAAAACTAATTTCTGCAGATTACAAAAATAAATTCACCCCAGAATACTGAAGATCTAAAATGCTGCGCTGCAAATGAATTAAACTGTATTAAGCCTTTAATAAGTAAGCCTTGCACTTGCATTACGTTTTTTAACTGATTTAACTGATCAAAATGTATAATTTCCTCAGTGACTGCAAACTTTTAGGTGGTTGTTCAGATTTTTCCAAGTATGCAGAGCTGTTAGAACAAAATGTAATGGACAAATAAACTCCTCAAGAAATCCCTCTTTGTGCCCCAAATAATTTGATAGTAAATATCTTGCTGATATCTTGCTTTCCCCCCCCACTTTCTAATCTAAATGCAGCCTGAGACTGATGGAATACACAATTGGCATAATGACTCAGTGATTACAATCACAAAGCAGTGCTGTGGATAACTAGTACCTGCATAGCCCTGCCCCAAGGCACCATTAGCATCTGCTTCAGACCTGTTTGCAACCGAGAGAAATTGAAATCCTCATAATGAGATTCAGCGGGTGTGCGAGGGTGTATTCTCCTCCAATGAGCTTGAATTATCCATGCACCTTCAATTTCCTCCTTTCAGTATTTCATCTATTGTCCTTTCCAAACTCATTATGACTCAATTTCTGTCTAATTCTAAGGCCTATTTGATGTACAAAAACAAACCAAGGCATTTTTTTGCAAATTCCCCCTGAAGAAAAAACAAAGAAAATAAAAATAAAAATGCTATTTTCATGTGCCACATACACATTAAGAAAATCTAAATAGCATTTAGCCTAATTACAAAAAACAAATGATATTGTAAACATGTAAATGATTATTGTATAGTAAACAGTTTGTGATACTGACCTTTGTTTCCTTGGTTTAATGTTTTATGAAACTGTAAAACATTTACATACGAACTTGCATATAAACATAAATGAATCTCAATCCAGCAGAGAAACCTGGAAAGATATACTTTTGTAAAAGTGGTATTATTAATTGTTCTGAGAACTCTCAATGGCTGAGATCTCAGAGGCATGTGCTCTACATGGCCAGCTGGTATTACACACATTTTTATGCTTCCTGTCTCCTTCCATCTGTTCTTGCCCCTGTATTTCCAGCCGCACATTCCCTGTACATGCTGTGAGACTACCTGCCAAGTATGGAACATTACAAGCTCCTCTTTGATCATATACAGATGTCCAGAGTCATCAGAGCAAACAGAGTTTTCCAGTGACAATAAAATTACAAGCATATCTGTGACTTTTATAGCTAGAGAGGAAAGCAGCCTTATTAGCCATTACCATCTTTTACTGAGATCATCACTTTAATATTCTGAAATTATTAAAGTGGATAAAGGTACGTTTGTGGGTTTTTTTTTTAATGTATCTTTTACATTCAAATTTTTATTGCTGCAGCATAATTGTGTTGGCCATGAAAAACTACTGCATACAGAACAGATCTATTCATGTTTAATTCTCTACTGAGACAACTGATGCTTCATATGCATTAACATTTTTGGTTGGCCGTGCTGAATGGGAAGAGAGTCGTAAAGCCTTAGTCTCCTAAGGTGCTGTAAATGCAACATTGTGAAGTGGAGTGCATGGGACCAATGAAGTGTGAAACTAAATTTTCTTTGCTTTTCATAAGGAGGGGACTTACCATAAACTTCTGGTCCTGGAAAAGGTCTTATCAACTCTAGAAAGAAACAAAGTGACAATATGTTACTTGATAATGATCCTTGATTTTCCTATGAATAAAAAAGTTTGCAAATGTAAACATGGCTATTGCACCTTGCTCTTTACTCAGATGTATTGCACTGCCCCCGTGTGGATATTTTTTGGCCACTTGTAAACACAGACTTATCAAATTGTTTATTTGTACATGGAAAATATCAGAGCTTTTCTTAACTGTACTGATTCCTCTTTAATTTCCTTTTTACTCTCTATGAATTTTGTTCCAGAGCACTTTTTCTCTACATGTTTTTTCTTTTTTGCGAAATTATTGATCATCTATCTATCAATCAATCAATCTTTATTTATAAAGAACTTTTTATACAAAAAAAATGTAGCACAAAGTGCTTTACATGGTTAAAAGCAGCCCATCCCACCCTCCAACTCACTCCCCACACTCTCATTAACATAAACGATGTGAATACACACATATTCCCCCCCCCCCACACACACACACACACGCACACTTAAAGAGTAAAATTGGGCTGGGCTCGCATGAGCCAAGTGAGGAAACACTATAACAGGGAGCCGTCTGCACTGGGAGATGGTCACAGACCGCAGTCTCCAGGCTGGGCACACAGCAGGAGGGAGGCAAAGGAGCCCCCCAGCCAGGCTGAGAGAACCCCCAGAGCCCCAGCAGCCACGGTCGATCACAGCCCCGGTGCAGAGAGCGCCCTCCGTGGAAACACTGGAGATATGACACAATAGGATATATACAGGGTAAAACGATAAAATAAATTAGAACGGGATACAATATAAATATAAGTATAAATAGAGTAAGAAGATTAAAAAATGAATAAGAATAAAATCAATAAATATTAGGTAAAGCCTAAATTAATAATAGAATAACAGGATAGAATAAATAAGCATAAAATAAATAAACGTCAAGTAAAAGCTAAATTAAAAAGGTGGGTCTCGAGCCTGTTCTTAAAAACATGTACGTTCTCTGCGGCCCTGAGCTCCTCCAGCAGGCTGTTCCACAGACGAGGACCATACCACTGAAAAGCTGCCTCTCCGTGAGTATGTGTCCTGACTTTAGGGACAATCAAAAGGCCAGTACCAGAGGACCTCAGGGTCCGCGAGGGTTCATATGGTAAAAGCAGATCTGAGAGATAAGAAGGCCCAAGACCATTAAGACATTTAAAAACCAATAAAAGAACTTTAAAATCGATCCTGAAACACACGGGGAGCCAATGCAGCGATTCTAAAACCGGTGTAATGTGGGCCCGCCCTCTGGTCTTCGTCAGCACACGAGCTGCCGAGTTTTGTAAAAGTTGTACAGTTGAAATATTCTTTTTAGGAAGACCAGAGAGCAGGGCATTACAGTAATCAATGTGACTGGTAATAAAAGCATGCATCAACATCTCCGTGTTGGCCCGAGAGAGAATAGAGCGGACTCTGGCTATATTTTTTAGATGATAAAATCCAATTTTGGTTACATGTTTAATATGTGGGATAAAACCAAGCTCAGAGTCAAAAATAACACCCAGGTTTTTCACTTGTAGCGAAGGACATAGTGAAAATGCCTCTAATTTAGACAAGAGTCTCTCTGAGCCTCGGGACCGATGATTAAAACTTCAGTTTTGTCCTGGTTAAGCTGTAAAAAGTTTTCTGCCATCCAAGATTTTATATCTAAAATACAGTTAAAAAGGGCATCCATTGGTCTGGTGTCATCAGGAGACACGGAGATGTACAGCTGAGTGTCATCAGCGTAGAACAATGCTAATCACAACTATAGCATGTGGTGTAGCATACTGATAACGGGACCATTCATCTGAATCAGAATATCTTTATTGTCATTGTAACAAGTTCAACGAAATTAAGTGCAGTCCCTGCGATGTCAAGAAAGAAGAATATATAAGAAAGAAGTAATTAAATATAATTACAAAAGAAACTTTTAAAAACACAGTCACTCAGAAATAAATAAAAACTTATTGCACAGATAACACTTCATTGTACTCATTGTACTCGTTACAATGACAATGAAGATATTCTGATTCTGATTCTAAAAACCCCCCTCAAACACACATTCTTATCCTAAAACACTCTTGGGTGATAATTCGCTGTCCCTAACTGTATTGTAATGTAATTAGCGCAGCTTTACTATTTTAAGTACAACACAGTGGGCCCACATTAATAACAATAACAATAACTTCATTTATAAAGCGCTTTCAAACAAAGTGCTGAACAGCTATTTGAAGATAAAGAATACAGAAAAAACAATACAGTTTAAAAACTGATAAAACAAAAGGGAATAGCAATAAGAACCAGTAAAAGCTTTAGGCCTAATATCTTCATCGAGGTTGTTCCACAAAGATGGGGCACAGAAAGAAAAATCACGCTCCCCAGTAGCCTTTTTTCTGGTTTTAGGAACTTTTAGAAGGCCAGTATCCTGAGATTGGAGAGCAGGGGGTGGAACATAGAGGTGCAAAAGGTCAGAGAGATATGAAGGTGCCAAACCATTTGAAGCCTTATAGGTGAGCAACAGGACCTTAAATACTGCAAGCCAAGCAATGAAGAGATTTCAGTACTGAGGTAATGTGCTCAAATTTCCCAGTTTTGGTTAAAATGCAAGCAGCTGCATTTTGTACAATCTGTAAACCTCTAAAACTTTTCTTCGGTTACCCAGAAAGCAGAGCGCTACAATAATCAATGCGTGAAGACACAAATGCATTGTTATGCCCCTCTGCAGCCCCTAATCTCCTCAGTGTGTTCAGCTGGTGCCAATTGACCACACCTAGTCAGGTGTCTATAAAAGCATACCTGAAGCAGGCTTTCAGGGAGGCTCACTAGCCCTTGCCTTGGTAGTACCAGCTATTTTAGCAAACTTGCTATGCATTTTAAGATAAAACCTCTTCTCACCTAAATTCTGGTGTTCGTCTCCTTATTTATGTTGCGGCTTTTGAGCTGGATCGTAACAGCATGCACAAGAACCTCTGCAGTGTCAAGTGATAAAACTTGTCTGATTTTAGCTATGTTCTTTAGGTGATAAAAGGCAGTCCTTATTGTCTCTTTTACGTGAGACTCGAAGAGTGCATCGGGTCAAACCACATGCTCAAGTTCATTACCTTGTCGCTGCAATTTATGACATAGTCATAAATTTTGATTGTGATGTTTTGGGACAACTACTGAATTGTGACCATCAAATCTGTCTAATCAGCATTAAGAAGCAGGAAATTATCAGATAACCAGCCCCTAATTTCAGATAAACAAGCTTGTAGTTTAGGCAAGTCAGCACAGTATCCAATGGTTAAAGCAGTGGCTCCCAAAGTAGGGGTATGAATAAAAAAAAAGAATGCTTGGACCTTGCTAGCATAATGGACAGGTTTTCTTGACAGGGCTCCCATGCAAATGCAAAGCAGAAGATGGTTAAAGCTCACAAAACTATTCCAACAACCACCAAACAGCAAAAACAGGAAATGAGAGCAGGTAAACGGATCCTGCATAAAGACGTAAACACAAAGCGCCGACCCGACCCATCAGAATCTGTGAGATGTCGGCTTTCTCACCCGATGGCAAGTCGGTGCTGAAAGCCGACATTACAGCTAACATTACAACTAACAGTCTGAGATCTCCCAGACAGGTAGGATCATAGCCGTGATGATACATTTCCTGTGTTTCCAAAAGAATTTTTTATGTTTCTGTAATGGTTAATCAGAATCAAAATCAATCAGAATATATAGAAATTATGTGGTCACAGTTGCTCCAAAACACTAAAGTTAAATTAAATAATACTTTGAAGGTCTTAGAAATTAAGTTTTTAATGCTAACATATAATTATTGTTGTAATTTTCCAATGTACTGGTTTACGAAAAGCAGAAAAAGTACAGTAGTAAAACACATAAAGATGTCAAATTACAGTCATTGTGTAATAGGTGAATCTTACTTTTAATTCATTTCACTTCAGCAAATTTAGCAATTAAAACATTTTTTTTCATTGTAAAAGTTTTTCACAGGTTTCTAAGATAACTCTGTTTCCTTGTTTTAAGGACAGGTGGTCTAATACAGCAGTCCCCAACCCCCGGGCCTTGGACCGGTACGTGAGTCGTTTGGTACCGGGCCGCGAGAGTTGAGGCTCAGGTGTGAAATGTCTGGTTTTCAGGGTTTTTATCAGTTTTCAGTGTTATTTTGTTATCGTTTTTATCATTAACTCAGTTTTCCTGGGTCTTTTCACGTGTGTTATGAATAAATCTTCTTTTTTTCAGTACCAGTACTAGTTTTATTTTGTTGTATTTATTCGCGACACCTTAAAGGCCGGTCCGTGAAAATATTGTCGGGCATAAACCGGTCTGTGGTGCAAAAAAGGTTGGGGACCGCTGGTCTAATACATTCAACAACAACAATATTTATACACACATACAGAAAAATCTAAGAATTTTGCATGACGTGGATGAATATTTTCATAATAACACATGAACTTAAAAGATTTCATGTTGGTTTTCTTTACAAGAACTCTTTTTCATTACGAGTTCACAGTAAGAATCAAAATCAAATCACTTCACAGTCAAATTCAAGTGGACATTTGTGCCCAGTCTGAAGAAATTCCCTCAAGGTTTTCCTGACATATCATTTTCACTTGAAAGGGAGGGCTGTGTGGCTGTGCAGGCATCCTCACAACCCAGAAATATCAATCATGTCAAACATAACTCATGTAAAGCTTAACTGCATTAATTGTGGACTGTTGCTGTTATGTGTTGATATGAGGAATGGCAGAGAGAAAGATGGAGGAAATGTGGTTTTTGGTCAAATTAGTTGCCAGGGACAGAAAAGAGGAAATATGAGATAAGAGAACAAAGTGGTGCTTTTCTTCTGCTGGTTTTCTTCTGCTGGTACATTATAGTTAGTCAACAAGTCAGGTTTTCTGTGTGGTTGGTGTTTTTTTTTTTTTTCATTCATTATCCTGAAATCAAATGATTTCATTTGATTTTGATTTTATTGATTAGCATTCAAATTCAAATCTCAGTGAAAACAGTGAAAAAAAAAAAACAGTGAAAACAGAACAAAAATCTACCATAAAGAAAGAAAGCACGAGACAAGGCTAATCAAAAGGTATTGGCTGAAGCATTTGCTTATTACGCCAACCCTTTTCACAAAATATCTTTTTGTATGCAGCTCCTGTACACAGGGCTTGAAGAAAATAATAAAACAAAGCAAAAACCAACCAAACAAACAAACAAACCAAAAAAAAAAGAAAAAAAAGAAAAAGAAAAAAAACTTTCCACCTTAGATAAGTAACTACATCAAGGCAAAAGAATCAAGAGGTTTTTTTTTTCTCCTTTTTGCTCTTTTCATTCTTGATTTATATATGTTTCTAATACTCTATTTTTAAACATGTTTTTAAACAAGGAAAATGAACTACACCTTTTTAAATCACTGTCATAACTATTCCACAGGTTAACTCCTCTAACAGAAACACATCTCTGCTTTATATTTGTCCTTGTTTTTTTTAAAGAAATCTGTTCCCCTTAAGTCATATTGACTCTCTCTGACTTTGAACAGCTTCTGAGTACTGGGGCAAAGCAAGTTATTTTGTGCTTTATACATTATCTGTGCCATTTTATATTCAACTAAATCATAAAATTTCAGGGTATTCAGATTAATAAACAAAATGTTAGTTGGTTCTATATAGTTTGATTGGTTTATAATTCTTATAGCTCTTTTTTGTAACTTGAAAATAGGAAGAGTGTTCGTTTTATATGCATTACCCCATATCTCCAGACAGTAAGTCATATATGGAAGCAACAGAATACAATAAAGTGTGTATAATGATTTTTTGTTCAGGACATGCTTTGTTTTATAGGGAATAGCAATGGTTTTTGACATTTTTGTTTTCACGTGGTTTATATGAGACTTCCAACTCAGCTTATCATCAATTATCACTCCAAGAAATTTATTTTCGTACACTCTTTCAATTTCAATTCCATTAACCCTTATTTTAGATACATTTTTCATTTGTCTAGTGCCAAAAATAATCAATTTTGTTTTCTTTATATTTAATGATAACTTATTTACATCAAACCAGTTTTTTAATATATTTAACTCCTTTTCCGCTGTAGTCAGAAGCTGTTCTAAGTTTTTACCTGAGCAGTACAGAGTGGTATCATCAGCAAACAATACACATTTTAACAGTTTGGAAACACTACATATGATCAAGGACAAATTCCAGAACCAGATGCTAGAGGTGGACAATCAGCCTACTAATAACCACTGCTTATCCCTTTCTCCCCATGGCTAAGCCAGTCAAACAATTACTTTATGCCAACACAATCACAGGCATTCATTCCACTTATTGGTGAAGGAATGAAAATGGAAAATATCATCAGGATAATAGAAGCCGTTCTGCTTTTTCTCTCCTTTAAATTTACAAAGAAAAAAGCCAACTCAAGTTAGGTTCAAGTATATAAAAAGATGATAAAAATGATAAATGAGATTTCTGGGTTTAGGATGTGCAGGTATTAAATGCAAAGTCTAACCCATTTTTTCTACTGCAACGTATTCCAAAAACTGGTTAAATGTCAGACTCACAGAGGTAGTGCACTTCCTGCCAATGGTAAAGAAAACATGTTGATCCTTGTCTCCAGTAAAAGCAGAAATACTGCAATTTTAAAATACTCTATTTCAAGCAAAGCATGTAATAAATATTAGCATATTAACGCTTGTATCTATACATGAAAGAGCACTTATGTGTGATATGAAGTTTAGAGTGGTTTGCAAGGATGTGCAAGTATCCTCTCTGTTTTGTTAAAGCCTTCTATATATTTGGTAGTTCAACAGAATAGAATATTATTCATATCTTTTATATTCAGCCCTGCAGATGCCTTTAATACTATCATTACCCTTTTTTAAAAAATGCAATAGGTTGATATTTGGCATGCCCATACCACTGGGTGGCAGGACAGAACTAAGTGGTAAAAATGGAGGTAGATGTCTTATCTGGGTATTTGTGCATGCCTCTGGCTATATCCCAATTCAGGGTCTGCAGCCTTAAAGGCTGCATTTTAAGGCCGATTACGTCACAGCGACGCGACGAAGGCTGTCCCAATTCGAAGGCTGCTCGAAAAGCAGCCCTCAAATGAGTCCTTCATTTCCCTAAATTTTAAGGATGTGGCGGTGTAGACTTTGTGGCCCAACATATCCCAGAATGCATAGCACGGTGGTGGGTGTGGATAATTTTGCCGAAAAAAAACGGCGGATGAGGGGCAGCCGAAGAGTAAACTTTAAGCAAGTACTGAATATTATGTCACTTATTTATATGCAAATGTTTAATAACGAAGAACATTAAAACATTACTGTTGGCCACATGTCGGCAAAGTTATGTGACATTAGTGACGTTTGTACTAACTTGGTTTTAAAGCCTTTACTTTAAAATATACGCCGTTCAATAGCTGACCTTAATCTTACAGAGAATGATCAAAGCTCATGTAGAAACAAACAAACAAAAAAGTTTCCAGCTGTTAGTATCATGGTTGCTAGGCAACCTGGGCAGCGCGACGGAAGCTAGACCGTCCCATTTTACAGGCCTCGCACTTAGCGGTGTTTGAGTACGCGGCCCTTGTGGACCGTTAAGGCTGCAGACCCTGAATTGGGATACAGCCCTTGTCTCCACACTGGTGTCTCTGTGATTCCTCTACCTGTGTAGTTCACCAGCCTGATACTAGCTTAACCTCTGCTTCTCTCCTCCTTCAATAAGCATGTATGTTGTCAGAATATTGGATAAACTTGTGTGTGAGACGAGGGGTATGATGTAAGAAAGTGAAACACCATCACTGCAGTGTTTGATATATCAAATACGTTATTGCATTTAACATTTGCATGGCACAGACTGCTAGCCTGTGGTTTTGACATTGGATACATGTCACTTTTGTTCATGACTGTAAACTTTACGTACGCAGGACTTTGTTCTTTTTCTTTGTTTGTTGTAAAGGGGAATGGAAATATTTCCATCAGCAATATGCTTGATCGATATCAATGATGTTTTCCTACTGACTCAGCAACATGCTGTTTTGGTAGTAACAGAAGGGGTGAGAAACTAGCCATAACATAAACAATTACGCCTCCATCTTTTGTAGAAACACAAAACTTTCTCAAGGGCTGACTGATAGGAGAAACATAAGAAAACATCCTGCTATACAGGTTAGTATAACAACTCAAAGCTATGAAACAGACTGAGAGTTTCATTTTGGAGGCTTTTAAGTAGAAACACGTTCCAAGAAATAGCTTTATAATCTCCCATTTCATATAATTTTTGATCTTAAACATTAAACACTGCAGTTGGTTATTTTAATTTTATTCTCACAAACATTTTCATATAGTGTTACACAAATTCCTCAAAGCTGAGAGATTGAAAATGATGCTTAAATCATGGCATATTAACACTTCTGTCCAGAGCGAACATCTAATAATACATTAGCCTGTTCAGACAGAAAGCTCTGTGGGTTATTTCCTATAAGTGAAATAATCTAAAGTAAATAGAATGAAAGTTATTAATCACTCTTTACTAGTCAGAACCACATAACTTTACAACACAATATCAATAACCATCTGCAAACTTTCAGCTTTGTGATGGTTGTGACTGTGACCTAGAGCCAAAATTTGTCCAAACACACGTGAACACAATTTTAACATTTTGTTTTCTGGTCTCTTTTAGTATATATGTCTTTGAGACGTTACATAATCATACTTGATACTTATGTGCGTAGGAATTGGATACATTTGATACTGTCTATATGTTCTGATACATAATTAATACAAGGTATTTGTCTTATTATATTTGAACGTTTCTCCCAAAATGCTACGTCCAGATGAACAGAATCAACCTTTTGGGATTATATTGAACAGTTAACTGAATTTGTGTTAAAGTTGTTAACTGATGATTTTTTTGTTTTTGGTCTGTTACTGGTTTTTGCTTTATCTGCCCATTGACTGGGTATAGAAATATATTGGTTGCAGTTTTTGGGGGGAATAGTCCATGTGGCTTTTATAATTTTAGTTGGGCGCTTTCCGCAGTTTTTCTCGAAGAAGATTAATGTTTATTTCTGTTTGTACATGGTCCCTGACAAATAAAGTGAAAATGAAAATGAAATGAAATGTCTCAAACATGCTAAAAAAGTTTCTTCAAACCAGTTATTAAATAGTAGTATAGTAGTCATACTGCCACACACACACGCATACTGAAAGACACACAAAGTAATACAGTGATAATGCAAATGGTAAACATGTTACTAATATAAACAATGAATCATGTGAATAATAAATGGGAACAAGAGAATGTCAAAAGAAATTGAGTGTGCCAATGCACGTGCTGCTGGTTGAGCTGTGAGCAGTCAATAACTTTCTGGAGGTTGCAGGAATACTGGAAGAAAAATGTAGGCTGCCTGAAATAAAGCTAGAAGCACATGTTGAATGTTTTAATCTCAAGGAAATTTTATTTTAAAAGGTCAAAACATTTCCAGGCATCCTATCTTTACCTATAACCTATCCTAAGCGTTCCTATCCCAAAAGACTAGCAGATCCCTCTCAACTCCCGGTCTTACAGATTGTTGTTAAAAGAGTGGCAAATATGTCCCTGTCTGAACTTTTCAGAGATGTGTTGCTGGGGTTATAAAATGACTACTGAAGCATCTTTTAGAGCTTCCACCCGCAGCCTTTGTGTTTTCACTTTGTTTTTTCATGTAGGCAGTATAAACACACATTACTAGTTCAAAACATGACTTCAGTAAATAGGTGGACATTTTTAAACGGGATATAGGCTCCACATGCAAAGATTTTAAAAATGGCACATTAAGAAACGCTGATAACCCTCGTGTTCACCCACTATTCACTCGCCCCTCTGAACAGGTCATCCACTTTAACTGTTTTGTTTAGTGAAGTCTGTCACCTCAATGTAATGACTAAAGAGACTCCTAAGCCAACAATCCTGCAAGGCTAGAGGAGTATAATGATCATAGTTTGCTCATGGGTTTTCATTATGTTAAAAGTTTAAAAACAAACAACAACTATACAAAAAGTATAAACAAATAAAGCTCTAATTTGCATGATGATTAGCATTTTTGACAGTTATTATGACAGTTATATTGATTTTTTATTTAAATGATGCGATGGCATTTGCTTTTGAATCTTACTCAGAAAAACCACCCTAATCCAAATTATTTTTGTGAGGCTGTTCACTTTAAACCCAGTGACCTCTCCAGGTCCATCTCTCTGATCTCTCTGACCACATAACCTTCAAAAGAGAGTAGGAGTTTGACTGTCCAGGCTCTATCATTTGGCTCTACAGTGATTACCAATCTCACACAAAGCACACACACAATCATAGTATTCTCAAGTTTTTAATTTTATATTCATATTTTCTGTGATTTTCTCTGAGGTTTAAAATGTGTAGTATTGATTTAAGAAAAGCTGATTTAGCAATATTTCCACCAGAATCCACAAACAGATTGTGGGTTGCTGTATGTGATCACTTTTTAGGGTCCTTAAAAAACAAAGCAGTAACCTCCCCATCAGATTAAGCACAGCCACACAAAAAAAACGACATTACATAATGTTGGAGGGATGAAAATAGCAAAGAACAAAAGGTGGGCTGTTTGTACAGTCACACTAGCCTCCTCAACACCATTTTCAGGTAGCTACCGTATAATACCTGCAAGGGAAATTGTAACAGAGCAGTCAGATATGTGCACAATCCAATCATCTTTCACATGGCTGAACCGTTGCCATTTCTCTCTAGGCTTAAAGCAGACTTTACTCACCAGCAGGAAACCAACCATCTGTAACCTAAAACCTGTAAACATACCAGCATCATTGGCTTATTCTTTCTGGCTTCTATAATTACAATCACAAGCTCAAATTTAGGAAATTCACTCATCAGCTTGGTATTATATTGTTCAAAGTTCCCTATAGTAAAGTTAAAAATAGCTCAACCGTAACCAAGTCTCTATTTTTTTAAATCATCTGTCCTACTTCACGTAATCGCTTGCTTTAAATTTACATAGTTCAGAAAAAAAAAATATCAGCAAGGAAGCTGGCACAGGAGATAGTAAAATTGCTCAAATAGGAGGCAATTTCCAGTTGTTTTCCACCTCATCCATTTTTCCTTGCAGCTGTTTACAAGCACTTTAAAGAAATAGCCATGTTGCTATCCGCTAACAGCAATTACCCTTAAATTGTATGCGGAAATTAATCTGCTACAAAATAACTACAAAATAACAAATGCAGAATGGTAATGTTATGGTCTAGGTCTGGGCTCCATCCATTTCTGTTTAAGAATCCTTTCAATGTTATTCATTAGGAAATTATTTCCCCAGAGATACGCTTTTCAACAACAAGGATTTTAAAAACAGAGACAGATTTCCCAAGCAATTGCAAAACAAACCAAATTAAAATGAAAAAGCTCGTTTCTTTTCTTGAAACAAACACACACTAATTCATCTAACACAGATGCATGCTTTTAAAGGATCCCCAGGCTACTTTCGATTGTACAGAAGCATACATAAGACTAGACTGGATCACAGATAGCTGGGAAGAGTTAGGGCAAAGTAAATGTGTAAGAAACAAAATCAAATACCAGATCAAAACTAAACTTGACTGTTCCAGCAGTGCACTGCGAGGACAAAACTGGAGTGGGCCACCTTTATCTAACAACTCAGCCAAGCTGAGTGTTACAATGCACTTTAGGAGTCAACCACTGATTTTGCTGCTTTTATTCCACAATTCATATAATAAATAATTGATTCAGTTCATTCTTGTGACACCCAGCCAAACAGAGCTTTCCAACAGATTCAGGTTTGGTTTGTGTGAAAAAGAAGAAGACTTGTGAGCACAGTGCTACAAATCTCCTGAATTTAAAATCAAATGTCTACAACCTAATGTGAGAAAACATTATAGTGGGACAAATAACTGCAGGCACTCGCTTGCTCTAACCAAATGATTGTAACAGACTGAAACAAATGCAAATGTAATGTTTATATAAATGAGATTTAAAACAGCTGAATACAGCATTTAGTTTTCAGGTGATAGTAACAATTTCATTTGCACTTGTTACAATACCAGCTTACAAAAACCAAAATGTCAATGAGTTAGTAGTTTAGCCAGCTTATAATTCAACAAAGTACTCTAATGTGTCAAGTACAGAAAGGAAGAGATAAGCTTTTCTTGTCGTTTATTGGCTTGCACACACTACTGAGGATTAAAAATCCACTTCGAAGTCAAAGAGTCATATGCCGAACAAATTAATCCCATTCATCATCAAATGAGATTAATTCGTCCTGCAAATAAAAGTGTTTGAGTTGAGAAGTATTATGACAGTAATACAATAATATGACAAATGCATCAGCATGTCTTAAAATCACATTACTGATTGTAGCATGACAGTGATAGTGTCAACCAACAGGACCACTCCCTCCAAAATAATAACAGTATCTAACTTTACTTTCTGTCTTTCTTTCCTTCTTATCTAATATGACATATCAGTATCTATGGCACCCTCCTTCTGATAGCAAATGCACATTTTCCCCCTAAGGAGATGCTCTCCATTTCTGGTTTGTGTCACACTCTTCACAGTTACAGTATCACTCAGTGAGCTTGCAGTGGTTTCAAGACAAGATGTTATCTGTCATGCAAACACACAAGTCTGCTAGCAATCAAAGCAATTGCCAGAAGTTTTTCCAGAGTAACACCATGCACATTTTGTGACCACTTTCCCCATCAACAACAAGAAACCTCATGCCACCTGCCAACCAGTTGCAAGTTTATTTTTCTTTATCATTTTGTTCATTATAAATGTATCTGTAACTCTGGTCTTATGTTAACAATTTTACAAAATGGTTTCAACTGAATATTGTTCAGTACTTTAGGAGTAAGAATTTGGTGACATTTCAAATAGCATGCATAAAGGTTGTGCTGTGAAAATGGAAAAGTGCCAGCAAATATGACTTTGGCCTTAACCTTGAGCACAGCTTGGGTGAATCATAAGGCAATCATCGTGTGTAGGCCTGAACAATACTGTAGGACGAGTGGCGCTTCTTGAGAATTGTGGATGGATGACAGGCGCCTCGTCAAGGAATGAGCGCATTCAGCTGGATGAACTAACATCTAAGGTCTGTGATCATTTTCTCACTATTCATCTATTGTAATCTGACTCCTGCCCTTTATGTCTGACAGAAAAGAAACTTAATGTAAACATTGCTGTATGTTTAACTTATTTGATAATATGAAACCCATCAAGTTAAATAAAACACAAATCTGTGGTAGGCTTCATAAAATAAAAAAAATAAAATAAAAAAAGAATCTGATGAGTGCAGTTCAGGTGACAGTGAGTGCACTTTCATCACACCACTCCATATCTATTTTGGACCATTCCTTGAATCTCACTGCTCATTTTATTACAAGAAGCCTGTTGCTGTTTCAGAAATGCTGTTTCTGTGCCCCACAAATGTTTCCTTGCCTGCTATTGGTTGCCCGTGTCTGCTTGTGCACTCAGACTACCTTTCAAACTGACTTCTACAACAAAAATGTCAAATTTGTGTCTCGTGAGTGTTTTCTAGGCTGACTTGGCAGAACTCACAGGCTGCAAGACACAACATTAAAATAATTTCACTGCCTCATGAATTGTAATGCACTATTCATTGTTCATAAACCAAAGCACATCTCAAATATCCATACTCTGACTGCTTCAAAATCATCTGTCACATTAATAAAAGTGTGGAACTATACAAAGTCGAGATAATTACCTCTTCTCACTGTTTTACCCATACTAATGAAGTATTTAGTTATTCCCTGCCACCAATCACTGACTTCCTTATTCAGTATCAAGTAAGAATCACACATATTTAATTATGCACCACTTTGGTTGATGACAGGCAATCAGTGCTTTATTTGCTGGAATAAAAATGGTTTGCACTTTGAATAACCTTATCGATCACATATCTGTATGGATTTAGAAGCTGTTTAAAGCTACCAGTTATATACATTTAGACTGTTGTGTTGACTACAGTCACTTTTAAATACCTTACAAGTAGTGAGGTCTTTAAAAAGACAGATGAACAGATCACCATGACTGAGACAACCATATGCAAACCTCCCCTTGTAGCACTTTTGTAGCTTCCCCTACTAATGGTTCACGTGTAAATTAAGAGTGCACAGTTCTGTTAGCTAATTCAGCAGCTGCTGAGCAGATGCAGTACTAGTCCCAGAGCAGTCACACCTTCCTCTCACTACTCCAGGGCTGGCAATACAATGCAACAGGTACATGTACACTGCTGTGACAGCAGTGTCAACTGTCAACTGGCAAACTGCAAAATCAATTGATGTTCCGACAGATTAGTCCTCTATTATCTTACCCTCCATAAGCTCCAAATGTGAAACTCCTTTTCCTCTGAGACATCCTGCTGAATGGCTGATGAGGCTTCCCTGTGGTGTGCAGGATCAGAGCAGACTACAACACAAGGACTGTCATACCTCTTCCTTTTTCTTTTTCTCTTAGCTTCTCTGTGCGCCTCTCCTTCCTTTCTACACCTCTAACTCTTTCTCTTCTCTCCTCCCTCCTTGACTCAGCCCTCACTGAGTGTGTGTGTTTTTGGTATTTTATGTGTGTGTGTACACAACGCAGCCCTCCCTCTTTCTGTCTCCTCTGTGCTCTCTGACTAAGTAGCTCCTATCTCTGCCAGATTAAGAGAAAGGTGCGTCCAGCTGTCTTGTTCTGTTGTCCTGGAAACAACCACAATGATTTCTTGAATTCAAACACACCGTTTTCATTCCCACTTCTGACAGCAAGAGGGCAAAAAAATCCCTACATTAGCCAGTGTCCCACAAAAGGCATCTTCCTCAAGGTGTTAAACTAAGAATGGAGGAAACAGCTATGGACACATGTTTCCTCCATTCTTAGTGCATTATTTTTTTTTAACTCTAAAGCGCTTTAATTTTATATATATATATATATATATATATATATATATATATATATATATATATATATTTTTTTTTTTTAATAGCTATTATGTTCACCCCCCAAGTTAGACAGTCGCTGGTGTAATTTGTACTCCTCCATTTTGAACCAAGATACTAAACCCCAATAAACTGTTCCAAGCAAATTTTTTGATTCGCTATTTAATGGCAGAAAATATTAAACAGTGTCATGGTTCTGGAGTTTAGTTTTGTCACTTTCTCTCTTATTTTCTATTCTTTCGTTATGCCAACTCTTGTTAGGTTTACTTTTAGTGTTTTTCAGGCTTCCCTCCAATTTTCTGCTACACCTGTTCCCAGTGCATTCATCATTATTTTGCCACTTGGTAGATCTTGTGTTTTTTTTCCTTTTTTAGACTCCCTGTGCTACTTATTCTTTGTTTATAGCCCAGTCATAATTATGTATCACCCTTTGGAAAGTTCTCTGGAATTTGCCTTTTCCCTGCTGCTCATCTGGTGTGTTCAGCTGACTGCCTCAGTGTGTATGACACACCTGAATCTGCGAATTCTGAGATTTACTATGTAAAACTATGCCACAGCGGGGGTAGTCACAGATGATGCATTAATAGTAGCACCTTGATTATATATTTACAGAATTTAACATCTTTTCTAATACTTTGAAGTGAAAAATGTGAAGTGGCATGAATTATATATGTTTTAATAAGGTGCTATTCCAGCTTACATCAATCACTCATTTGTCATGACTCATACTAATTTGACTGAGGTCTGACAAAATTATCCTTTGCCACCATGAAAATGATTACTTGAAAGCAAATAAACTGTTTGAGTTCTTGCAACTGAAAAAAAATCCCAAAAATCAAAGTAAAAGCTGTGTAAATAAAAAACTAATTTTGCTCAAGAATATCTTAGTTATCAAATTTCCAGGTCCACATCTGAGCTTACTCCCTCCCGAGTTAGACTTCAAAAGAGGATGAGATCTGATAGATGCAAGTCTCTCATCTTACTTGAACTATTTTTGGCCTGGCAATTCAAGCTCGAAAAAGACATTCACGTGTTTTTCTGTGATCACACATCTCCCAAAAGACAAAAAAAGTCAGATATCGTCACTAAAACCAATATAATTCTACTTGATCCTGCTGAATATTTCAAAAAGAGATAGGTGTCAAAGTGATACACACATTAGGATATGTGGAAAATTATATCTCTGCCAATCTGCTGGAACAAGTCTGCTTATAATGACTTAAAAAAAAAAAGGATGTTCTCTGATATCTCTTCCTCCTTGTCCCCTCTCATTTTCTTTCCTCTTGACTCTCTTTCCTTCCTCATGTCTGGTCTTGATTCCTCTTACATCTTGTCATATAGCCTGTTTATCAGACTTCACACTGACTCTGACTATTATACATTTTATTAAATAATCTATAATCAAAAATTAGCTTCTAGAGAAAAATGTTTTATAGAGGCTGCTCCTCTATTACAGTCAGCTCGCCCTACTTCCTCTGCTGATAATGACATGACACATCTCTCACAGAACAATTCTCCGGAGCCAGACTTGCGCTAACAAACTTATTACTGGTGTCCAGAAATGTAGTTTCAAAAGCTCCTTTTGCTGTTGCTTTTCCTTCGTGTCTCTCAAAAGATGCCCTTCGTGATGATGTATTACCAAAAAAAGGGAAAAAAGAAAACTATTCACTCAGACTGATTTGTGTGAGACAGGTGAAAGGGAAAGGGCAGCCAGGTGTAATTAGTCCATGTCTGTCGCTTCATTCAGGAGACATGGCAGGCTGGCTAAACAACGAGCCTGCCTTGACTTTGAGGACTTGACTGGCAATGGAAGGAGGTCCAGAGTAATGAGAAGGTGCCCTCTGTGAGATGAGGTTCAATCCACCCCATCCAGCAGTAGAAAAATATAAATCACCTTGAGAGCAGGAGACAGAGTAAGAACACTAAAGACGCTTGTTATCCACAAGGTGCAGGAACTTAGTAGCTTTGCAGTTTACATTGCAGTTAGCAATGCTGTTCTTGCTGCAGGCAAGTGTTTTAAATCACTACCTCAAATTCAAATTCAAATTTTATTTGTCACGTACACAGTCATACACAGTACGATATGTAGTGAAATGCTTGGACAACTGCTCGTGACCTAAAGAGAACAAAAAAGGAAAAGGCTATGAATAAGATAGGAAATAAATATGAAAATTAAAAAGGGTAAATTTACCTAGGAAGGAATAAAATATAAATTAAGGTTAAAAATGAAATAACTGTACAACACAAATTAGAATGAAGGGTAAATTTAACTGGGAAAGAATAAGATAAAATATATAAATTAAAGTTGAAAATAAAATAACTGTACAACAAAATACACAATATAGAACTATATAAGAATGTATGAAGAAATATAAATAAATATATACACAATAACCTGATGTGCGGTAGTTTACCAAGACTCGAAGTTTACTGCTATGTTAGTGGTGCTCTGAAGCTACGCTTTGCTCCAGTGGTGCTTAAAGGTAATGATGAACTGCAAGTCCTAGAATGCCATTGGCAACTGTTCAGGGTTTGATTTTCTTTGAACTTTATTGAGACTTAAAGTGGCACTGTACATAAATAATACAGAAATCAAGTTTCACCGGTGTTAAAGTACAGCTGGGTTTAATGGGAGTATTCTTGGCTTTGTGCAGGCTGTAAAATTCCTCTAAATAAGGAAAAGGTTTGACACGCTGGAGACAGTAAAATGTGAGCATCACCAAATCAGACAAAACCACTTATGTTAAGTTCTGTTGTGAAGAACCAAGCTGAGCATTTTCAGTGGTGCCATGTTATTATTTTGAAAATTGTCGTGGATCTGACCAAGTAACCAATGTTATCATGCAAGAGTCCTGCATGATAGCAGCCTGTCAGTCATAAGGTGAGCTCCACCTAAACAAAGCCCTGCTTTATCATCCTAAATGATTAAAGGATGTTCTCCCTGCTGGCCATGTAAAGACAGCAGCTTCACTTTCCACACCCACTGCTATGTATATCCTTTATATAAAAAACTGTGGTTTTGATGTAAACTGTTTTGTTAAAACAGACATTTTTATGTTATTGAAAAAATATTTATTTTAAATCATCCCAAATAAAAAGATCATGCTTTTTTAAAATTCCATAATTTAGTGAGGGCAAGCACATTTTGCTCTGAAGCTCTTTAGACATCCAAACTCTATGGGTGAAAATATTTTAAGAGCAGCAAAAGTTCCTCTTAAATGGACTTAAAGGTTTAAGGGGCTATTGCATTGTTACAGTACAGTTCCTCACCAGTGGGAACAGCAAAGCAGGACACCAACACATTAAATATTTACCAGCTGTGCACACAACTACACCCCTGACAAGATCGTAAGGACACTTTCTGCCTCTGTGACTTGAAATGCCTACATTCATGTTTGCTCTTCCTTCTTGTCAAACTTTCTGCACCAAAATTTGTACTGTTAGGCACTGTTAATCTTTTTTTCCCCTTCTTTTTTATGTCTCTGCAACCGTACAAGGTCGGCATCACAAACACAGCAGGGAATAAAAATTTTAAAATAATAGCTCTCTTTATTTACATTTTGGAGGCAACAAGATGACAAATTTCTAAATTACAAATAGCACACATTATTCAGTACTCAGTGTGCAACTGAATGATCAACAAAGAACTGAGAATTTTATGCAGGAACTACACAAAGGAAAGTGAAAATAAAGGGAAGGCATAAGATTAATGAAGTTGGATTGGAGCACCACTACCCCTCACTGTTAGCCAGGGGAACTACTTTTCATCCTCTCAAGCTTCTGAGTGTCTCAGGGGCTGTTTGAGAGCTCCGTTTGACACAGACAACTTTGAATTTTAAGCAGATAGACTGCTCCCTTCAAGCAACAGTCTCTCCCGCCTACGATGAGTTTCACAGCAACGAGAAGGAGCGAGAGTAGGACACGCACTAGCTGATGAACAAAGCATTAAGATTTTATCTCCTTATATCTTCATAACAATGTCCAATATTCTGTTTCAGGCTGCGGACAGATTACTGGTCAGTACGGTTGTAAGGTTACCGAGCAGAAACAGGCAGCACAGAGGTATCCACTCTTCCGTAACCAAATGCAACAAATGAGATTTTCTCTCTACTACAAATTAGAAGAGCGAGATTATCGGAGGCGCTGACATTGAATTACTTGCTCATCAAAGACAGACTGATTCCAGAAGGATCTCGGAAGACTATTCTTGTCCTCCATCAGCCTGCCCCGCTAGATCTGAATGTCATGAATTTCACAACTTCTCTCCGGGCGATGATAACAGAGGGATGTGGGGGAGTCTCCGGAAAAAGAAAAAAATCTGGGAGATAGTCAGAGAAAAGAAAGATGAGAAAAAAAACGGAGTACATGTCCAAGATTGGCAACAGGGGTGTGGGTATATATGGCATGATTAGGCATGACAAGACACAGTTGTCTCTATTTCTACTCTGTGTCTTTTATGCAGTCCATTTATAGTCATTAGACTTGGATTGGAGAGGAGACAAAGAAGAAATGTGAAGTTACAAATCACCGTAGGAGTGGAAGAGTCTGTGAACGTGCCCTTGGAGCACAGACTGAATGCACAGTGTAGCAATTTACAGGGCATTGACACACACAATCCCACTGAACATCCCCAGCACAACACATAACTCATCCTCCGGTATGAAAATCCGGAGCAGGAGCCCATTAGAACAAATAAAAGAAAGATGCAGACAGTGGAGGAGCGGGAGAGAAACCAAGATTATTTTTCATGTAACAATGGGTGAACCAAATGGGAGAAGCCTGCCCGTGGGTCACATCCTTGGATTAATGACTTGGCAGATGGAGAAGCAACAGATACCCCGCTAGGGCCTGACTTTGATTTATACACATGAGAGGCTTAGATAAGGACCAAGAAGAGGCAGCGATAGATTTCTAATGATGCAGCCACATCAAAATAATCATTTACTCAGACCTCAGGGTCTGTCCACTGTCAACAACACTGAAATGACATGGACAGGCTGATTGGAGGTTCCGTTCTTGTTGCCATTCAAGTTGTTAGATGTGAAGTAGTAAGAATGAAAGACCACAGATTATCAGAAATTATCATTGGTCCATTATCTCCAGTTTTAATAAAGTCCCAGCATGCTTCATCTTCAGAGCCTCTATTTATCATGGAGTCTGGCTACACAGCTTCCAAATTCAGATTCAGATTCAGATTCCTCACTCTTTTGTTGCTTGGTGTTTCTCTTGATCTAGTGGCACAGCTACAAATGCTTTCACAAAGAACTCCCTGACCAACTGATCAAAGTTGTGGGCCTATCATTCATATTACATTTTTCAAGACCTTCATAATGCACAGTCTTTCTTTTGGGGGATATCTTCTTTGGCGATCTGCATGGCTCAGGAGCTGCTGCCACAGCCTAAATTCATGCTGAATGTGCTCCCGGATATTCAATTGGAGATAATTTCTCTGAATTTCAGGAGTGGGTCCACACTTTATAAACTCCCTGTTTTGGTTCTCTGTCCTGCACAACAAGCTGTTCATATTTTCACCTCTCATTAGACGCTTACTCCATCTGCAAAATTAACATGCAGATGCGGTCACAGCTACTGACTAGAAGAAGGCTGTTGTCTGTTCTGATTTTCCCAACTAATCAGACATTTATCTTTTTTTTTTTTTACAAAAACTACATCTATTTCATGAAGATGCTGAGACAGTCACTGACATCCTGCTTACGAGAAGCAGTCTCATACAAAGCTAGTGAAAGCGAGGATGCTGCTGTCTCCCAGCAACACTGGACTTGTAATACAATGAAGTATATTGTGCATTTGTAGTCTGTAGTTGCTGTCCACGGTACTGAGAGCGGCAGTACTGTGGACAGCAACAATAACAAGCTCCGATAAAGGACCACTTGACACTTACTGCAGTCATACTGTGCGCAGCAAAAATGTTCAAACCCACTTGATGTGATTTTAAAAATGGTTACAAACCTCTATGTATGTGGCTGTAATAGGCAGATCGGATGGATAGTTAAACTGATGGTTAAGACATCAGTTCAGTCAAAATAACGCACATTTAATTTTAGCTCCAATTCCAGCTCCAATTTAGCTCTTGATTGTGTTATAAAAGAAATTTAAAAAAAACCCCTGATAGTTGGATTTCACTTTCTTATAAAGAATTCAATGAAACAACTTAAATGATTGAAATGTACAGCTTTACAGGCAAATGGCAGCTCATTTAATTTATTACAAACAAAGATGCGTTCCAGCTAAAAGCTACTTTAAATGATGGCCCCCAAAAGTAAAGACACACACGTCCAAATACAGACACTCTCAAAAGAACTGCGCTGCACATGGATGCTTTGCTTTTAACACACTGTGAGTTTTTATTTTTCTTACAAATTACAACCCCCTGAGTTATGTCGAACTGTAACAGCATCTGAAGGTAAATGTCCTTTTCACTCCAATGTCTCTGTGAGCATTCACACAGCTTCATGAACATTGGCGATGGCCCTCAACTTCAGTTGCAGCATCAAAGGGAAAAGCAGCTCTTTCATTTGCCTTTGTTCCCACTGTGACATTTCACCAAATCTGATGATGCAGGCGATGTCCGATCCCTGACCCTTGTAGGGCTCCCAGACTCCAGCTGGGCATTTGTACAGTTGCTCGAATACGAAAACGTCTGAGCATGACACAGTCACTGGGAGAGGTTGTCAGTCACAGGAATGTTAGTCAGATCCATCAATTGGACTGTTCTGATTTTGTGCCTGGATATATGCACCACTTATTTCCCAGTGCGAAAAAAAGTGCATATGCGTAAAAAATAACAACTCAAAGTGTGAAAATAAATATTACATATCTAGTGAGACAAAATTGGATGTATACAAATATTCAAAATTTCCCACAGGAAAATGTGATTTTATTCAGTAAACAGGTGCTTCTAAAAACAGCTCGCCTGGTGGGAGTTGTTAGAAAACACAGATGTCTACAAGGGCCCTGTGCAGTAAAGTCATAAACAAAACAATCCCCTTCATTCTGCATCCAAACTCTGAAGTTTCGCTGGTAGTAATCCACCAGAGGAGAAATGCTTGCAAGGGTACATTAGAGATATAGTTATAGGACTGTTAGATGAGCTGCTTTCAACATGCATACATTTTTTAATTCTGGTATAAAAACCCATCTCTCTACTGTTCATACAAAGACTAAAGCTCACCCACCATGTCTACACCGTAGAGTGATGGATAACAGACAGCACAAGGTCACATCACAGACAGGAGGGGAATAAATGTAAGATTAAATAAATTTTAAATTCACTCTATCGCCCAGTGTCTGAGTCCCTCAGTAAAAGAGCAGAATTTAAAATATCGTGTCATTGGACAAAGTCGCAATACACCAATTTAAATAAAGAGCTTCATGTAAATGAAAATAAGTGAATGACGATGAATACATTGCTTTGAGTCATTTCATACAGCATGGATGTAGCATAGATGGGTGTAACTGCAGTGCACATTTGTTCTGCATCCCAGAGATTAATGTAAAGAATGCTCATTTCAGGACATGCAATTAGTAGTTAGAACATAATTTTCAACGCATGTTTCCTCTTGGAAATAGCTTTCATTAAGGAAAAGTGAATTTATTTCTACAACAATAACACCCACATAGATTTGCATTACATGCTAAAGAGTTCTATACTCAGAGTTCTTTTTTTCTTTCTTTCTTTTTAACACCTCAGATTGGTATACGTTAGGGCTGAACGATATATCGCATTTGCGATAATATCGCAACATGATCAAGTGCAATTTTCTAACCGCAAAGGCTGCGATTATACTCTGGACATGTCCAAATTCATGGGCTGCATCCTCCTGAGGCCGCATTTGTAGACCGATTACGTCACAGCGACGTGCCGAAGGCTGTCCAAATTACTACCATATCCCAGAATTCATAGCGCGGCCCAGCCAAACTCCAGTTTCCAGCAATGGCGGCCGCTACTAAGTTTTAAAATTACTCATACTAATCTTTCTGGGTCACAAAATAAACATTTAACATATTTTCAGGCGAGAAAGTAGTTGTGTAAACATCAAATATCTGCTCGGTTTATCAAGATATCCCATATTTGCAAAAGTGCTTCGACGTTTTCAGAGGCGTCTGCTACCTACCAGCTCGACAGCTAGCCGGGAGCTCGAGGGTTACTGATGCGGCCGAGAACGGCACAACTCCCGGCACATCATTTTCAGATCACCGCGGAGTTTCGCTGCTCGGGTTAAACGTAATATATAAGTCACTTAGACAACCTAAAAATGTTATTGTTGGGCTTTTTTCAGTGTTTTGTTTGTTCGTGAGTAAATCGGTTTGGCTGAGATTAAAGTTATTAGAATAGATAAAATAAAACTTTATTAATCCCCCGGGTGGGTTCCTCCTTGGTTTTCACACAGCTGACTAAACGTCAAACAGAAAACTTATTAAACAGAAGTATGAGACAGTCGAGAATTTACACCAGTGTCTGGTTATATTTTAGATAGCAAGAAGCAGACGGCCGAGTTTATTAAACTCCACCGAGACAGCGGTGACGCTAATCAGAAGGCTAGACCGTCCAATTTCACGCCTTTAAATTTTAAAGGCGTGTTTGTGTGTGTGTTTATACAATTGCTATTATGTTTGCACTTTATGTGTAATGTTACTGACTGCAGAGATCAGTAAGATGTGTGTATTTTTTATTTATTAGTTTTATTTATTTAATATTATTTTTTAATTGAATGACTGTCTAGTAGTTCACAGATGTCGAAAAACTGAGTGTGGTAAAGCCACTGATTTTTTTTATGTATATTTCTGCAATCTGCACATTGTACTGACTTTCATTTTAATGTTTACACCAGGGTTCCTTGTCAGCACTTTATGCTCAGATGTTTGTAAGCTAAAAATAAACTATTGTGTATGTTCAAATATACTGTTGTGATTGAAGAAGTTAAATAAAAATGTCAGTCATCAATTCATGCATCACCTCATGTCATCATAACAGAGGTCTGTCTTCCAGGAGAGAACAGTTTAAAATTAATGTAATATAGTATTGGCCATACTATATGATGTATTGCTTGTCTTTGTTTAATAATACAGAAGACAAAGACCTTAAAAAATAATCGCATATCGCATCGCAATCGCAATATTGGGGCAAAAAAAAAAATCGCAATTAGATTATTTTCCATAATCGTTCAGCCCTAGTATACGTGCATATGTGATCCTACACCATAGTCATTTCTTATCTCTACCTTGTGACAGCTGTTAATACCCTCAGATCAAATCTCACCTCTCTGTGCACCCGGTAAAATATACATGGCAGAGTGAAGAAAACCAGAGACAAGAAAGATTGTTGGAATCTTTGACTAAAAAACTGGACTCTGGACTTGAATGCAGAGGCACCTATGTCACTGGACCTGGATGCTGCAAGAATTATACTGTTGTTGCACATGGAAAACAAATACAAAACACATTACAATATACTGTATGCACACAAACACCTGAAACTTAACTCAATTTTTTCCTGTCTTTTTTTCTGTGTATGTCCATGCATGCAGCTCACATTGGATATAAGTTAAGCATGTGTGGTATAGAACTTCAGTGGAATCTTAATGGATATCTATACTAATAAGTACTGTGAAATGTATTAGGAAAGGAAAGAAATCCACATCGTCTGATTGAAATGAAAATGATCAACCTACAGAGGGCTGAATTCAAAGATACCCTGAAAATCAAAGTGAAAAAATGATGCGTCAGACTAGAGCTGGGCGATAGAACGATAACGATATGTATCGCGATATAACTTTTACTCGATAGAGAAATTAAGCTATCGCGATAGACCTCGCCGCTCTTGTCCTCTTAAAAAAAAAAAAAAAAAAAAAAAAAAAGATCAGCCAATCCAAATTAAGTAGCGCAGAGCCGAACCAATCACAGCCGCAGCGTCACGTCGCGTGACTTGTAACGTACAGCATAAGTGCCAAGCCGCACGTGTGTTTGTTTGGGAAGCAGCCAGCGGGTAATGGAGCCAGCGCGTAATGGAGGAAATGAGTGTGCCGACTAGAAAAATCAACCGAGCGTGACCGAAGAGAAAACAGATAATGGTTCCAACGCCGGAGAGATTGTCGAACGGAAGAGCCATAGAAGTTCCGTAGTGTGAAGGTATTTCGGCTATTTCAAGTCTGACAAAATACAGAGTAGCGTGCACTGTAAATTGTGCCGAAAGCAAGTCTGGAAATACAATAAACTGGTGCATGCGTCACACTGTGCGCCACGTTATTGTTTCGGTGAAATGAATTTCTACAATACTGTTAATTCTACTCTCTGCAGTGTTTAAATGCTTACATATACACACAGTTACTGTCCGTCCACACATACGACTCGGTTCTGCTTCTATGCCCCAGCTTTGTTTACTTTTTCCCACCGAGGCTTCTAGACTTCTGATTGGCCAATATTTCTGCACGGTTAGGAATCTAGCGCCACCTGCTGCTTTGGCATGTTCTTAGCAGCGTTTTCCTTCATTTCTGCCTTTATGTGTGGACGGGATTATTTTTTAAAACGAAAACGGAAAATCTCCGTTTTCAAAAATACCCGTGTACGTGTGGACGTAGCCTCAGTCTCTGACTGGAAGCGCTAATTCGTCATTCGGCTTTTGTCAGACTAAAGTAACTGTTAAAACTGTTTGAAAAGCTAAGCTATACAACAAGGAGAGATTGAGAATTTCCTTTTAGTTCTCAGTTTATTTGATATTGACAAAAGTTAGTCAGTTTTGTCTGTTCTTCTGTAAAACAAACTAAGATTTATTTTTAGAATTAATATTTTGTTTCTAAGTGGAATTGACAATTTAGTCTGTTTCGTTTGTTCTATTTTGAAACTTAAACGCTTTAGCGGCTGCCTTTTGTGTAGTTTGCAATATTTGCCTTTATTTATCTGAAAAAGTCTCATGTTCCTTAAGTACATCTACCCTGTTGAACTTATTATGGGAAATAAATATTTAAATAAAAACAAGCTGCTGATTATTTCACATTTTACTTGTGAGCAACGGCACATTTAAATCTTACAAATATAGTTATTTGGCTTATATCGTGATAGATATCGTTATCGCCTGAAATGAAAAAAAAAAACATATCGTGATATGAAAAAAATCTCATATCGCCCAACTCTACGTCAGACTATTCTGTCCATTCTGCAGAAACTCAAAATGTTTTTTCCTGTGCTTTTCTGTATGCCTGACAACACTGGGACATGCTCCTAATGAGACACTTACTTAGGGATCTTCTCCCAGATCTGGATTATGGTGCCTGGATAGTCAAAGGTGCAACCTGGCAGCATTGGATGGACTGAAACATAATGTCCCAGAGGTGAAACATAATGTCCCCAGAGGTTTTCTATTGGTTTAAGGTAGCATGAGGGCCAGTCAGTGGTATCAATTGCTTTATCCTGCAGGAACTGCCTGCATACTCTCGCCATTTGAGACCAGGCACCGAGAGGAACCCAGAACCCTCTGTGCCAGTGTACGGTCTGGCAGTGGGTCCAAGGATCTCATCCCAATACTTACTGGCAGTCTGTGCATTGTCACCTAGAATTAGAGGTCTTTGATTCATTTACTGGTCACCCTGAATAATGATGCAGGCAGCATGATGTTCTCCAAGGCTTCCTCAAACCCTTCCATGTCTGTTACATTATAGTATTCTATAGCAAATACCCACTGGGCTCCACAGTGCCAGGCAGTGAGCACAGGGCCGAATAGAGGATGTCAGACCCTCAGGCCACCCTCACATGGTCAGAGACATTTACATCAGTGGCCTGCTGTTGGTCATTTTGTACGGATCAGAACTCAATATGTTTCTTCACACAAAGGAGCAGATACTGGCCCTGGTGATGGCCAGTCAACATAATTAAATAAGTACAAATGTCAGTGGCCTCCAACCTGCAAAAACATTCCTGTTTTAGGGGTTGTCTCACTGTTGCCCCTCCAGTGCCGTAGTGCAGCTGAAAGTGCTTAACAACTCCCTCTGCTATTTAACTGACCAGATCAATATCTCAGAAGTTTAACTAACTTCATACCTTACTCTGATTAAAAAGTGATCTTTACATTTTTTAGGCACTGTATATATATATTTGAAAACATTTTTGCTGATATCCTCAGTGCCTTACTCATTATCTGTTTTACCTTATCTTAAAAAAAATGTGTCAACCCTTAAGGGAATCCAAGCAGCCATTTAGATAACTCAGATGTGCTCCCAGAATAGACTCCACAACATCAGATATAGCTGCTCAGTCATTTATACACACAGTTTATCTTCCAAGCAACAGGCAACATGCAAATTTAAAAATGATGAGATTGTTGCAATTGCTTTTAGTTGGTTGCAGTTAAGTGTGTTTTATTTAAAATATACGTTTTATTTTAAATATTACACTCAACATAATCCATGGATTTTGGCTACCTGAACTGATCCAGTGTTATTCAGTAAAAGGTTGATATCATTCCCATAATGCACCTCACTGCTAAAGAAATATTGTCTGGATTCCAATGCTTACAAAAGACTGAGGAACTGCCGTCTTTCAAAAAAAAAGGTCCCATATTATTACAGATAATGATATTTTCCTTTTCTTCTTTGAATTTCATTATTATTGTCTTATAGTCTGGCTGGTGATGACGCAAGGTTACGCAATCTATCTATCAGAAAAAGTTTAAATGATGGCAATCCATGGGACAAAAATTTAGAAGGAGGCAATATTCCTCAGAGAAGCCATAACCTTGCATAGTCAAGCCTGTAATGAGTTTAACTCAGACTCTTAGAGGGTCCCTCTGGGCTGCTGGCAATAATGGTGAATTATCAGTGATTCCTTTCACAACCACAAGGCTTTATTAATGACTGTCTGGGGGAAGTGCAGCATTATTGTCATGGGCACACTCAGCATATTTTGGTTAAAATAAAATAGCTCATAGCTGATTAAGAATTTCTACAGAGAATTTGTGAGAAGTGCTTATGACAAAAGACTGCAGCTGACCATTGTGCCTTTAATTTGCATGTAACAGAACAGAATAAGAAAAGCTTCATCTTTTTATTCATGGTATAATGCAAATATCAATTACCAAAGATTACTTCTCAACAATCAGTTTATGTGTGTATGTTAGGGAAGGTTTGGGTGAGTATTGAGCTATTTGCATGAATGATGGGATCAAACCAATACTAATGGCAAGACAAAAGTGAAATGCAGGCATTGCATTGTGCCTGAATATTTGTAATCAGCTTCTGCTGAAACAAAGAGCAACGCAGATTTGTAACAACCTTACACTTCAAATAACACATCCTTCAGCTACTTCACTGCTGGGTGCAGATATTCCCTGGTACACAGCCATATTAACTATTACACAACTAGATGGGAAATCTAGTACATATAGAGAAAAGAGCTGTCCAGTGATCTCCTATCATTTCAATGCATTGTGAATTAATGTTTTGTACTACTGTTTTTTTGTTTTATATTTGGTCCTGGAATTTATGCAGACAAATAGTTACACATTAATATTTGAATACTGGAAAAGTCAAATGAATAAGTGCCAATAAAAGCCAGAATGTTATTCAGAATTGCACTTTGACAATGTTATTGGATTTTCTGCACATATACCACATCTTGTAATGCAGCCCAGACAAAGAATGTGGCTGCAAATGTGTGAGAAAGCTTTACAAATGAATACTGACAACAGAGATTTATTCAATAACCTGATAGCCCTCCTTGCCGAAATGCCTCGTGGTGGTTTATAAAAAGATAAGTGAAACAAATGTGGCTGCCAAAGCTTTAGCAGAAAGTGACAGAAACACTTGATATTACCTGACTACTGATAGAAAATTGTCCTAGTGGAATTAAATAATCTATACTAAGATGACGCAGTGCTAATCAGCTTGATTATTTAAGACTACTCAATTTTTAAACTAGAAACATACATTTTCCTTAAAAAAATACATCTGAAGGATGTTCCAATTTTGTCTACCTTGGCTCTGCTCAAGTCCTTGATTAATATTAATTAATATGAAGTTGTCTTAAATATGAATTTGAAACAGCGACCAAGACAACAAACTCATCAGGGAAGTGTTTGGTGAGGTCACACATCAAAATACTGTAGCTTAAAAGTTTTTTTTCCCATATACTTGAATTAACCAAAGATGCTGCCCCCTACTGCTCACTCAGAGGAATACAGCAACATAATAAAACTGTGTTGCTCTAATAGTAGTCAGGGTCATACATCATCTCTTTCTCCTTTACATTCTGGGGATGACAATAGATGAATGGTTACTCCTTAAATAAAAGCAGCTTCTTAGCTCAGAAAATTGTGCAATATGTACATCTGCACAGTCTGGTGTAACTGATACTAAGGCAGTTAAAGTCACCCTGGACTGAGACTGAATCCCAGAATATGCAACATATTCTTGACAGGCTCATCTATCACACCTGTGCCAGGTACAACATTTCTTGACCCAAGTTCCAGAATACTTGACTTTACCTTAACAGAGGTCATAGCCAACTGGGAGAAGTGAGCATTGCTGAGCAAAAATATAGAAGATAACAAAAGATAGAGGCAACATTTCTGGACATACAGTAGTGCCCTCCGTGCACAAACTGCCAACCACAGAGTCTGCTGGGCTCCTGGCAGATCAACTCATCTCAGAGCCAGACCGCATTATCTAACAACTGAGTTGATATTGTTCCACGCAAATATCTGGAAAATCTCATATAATGTGTTCTATTTAAAGCAAAAATGAGTTGCATTCCTATTCATAAATGTGATTTAACAACGGTAAAGGGAACACATTTAACCTGTTTTGTTTATATTACTTGCAAATGGGATGAAGTAGACATCTACTGAGAATTTTAACAAAAAAGGTTTGAATATGTTGAATTATTAGCCCCAAAAGTCCACCAGACCCAGCAAGACTCCCTGTGTAACCAAAAAACAAAGACCATAGCAGGGTTAAGTTTAATCATTTGAAATGATGACAAGCAGTAGAAGAAATTAGAGTTTGTCATTAAGGCTTCAGCCTCATTAATCCCTACAAATACATCACACAAAAAATATCCTCCTTGAGCCTGCATGTGGATGCTGGGGAGGTGGAGGGGTTGAAAGAAGCAAGCACTGTTTTACAATTATAGTATATTGTAAAACAGTGGTCAGAAAAGCAGTTAGGTTACTGTAGATTGAAAAAATAAATCCATATACAGAACATCAATAAGTAAAAATGTAATGAAATAGAATACAGTTAAATCCTTTGGTACAAGTTGAATGTAACATGTTAAACACACAGTAAAATACCTCAAATTTAATAAAACAAACAAAGATAGATTAAAAATGGTTTACCTAATGTAGCAGAAAATATCTCTTGGTAGTAGAATTGCTCAGTATACAGAGTGTAACGTGTTGAGAATGGTCCAGGTTTGTTATGAAACTACTGGGATGAGAATACAGCTGATACCAGTGGTGTCTGTCAGTTCATCTTGTCAGATCTTTCATGATGACGTATGTCTGCTCTGTTATGCTGAGGATGTATTGTTTCAGTTCTGCTCACCTATCGATTTCCATGTATACACATGGCAAAGGATACTATATACTGGGACATTCCATCTGCAGCAATAGCTAGTTTGGTGCTATATAAATCAAACTGAATTAAATTAAACTGAACTGAAATAACAGTCTCAATTCTAATTGGGTTCCCATAGAAACAAAAGATTCAACAGCCGCAACAGTATCATCTAAAAAAAAATATATATATATATATATATATATATATATACACAGATCATTTTATCTTTCTCTTTCAGTCTTATCCGTGTGCCCATTTTGTTCAAGATCATTTCAACCAATGCAGCAAAGGAATACATTCTTTAACTGGAAAGTACAAAAAGTGGCAATTATCAAGATGGGAAATGCACAAAGAAGAGGAAGCCAACACGTGTAGTGCAAGGATCACAGCAATGTAAATAAGTACTGTCGCTTTAATAAAAACCACAAAAAGAAGAAAACTTACAATGCACCCTATGAATATGTCTAAAGTAATGGTTCAATCTATTTAAAGTCTTTGCTTAAATGAAAAAGCAAAGAAGAAATTGAACGGTTCATGGAATAAATGGCAGTAAAAGCTCTGTCTAAAGACAAATGTACTGCATAAAAGGCTAGGCAGTGTTTCCTCCCTAATCAGCCACTGAATGGCTCTGTAATTATAAGGCTATGCACCAAAGCCTTTATAAGTATCACATCTTTGTCAAGGTAATTCCAGCACTGAAGCACACATTTTGTATGAACACAAGATGGTTTAAAGAGCTGTGTGCTGCTTGCACAGGCAATAATCTTAACAGATTTATTCAACAGCCATCTCAAACACCATAGGAAACTACCTGAATCATTACCACGATATTGTAGCTCTTCAAATTCTACTTTCCCTGTTTTTTTCTGGAGTGAAAAATGTAGATGTTTGAATGGCTTACCTGGAAACTGCCAAATCTTCTGCTTCTCTTGTCAGCCGATCCTTTAACAAAGAGAGAGGAGATATCTAAATCAATTATGCAAAATAAAACAAACTTTTTTATTGTCAGTAAGAGTAAGCAATGTTTTCAGTTAGAGCGCTCCATGTCATCACTATGCAGTTTGCTGGCTGAAACTGCCCATTTCAAATCAATTAACAGCACATTACTTGTCAGTATAATACACAGTCATTTAAAGCCTATGTGCTATAAAGATGTGTTCATTTCAAATATCACTGCAGTTTGGCTGAGGCTTGACTGATTTGTTGACTTAAATATGGCACACGTTCCCAAGCAGATTAAAACACCCACCACGCTTGAGTGTGTACACTGTGCTTAACTAGCAGCTGCAAGAACATACATCATGAATATCAATTATTACTAAAGTGGAGCTGTGAAAATTAGTAGGGTAGTTCCATTGTGTAGGTTAATGGAAACTCAGACAGGCATTTAACTGGAGGGTTAATGCCAGTTCTAAGCCACCGTGGCATTTCTGTCCTTGAGCTTGAAAAATAAATTGAAAATGTGTGTGAATTCATGACTGACTGGCAACATGCAGGAAACATCAGACTCGATAGAACAAAAAAGCAACAAAACACATAATCTTTTCAAAATTATTTATCTCTGAAGAGTTTTGCTTCTAAATTAGACATCGGTCATTTGAAAACCAGCTTGTAACCAACTCCAAAAAATAAACTGAATCTTCAGGTACTGCTGTTCATGCAGGCTAAACAAACTGCAAACTGAGCCACTTTAACCCTGTCATGCATGAATTATGACAACCTCAATCAGGATTTTTTCTTAAGCATTTTTATTCATCTTTTCATGCCTGAAGATGAATAAAAATACTTAAGAAAAAAAATCCTGATTGAGGTTGTCAAAATTCATGCATGACAGGTTTAAATAACAATAATTACAAAGAAAGCACGTCATACATCTATAGTAACATTAAACAATCAGTGGGTGGCAGGGTATAGAGTGATACATCAGTGTCCAATGTAGTTGTTTATGTGCAAGTATACCATCAACACCGACACAAATACAAGAAAACAGCCTCTGAATAGCGGTCCACTGTAGTGACCACTATGTGTGATAGGGTTAAAACATATTATCAGGTAGGGCTGGGCTATATCATACCGTTTACGGTAATACCGGTGTAATTTATCAACGATAGGAAAATGAAATATCGCGATAGAATATGGGTAAAACACGGATGTGCAGTGCCTTTGTTTTCATACACACATGGCGGTGACGCAGAATGAGAAGGGTGAAAGCGGATCGTTAAATGAAACAGATGAACCAGAATTGGTTTGTAAAAATGCTGCAACTTCAGTGGTGTGGAACTGGTTTAGCTTTCATCCATCAGATACACAACAAAGCACTATTTTTGGTAGAGCATGCTAGCGGGCCGTCGTTATTACTGTGTTTTTTGGAAAATACGGCACACTTAAAATCAATCCTTTGATTTTTCTGAAAATCGACAGCGCCCCTTATAATCCAATGGGCCTTATGTATGAATTCTGGTTGTGTTTACTGACCTCGAAATGACTTTATGTGGTATACGGCGCTCGAAAATCTGTCAAATGTTTTAGTACGACTTTGCTAAGCTACGAACCCGCACCGCTTGATGGATTGTGGGAGCATTACGGCTATTGTAGGCAGGAGCCTCATGGAGTGATATGTACTGTGCTTCAACATAATATTACCGTATTGTGTGTGTATAACCTCTTTTTGCCCATAAAAAACAGCTGCTTGTTTAATTGAAAATACATTGATGGGGTTTTTTGCACTAATAAAGTTGTGGAGTTGTAAAGTATTTTGTCTAGTGTCAATTAGATCGTCAGTTATCGTTATCGCAAATTTTCAAATGTATATCGTGATAAATATTTTTGGTCATATCGCCCTGCTCTATTATCAGGATTGTATTAAATTCAGAAATAATCCATCTGTTTAAATTTTTGCTGAAACAAGTCCATATTACATTTTTTTAATGAAAAGACGCCGACCAACAAAGGGTTTAAAGTCTGTAGTCATATAAAAAAATATGGAAAACACATCAGTGACCCTTTGTTACAACAAACACAAGTATGATAGCTTATTTTGAATTCTACATTGTTGTGATCTGAGGGGTTTTTGCTGTTCTGGTAGGCTGAGTTTTGTATTCCTATTTTATTTCTTTATTATTCTCACAGTGAGTTTGATTCATTGATTGTGATGTCTGTCTTTACCACATGGTGTCATTAGAATTAGTTCATGAAGTTCACTGATTTGTAGATGCCAATGTTTGATTCACTGTTCTGGATGAGTTTTGAATCTTTAGTCTTCATTTAGCTGCAGTTTCTATTTTGAGTTTATTTGTCATCTGTTTAGTTCCTTCAGTGCCTTCCCAACTCTTCTACCTGCTGCTTGTCGTTCTGTTGTGTCTTTGTGCTCCAGTGTTTCTTTGTCTGAATGTGCGTGTCCTTGTCTTTGTCTTTTGGTTAGTTCCTGTTTTTCACACCTCGGTGTATAAATAATCTTGTCTCTTTCCCTTAGTCTTTGTCAGAGTTTGTGGTATGTTTCTAGTGTTTGATTCTACAGCCCATTTTACTTTTAGATTTCTGTTGGCACCTGTGGATTTGGTGTATTTATAGGATTACTCTGGCATTAAATAAACATGTGTAAAACATTTACTTGCGGTAAATGTTCAAATTTTTAAGAAGTACATCATAATCTGCAGCTAAATATACTCCACAGAGCAAATTAGCCCTGTTTAAGTAATGTTAACTAAGCCTCGGTGCACTACTGCTTTTGGAAATTACAGAGTCCTTCCAAAACTATTCAGAACATGATTTTGAATAAGCAAGTCTTCGGCAAGAATCAGACAGCTTAGGCCACTGGCAATTTAAAATAACACAGGGAGAGACCTACAGATACTGTATGTCTACAGACATGTCTCTGTTTTCATGAAATTTGATGAAAAATAAATTAAATAACAGGAAGGTTGAAGATTTGGACTGGGATAGTTAGAAATGAATGGCAGAGATAGTTTGGATATGTGCTAAGGATGAATGGTGGGTATACTGTACTAGGGATGTTGAGTATGGAGCTGCCAGACAGGAGGAAAAGAGGAGACTGCAGAGAAGATTTAACAGACGTATGAAGGAGGACATGCAGAGGTTTGATGTGACAGAACAGGACGCTACGGAGAGCGTAAGATGGAGGCATATGATCTGCTGGGACGACCCCTAAAGGGATCAACTGAAAAAAGAAGAAAGAAGATACTAGCTTTAACCTGTCAAAGACAAACTCAGAAGTAGGTGAAACCTCTTATCCTTTATCCCCTCGGAGTCATTTGAAACTTTACCATTATATAATTTTGGATTTGAGCATTTATGGTTACTTTATCCATATACAGTATGCAAGCAAACCCTCACTATGACTTTAACAAATAAAGTCACACTTTCTTAATTCGATTATATAGGGCTGTGCGATATGACCAAAATCTCATATCCCGATATAAGAATTCCATCGTCCCGATAACGATATATATCACAAAAATGTAACATTTTCTGTAAATTCTGTGGCAGCTCGTCTTGCATGAAGTGTTTCCAGCTGCACGTCATGTAGCTGGAGTCGAGTGTTTTAACCGATGCATGAAACTATACATTTTTAGACATAAGTTGTAAAGGCCGCCGTTTTCTTTGTGAGTATTTATTGCACGGCGTGCTGCGGGGAAAAGCCTGTTCTAACGTTTGAGTCTAAGGTTTATTTTTTAGCACCTGGCGGCTCTTTTTTAATTCTCATCCGTAAATAATCTGCTCTTTCACGTGATTCAGTTTATTTTGAAAAGTCTCAACAGGATCTTGAGCTTTATTGTGAAAGGTTTATGTGGAACATAAGCGGACACGCGATGGTGTTACCGTCGTTGTTGCTAACCACAACGCATAAAAACAGGCGCTTGTCTGTCAGTAGTGTGGTTATATTAAATATAAGAGAAAGAGAGAACTTTAAGAAATTAATATAGCCACTACAGTGACCATCAAAATGCTGAAAAAGTATTGCTGTAAACAGTTTATTTTGCGACACCACGAAACAAGCGATAGCGTAAAATGAAACGATAGACGTTTTTATATCGTCATCCGATATATATCGTTATATCGAACAGCCCTAAGATTATATTTTATATTTCATTAAATTATTAACTGCTGTTCTGCATTTACCCCAGACATACATTCTCACCATTGCCATCATCAACAGCTCTGCTGGGCACACTAATCCTAATTAACAGTAGGCGGTGATTCTGATGACCCAGTCCAGTTATCTAAATGTACCTACTGAGAAGCAAAGAGCATAATTACGCTAACCCCGACTATAATCGCACTTTCTTGATGAGAAAAATGGGATAATCATCTCTCTTACAGCACGCTTTCAGGCACAGGGGGAACACAGTAAATGACTTAAGTGTGAATAGTGTGATTTAACAAATGAACAAAATTACACTATTTTGGAAGCCAAATCTTTGAGCCTTGAGTTTGAGAGAATATTTCAGAGCAACTTGCAGGAGACAAACTGACAGCGCTTCTAGCCATGCAGCTGGGGAGAACTGATCAATAGCAACAAAAATATTCTGCTACCTGCACCTCAAAATACATCTAGTGAACAGTGTTTGTTTGCATAAACAACTCTCCTCCACAGTGCATTAAAATAGCTTTGCTTTATTGGATTTCACCCGCGGCTCTCACAATCTGAAATCAATACATCTGCACCATCTAAACATATAAATATAATAGTTAACATGAGAGACAGTGAAAGTATTTCTAAGATGTTTTAACTGCCTTTTTAAAATCTTAACACTGACTAACACACAGTACTAATATTTCCCACTCACAGTAAAGGAAATTCATGCTCACAGGAACCAGCTTGCCTACAAGAATCTAACATCTCCAGGTAGATTTTCCTAACACAATGCAGTGTGTGATGCAGCAGATAATCACTCTTAGAAGTGTAACAGTGTGATAAATGGATGATGTCTGTAGTGGTCTGTCAGGCGTTAGGGGTAGTCTTGCATTAATATGCACAAGCACCACTTGATTTTCTTTTTAGCGTCGCTGTATTCGCATCACACATTAAAGCAAACACCGATCAGGTCAAATCATTCTGCTTAGCTACTCTTGTACTTGCTATAAAAATAATTATTTTTCCAACTTATTGGACAGCAACGTCTGATGTATGATGCTCATTAACTTATGACACACAAGACACAAATAAAAATCCCACTGTAAACCTCTCCACATAAATACCACCTACACTAAAGCACAAAGCTCAGAAAGCACCGCTCACACATTGGAGCTTAGCAGAAAGCTGTTCTCATCCCGCTCAGAAAGAAACATTCACAGAAGAATGGAGGATGAGGATAAGAAAAGCATCCCAAAGACCCCAAATGCTACAGTCAACATAACACAGGATCGGTGCAACTGTCTCTGAGACACAACTAAACCATAAGCTGTTAATCTAATACAGCACAAAAGAACAAAATGAGACACACAAAGCTTCCTTTCTTGTGTCTATAGATACTGGGTTACTGAGTATGTGTTTCAGTAACCTCACTCAACTGCTCAATTTGAATAAGAAAAATCAAACGTTTTCATGTATTTCTGACACTATGCTGTGTTCATCATTCCCTGAGGATCAGCAGAATGTAACAACATGTTGGCATTGGTTGGCAGGAGCAGATGTCCCTGAAAGCTGCAGGCATGGAAAACATTTGGAAGATGAGAAGGAGAAACAATAACTAGCCAGAAGGTAGACAACAGAAAATGGAGCACTGGGAACTAAACAAAGTCTTCACAATGTAATGTTCATATTTGCAGAATGCAGGACCTGAGGGTCTTATGGAGAAAAGATTCAAAAAAATTAATGTAGCAAATGTTGTACAGATTGCCTTTTTATGTATGTTTTAAAGTGGAAAATTATTATAATTGCTTATATTGTGCACTATATCTATTTATATTCCCACTGATAATATGAATATAATATTCTAATTGCAAATTTAAATAAAACCCGAAGAACTACCAGCAAGTTTCCCAAAACAACATATTATATCCTAAAATGCATTTTACAAACCCTCTTGTGGCCAGTTTCTGATCCAAACCACATGACCATGTTTATTTATAAGTTTGTTTTGCGGCTACATGATATCATAATTATATTCAATCAAAAAATTTGATTTGTTTTTCTGAAGTCAGGAGCTGTCCTGCTATTGAAAAGGTCAGATTTGAAAAAAAAAAATCACATTATAGTTTATTGCTTTTTCTTCTGACTGACAATTTCGAGTCAAATGACATGCTTGCCTGCAGCAGCTGTCACAGCCTCAAGTTGTCACTTTGGACAGACAATCAGGAGACCAGAAAACATTAAAGACATTTTATAGCCATAACTCTGGACTCATCTAGCACCTTCCTGATGTAAATGCTGTCTCATGTAATCTAAATAGAGGCAGGGTTTGGCAATGAGTTTTCTAAGGTAGGAGCTGGAAGCTACAGATGCCAGACCAAAAGGCTGAAAGCAGTTCAGACAGTATGAATTTATAAAAAGAAATGTTGGTAGATGGTAGATTCTATTAGCTGCTGGTATGAGTTACAATTAGGGCATGCCTTCTAAAAAGGACATTATTGCACATTTAATGTAAGTGCACTATTTAAGTTTTCAATCACGCAGCTATTAATGGAGGTCTACTGAATTATTCAAGTGGATTTTTCCAGAAAGACTTGCATAATGTGAAGCAGGTCTGGTTAAAACACCAACATAGTCACTAGTTTATCAATTCAAAGACCTAATACATACACATGGCAATTGTCTCCGATTCTGTTTCATCGTCTAATAACTTAATTTGATGTTTCTTTGCTGTTGTTGTTTTTTTATTTCTTTTCTTGTTAATCACAAAAAAAGAATTTAATCTCTGGTTAAATGCATTCACCAAATCAGGTTTTAGGACACCTGGCTGTCAGTGAGACAATCTTTCTCTTGGTTTTCTTGAACTCTTGAACTGAATGTACCTTGTCATGTTAGAAGGGTCTCCTCGCCGGGAGGAGAATAAATTACAAGCAGTGGTACTGACTTGAAGTACTCTGCTGGAGTGAATCAGACGGCAGGTCATTGAGTTCAAGCTGAACATCACTGAGTCCATTATTCACTTTGCAAGTCGTGATAAAGAAATCATGCTCTCACTCTTCAAATCTTCAAACTGTCTTGTAAACGGACCATGCACATGGATGTGTAGATGGTGGGCTGATGGTGCGATATCGCGCAGCGTTGGGATGTGGGTAAACATGTTGTCTTCATTTGCCTTCAGAGAAGCTCATGAAAGCTCTGGCCAGACTATGTATTTCATGTGCAAAAAGCCCCTTGCCTGTGTCCTTGGCCTAAGGCTAACCAGGACACAAGATGAACTGGTTGCTCTTTGCTCTGCTTCTAACCAAGGGTTATGATTCTCATATGGGATGTGAAAGATCCCGTGTCCAACTGCAGAACCAGCCACCAAATTAGTAAATTCCTGGTTTCCCCGGATAATGGATGGAAAATCTTGCAGTTATGAATATTTAATTTAGCAGTGCTGTTACACCAATAGCAAATGCAAAATCTGCCATCCAGTCTGTATCAGAGAGCTCAGGGAATTTTTTTTTCACCTCACAAAACACCCAAATCTCTGGGTTTTGGTCTTATATTTTAGTCCTCTGCCCAGACTGAGCCATCTGTAGTCTATATCGACATTCTCAGTCACATCCTCAATAAATCTGAAACAAACTATCTGTCATCCAGTGCTCTTTTCTTTCTCTTTATCTTAGTTGCAAGAACAACAACATGGTTAACTTGCACAAAACCTCAAGCAATGCCAGCAATAACCATGGGACTACCAGCATTGATGACAGTCTCATTCTTGTCTCAAAGTCTTTCTTCACAAAGACATAAGGATATAAGAAGACAAGTAAGTGGACTGAGTTAAACATCATAGCATTTGTTCAGAGTCAAAGAGGAAAAGAGAACGCATACTCTTCATCTTTCATTTGATGCTCTGGATATTCTGTGATGTCCTTGTTCGATCTTCAAGCATATCAGCACTGCAGAGTCCACAGAAAACACTATGATAAACTTCCACTCAACTTGATATTCTTGCAATTTCATTGGATGTTATGCTATGTTAGTCATAGCTAGACCCCATTCTGACGACTTAATGATGTTTCCTTGTTTTCCCTTTCATTTTCAGCAACTTTCCTCTGTCTGTTTTTTTTCTCTCATATTTTGTGGATCCTTCACCTGGCTCCCAGTTCTGCTCATTCTGCAAACCTACCAGTAATCAGCTCATTAACCTCCCAGCCAGCTCACCTGCCTTCCATCATCTCACAATAATTACAGTATATCTAGCCTGGCTCTCCACCCATCTCTCTCCATATTGTATTTTCTACTTCAGGCCACTCTCAGCCCATTTAAGGAGTTGTCTCTAGTCTAGTGTTTAACCACTCTGCCTAACCATTCTCTCTTGTGCCCTGTCACTTTCCTGTCCATCTCTGCTTTCTCTATTTACCAGCTCCCCACTCTGTAGACTCATTCCCCAGGCAACCCAGCCTTAATCATCTCCCTCATCATCTAAAGTTAAGACTTCTAATTTGCAAAATCTCTTGTTTCTGTCCTGTGTTTGGATTGCAGCAGAAACAAGCTGCACTATTCCAACTACAGATGTGTGAAGTTTAGTAAAGATGCTTTGCTGCTTATGCAGCTTATTTAATAATGCTCAGGATGAATTTGATTTGATAAATATTAAAAATATATATATATATATATCCTTCTCTATGGTCGCTAAGAATATAGCTGCTATAAAATATAGTAAAAAAAACATAAATCCATGTTTGTTCAGTCTTTAGTGTGAGTTCACATATTTCACAAGTAACTAACCTACAATCACTTGTGTCAATCAATGCATAATATTGCTGCATTAAGCGCACAAGAAAAGAGAGTTAACTCTCCAGTCTTGCTTTAAACTTATCCAAATGTTATTAAAGTTTGAAGCTGTTTCATTACTGACTTGCCATTGACCTAACAGGCCAATCAAAGATAGCCTGAGGGCTGGATGTGGCCTGTGGGCTGAACAATACCCTGGCCACGATAAAGGTCTACCTGCTGCCGTGAGACTACAGTGCAGACAACCCAAACCCACCATTAACGTAATTGTGTTTTCATCCCCTCTTTGCTCTCCAGTGAGCAGCAGGCCAGCGTTGCTTATCTTGCTGACATTTCACAACAGCCTTGTCTCTGCATAGGTGTGTGTGTGTGTGTGTGTGTGTGTGTGTGTGTGTGTGTGTGTGTGTGTGTGTGTGTGTGTGTGTGGTGAGAGAGAAAGCAGGGTTCTGCATGAAGTCTGACAGTTCCTTGAGACACAAATGCAGTCTTACTACTGCCACTTTGCGAGTTCTGTAAGTAGCTGACAAAAAGAAAGCTGTATATACAAACACTAATTAACAAACAAATCACACTATATCCCCGCTGAATACAGAATGTGAATATGACTCTTTATTATCCTGTTAGCAATTGCAACCTTGCTGCTTGTCTTGTTAAACCAGATTTCCCACGTGGGCTCTTTATTTGTGGATAGAGACGCTTGTGTCCCTGCATAATTTAATTATGTGATTTGGAAGTACAAATCTTCTGGTCATTTGAGTTTGCTTTTCCTAATCTTTCACAAAAGGCAAGCTTCATCTTTTTACTTTTTCCTAACACTAAATGCATTGGTTTGATTATGCATATCAAAGCATATGACATGCATATCAAAAACATTGTCTTTTCCTACGGTTTCAAGATTAACATGGTCTAAACTGTGCATTTCTGTGCAAGTGAAATAGTAACACAAGATACTGAGAAGTTAGAAATGTATGTAGCGATTGCCTGAGATGAAGGAAAACAGGTCATCACAGTCGTGGGTTCTGACTCATGTCTCCTGAAGGCTTGTAAGCAATTCACTGAAGTCCAGGCTTTCCAAACCCAAAATGTATCTCATTACATCCCCACGCTGGTCTGGCCCTGGCCTGGATGTCGCATCCATTCTGTCATTTCATTATTTCTGACAAGCTGGGGTTTCAAAAAAAAAAGATGGGTTGGATTTATACCACTGGCTTTCCCTTCTGTTCATTAATCACTGCACCATGGAGGCTTTGGCCCAGCTTCCACCAGCTCTGAAATCACTTTGTCACAGAATTAGGGTTGAAGTCTTTTCTTACAACAGAATGACATCATTTTAGTTGTTGCTTGCCTTTGCTTTGGGGGACACAATAAGTTCAGTGTCTGGCTATGACACTAAGTATTCCCATAAACTGTATATAAAAAAAAATCAGATGAGGCTTACAAGTCAGAACCTGGCAACCAACAAGCTGATTCAAGAGCTGTGTATATGGCTAATCTCTGCACAGACAGGCAGACCAGCTGCACTGCCCACTTACCTGCTGTTGCTTTGCTACTTACTACAAACGCACGGTCAGGCCATATTAAACAACATTGGAGGTTCTAAACAGTCAGAAGGCAAAATGCTCCAAAGGTTTGAAGACATGACTTCATGACAGCCCAGAACACAATGACACAGTTTCTAGACATTTTTTGAAACATCAAGAAAGTGGAAGAAGAGACGGTGAAGTTCAACTGCTAAATACAGACACCAAACACACCTGTGCTCTCTGATGGCTAAAACATGTCCGAGTGGTGAATACCATGTCTTTAGTTACAATTTTTCTCCTTTTGGTGAGTGATAAAACTATTTCTACCCATTCTTTTTCTTTTCCCCAGCAAAGGTGTGTTAAGATTAATCACCTGAAAGCAAAAGTACAGCCTAATTGATCAATCACCTACTAATCTGAATCAGACAGACCCTGACATAGCTCATCTTGTTGTCTTTACTAGATGGCCGCTTAAAACAATTATTCATTAAAGAAGTGGCCCTTTCTGTTTGATGTTGTGCCGCTGCTCTTTTTCCCTGAACCATGACAAGAATAATATTATTTTTGATAAAAATGTTAATTTCTTCTGACATTAACATCCCCTGTTAAAGGCAAGGTGGAGTGCTGCTTCTATAACTTGTTATGTATTACAAGGCGCTTTCAGAATAAAAGAAAATAATTCTACTTTTATTACCTTTTCCTGCACCTTTAGAGTTTTCTTTGTCAACACTTTAGTGGTGCCATAGTGTAGTAGTTTACACAGTCACCTAACAACGTCACAACTCCAGCATAAAAAAAAAAAAGGCGGCCAAATCAAATATGTGGCACTACGTGCTGTGGTGACCTCTTGTGAGTAAGGCGGCAGCTGAAATTGACTTTCTTTCATTCTTTGTTTCTTTTATTTACTTATCTTTGTGTGATTTTGTTCCAAGTGTTCCATTTGGCACATGTAAAATGTATGAACTGCTTATTACAGCCAAGGGGTCCATTTCTGAACGTATGTGAAAAACATTGCTTGGAGAGTGAGGGGTGGTTTTGATGCTCTGCAGTGAGTTTTCGTCTGCTGATTTGTTTCATTTTTGCTTCACTTTCTGGTGTGTATTTAAAAAAAAAACAAAAAAAAAAAACACACATTTGGCATAGCTTGCATAACTGATGCAGCAAAATTATGACTGATCTATTCAGGAAGTTCACTTTTTAATTGAAGAGCTTTTTTAACTGGCTTTATTTGCTGTATTATGAAGTCAAGAGGGTTAATATTTGCATTTGTTTTCTCTGCATTATAAATATATGCAATAATATATTGTTATACGTATTTTTTTTTCCCTTGGGGTGTGTGTGTGTGTGTGTGTGTGTGTGTGTGTGTGTGTGGAGCTGAAGGTGAATGTCACGTCACACCAGAGGTGACAGACCCGAGGTTTGTGTGCTGTATGAGTAATGGGAAGGTTCGTGCCACCAACGATGCCCGTCAACCCCTCAGAGCACGATGACTCTTATCACTAAACTCGTTTCTGCTTCCTGACCTTTCAACAGTCAACCGCTAACCTTTCTCAACCCCCACAGAACCCCAGCAAAAGAAACCATTTCTTCTTTGCATATGAGGTATGCTGCAGAGAATTGAAGAACAGAAATCTGCCAGATCGATGGAAAAACTAAGGATAAAGGAGCGGATCAATCACTGTTAAATCAAGAATGTCTAGCTGTTGAAAATTACCACCAGACTCTCTTCAGCTCTAAAAGATTTCCATCATATTTCTGTTATTTGGGTTTCGTCACTCAAGCATGTATTGTTTGCTTCTTCAGCATCACCCCGAAGCATCAAAGGCCTGTGTATTCAATGTATAGCTTTGATACCACCTCGGTACTACAATGACAAGTGTTTAACTAGCTGGGGGAAATGCCATCAAAACCAATACTGCTATAACAAGTAATGAAAATGTGATGACATTTGTTTGTTGTCATGATGACAACATGGTAAACAAAGTGGAATATTTAGCTCTTTCAAAACCAGATATTTTTCTTAGGAGTTGGCAAATAATAGCCTGAAACACAATTCCAAGTGTCGCTTCATGTCCACCTCAATTACTTTAAGGTCAAAACATATCACTCCATTGTTGACAGCTTTTTGTATTTCCCTCAGGTTACAACAACCATCTTAAAATTGTGTTTTTACTTACTTTTACTTCCCTTGTAAAAGGGACATTTATAAAGAGAAACTTCACAATTATAATTTACAACTGAGGAATGCAAGGAGGTCCTACTTCTCTGACATCATCACTAAAAACAGCCATAATGCTCGGGTCTTATTTTCTACAGTTGACAGGCTAACAAACCCTCCTGTGTCAGTGGCAGCTGAACTTCATTCGACCATGGCCTGCAATGACTTTGCCAAATTCTTCACTGAAAAAATCCAAAAAATTAGACAAGCAATTGGTACATCAACAGCAGATCCAGGATATGTACTGTGTCCACCAAAAAACTGTTTAAACACCATGAAACAGTTTCAACCTATTAACAGCAAAGACCTGGAGGACATCTTAGGTCAACTGAACTCCTGCTGTTTAGATGTCCTGCCAACAAGTTTTTTCAAAAAGGTCTCAAAGACTTTAGAGTCAGACCTGTTACAGATCGTCAACTTTTCTTTATTATCAGGTGTGTTTCCAGAATCACTAAAAACTGCTGTAATCAAACCTATACTGAAAAAGGACAATCTTGACAAGACACAAATGAACAACTACAGGCCGATCTCAAATCTCCCGTTTTTAAGTAAGATCATTGAAAAAGCAGTTTCTCAACAGCTCAGTTACTTCTTAAAACAGAATAATTTCTACGATGCCTTCCAGTCAGGTTTTAGACAGAACCACAGCACTGAAACCGCTCTGACCAAAGTGTTTAATGACATATGTCTGAATACAGACAGTGGAAAAATGTCAGTCCTAGTTTTACTGGATCTCAGTGCAGCATTTGATACAGTTGACCACAACATATTACTCAAACGACTGGAGAACTGGACAGGTCTTTCAGGAACTGTACTAAACTGGTTCAAAACATACGTAGAAAACAGGAAATACTTTGTATCAATAGGTAACTTCACATCTGAGCAGACAAGTATCACATGTGGAGTTCCCCAAGGTTCCATCTTGGGACCCCTTCTGTTTAACATTTATATGCTCCCACTGGCACAGATTATAAACAACAACAAAATAAACTATCACAGCTATGCAGATGACACACAAATATATATCACAATGTCACCAGGAGACCGAGGCCCTGTACAGGCTCTTGGTAAATGCATTGAGGAAATCAATGACTGGTTGTGCCACAATTTTCTCCAGCTAAACAAAAACAAAACTGAGGTAATAGTCTTTGGCGCCAAAGAAAAACGATTACAGGTCACCAGAGAACTTCAATCTATACATCTAAAAACCACAAACCAGGCGAGAAATTTGGGTGTAGTGATGGATGCAGACCTAAACTTAGAAAAACACATTAAGACAATAACAAAGTCAGCTTACTATCACCTCAAGAATATATCAAGGATAAAAGATCTGATGTCTCAACAGGACCTGGAAAAACTAGTCCATGCATTCATCTTTAGTAGGCTTGATTACTGTAACAGCATCTTTACAGGTCTACCTAAAAAATCAGTCAGACAACTACAGCTCATTCAGAACTCTGCTGCTCGAGTCCTCACTAAGACCAAAAAAGTGGACCACATCAGTCCAGCTCTGAGGTCCTTACACTGGCTGCCTGTCCGTCAGAGGATAGACTTTAAAGTTCTGATGCTGGCCTATAAAGCTCTGAATGGTTTAGGACCAAAATACATCAATGACCTCCTGACCCAGTATGAACCTTCCAGATCCCTCAGGTCATCTGGATCCGGTCTTTTATCAGTTCCCAGAGTCAGAACCAGACACGGAGAAGCTGCATTCAGCTTTTATGCTCCTTATATCTGGAACAAACTCCCAGAAAGCCTCAGATCAGCTGAAACACTCAGTTTATTTAAATCCAGGTTGAAGACTCACCTGTTCTCAGCTGCATTTGAATAAAGCACCAAATCCACACTTTAAGCTTAAATTTCAAAACTTACATTTAACTACTGATTTTATCTACTGTTCTGATTTTATCTGTTTTGATTTTATATACTGTTGTTTGTTTGTTTGTTAATTAGTTAGTTTATTTGCTTGTTTTATTCAATTTTAAATCATGCTTTTTATTTGTTCTTGTTTCTAATGTCTCTGTAAAGCACTTTGAATCACCTTGTTGTTGAATTGTGCTATACAAATAAACTTGCCTTGCCTTGCCTTGTTGCTGTCATGAAGAAACTGACTTCAGATTGTTTAAGTGTATTGAGACAATCATCATTTGATGTAATCAAAGTTGCAAAAATGCTATTGATATTACTATTACTCCTACTACTACTACTACTACTAATAATAATAATAATAATAATAATAATAGGTTTTTATGGTATTAAAAAAAATAAAAAATGAAGTAATTAATTTAAAAAAAAATCCCAGGTTATTTCTGAAACAACTCCAGCCGAGACTGCATTTTTGCAGTTTTCACAAATATAGATGACAAGGAATGTGTCATCCTCCACCGCAGCACAAACCCCAGTCTGCAAATGCTTGTGTTGTTTTATAGTTCCAAAATATAGAGACCAAAATGACAGTTTGAAGATAAATATTGTGCAGCAGCAAACTCTGTTTGTGCTCTAGTTCAAGATTCTCAGTCTTATGTTTTGGTAGCCGGTCCAGTCATGCATGTGGGTTCCATTTATGCAAAGACAACAGTTAAAAATATCATAAAGAGAAATTTTCAGACAAGTACTGTATAATTTGTATAATTATGTGCAATATCGTCAGCTCAGTGGAGAGTCTCTAGTGCATGTTTGCTGGTATCCTCTGCTCTTCATTTAATATTGCCTCTTGACAAGCCTTTATTCAATCTGCAGGTATTAAAAATGTACAGACAAGAAACAATTATATTTTAAATAAAGACAAATATTTAAGTTGGAACAATAACTCCAATATTTCCAATATTCTCCATCTACACTTGACATGATCACATGACAGCTGTCCTAATCCACCAGTTGATGTGTGTACATGTGCGGGTCATTATAATAGCTTCTACTCAAAAATATCCTGACTTTATGGCCCAGCTAGTCTTTTCTTCCCAGGAAGGTGAAACACCAATACCAGGAAATGGTTGCCAAAGTTGAAAATTAATAAAATTTTTTGATCATTTATTTTCCTGGCATCGAAAAGGTGCCGCTCTTGGCAGCAAAAATTTCCTCCTCAGTTGCCATATCACAATGGTGAGCGCAGGAACACCAGAGTGCCAGCTTTTAAAACTAGATGACGTTCAGCTGTTCTCACTTTTCAAGCCGCTGGGCTTCCAGAGCATGAGCATCATTAACATGTTTGAGAAAACCAGCACACATGGATTAATACTCAGGTCGATCATGGCACAAAGCAAATTGCAGTTATTTAAACGGGGGTTCCAGGCAGCTAAATTCTGTTTGCTTTTCCTGTAAAGTTATCATATCCCATAAAGTAACTAAAGCTACATTAATGGGAAATATGAAAGCATAAAACACATTTTCTATCGGATGAGATGTGCATATAGATGACCTCAGCAGGTTAAATGGACTCCACTTCTTGGCTATTTTATTAATGAATTGCTGCTGCTCCTGTTCCGCTGGTGCCTGGCACTGCTCCTCTAAAGCTCTAAACACACCATCTGACATCATTTAAAATCTGGCTCTCTCTCAGTGCATCAGGGCTGATGCTTCTCAGGAGGACAGAGAGGGGGATGACTTGGCTGCCTGTAATTCAGGATGAAACTCATTCTCAGTAATTTTCCAGCAGAGAATGTAAAACCACAGGGTTTTGTTGTGCTTGCAGAAAAATGTGAAAGTGTGATAACATATTCTATAATGACAAAAGTGTAAGTGGAGGACGTTTTGATAACATCATCAGCCTCTGCAGGGGTGCGGCTGACACCTGGATGCTATTGGAAGAACAGCGGCAAAGGCAATCAAAGAACAAATCAGTGGCTGAAGGAAAAGCGAGCCCTCCCAGATGCTTATCTCAGACTGGTCTTTGAGGAAGTGCAAAGTTGACTGGTTGGTATCCATTACATGTGCAGACAAGAGGTGAATGATCAGAGTGCTACAGCACTTCTAGCTGGTTATAAAGCAGCAACATGAAATGGGATCTGTGATAGCAATAAGGAATACTAAACAAGATTCCTATTATAACATCCCACAAAAACTATATTTTACAGTTCTAGAATCAAAAGAGTACAAGGAGTTTCTTGACCAGGTAAATATGGACTGTACTGCTAAGCATTAAGGTTTTATCAACAATGGCATAAGTTAACTATGTGAAAAATAACTATACAAATGTTACTATATCAGACTTCCACGTGAAAATGAGAGCAAATCAAGTTATTAGCTTTAGAGAAGCGGCTGTCTGTGGTTTGTGATGACACTGAACTTGAGTCTTTGACAGAGCTCCACAGATAGCTAATATACCAGCGTCACACTCAGACACCTCATTAAGGTCAATTACATGTAGGTGTCTGTAATTATGGAGAATAGAGGGCATTTTTTAGAGGCTCTCTCAGCTTTAGATATTCTCTTCATTTGCCTTGATTCATACTGGCATGAAACTATTCTGCTTATGAGGAAAATTTTAAAAACACCCAGTAAATTTTGGAGTGGAACAGAATCACCTCGTTTAAAAATACGTGATTAGCAGAGGACGCATTCTCTGAGTGCCCTTACAGCTCAGTCACAGCTTCAGTCATTTTGTTTTGTAACTCTGCAGTTTCAGAAAGTGTTGCTCTCATCTACCTGCTTTCCCAACCAGTAGTGTCACCTGACACTGTTCCTCTTTCCACTCACCTTTCTACTCAGCTAAAAATCCTGCAGTCTACACAAAGGTTATATATTTGGTTTTTCCACTAGTTCAGCATATAGTCTCCTATACAGTGAATCAGCTAATTTCAGGTGCTATAAATGTTATCCACTCACTACATGCTGCTCTAAACAAAGGCACATTACACACCAAAAAGTAGGGCAGAGAAGTTGCACACTACAGACATCAAACAAGACTTCTTGCACTTACATAGAGCTCCTGTCACTCTTCTACCAGCTTGAGAAATGTGAACAGATTTGTATTTTTATTCTAATGTTGTGGAACGAGATATCATCTATAGCACTTGATTATCCAAAAAATGATGGCACAAAGCGAGTATGCAAGTAGAGTCTTAAATGTAACAAGGGTTTCCTAGGGGGGTCCAGTTCAATTCAATTCAGTTTCATTTATCTAGTGCCAAATCACAATCGCAATCTCCTCAAGGTGCTTCAAAGTATGTAGCAAACATTTACACAGACCAATAACCATGTTACAATAATGTGTCTACTATTTTGGATGCGTGACAATGTGCCATCAAGTGAATAACACTCCAATCACAGAGGCTTAGAGACTGGTCAGTGGCCATCTGGCAACCACCTGTTGCTAGGGAAAAGCATATATTCTGTCTTTGTGATTGATTTGGTTGCCAGCATACTGCTGCAATTGAATGGATGGGATGAACTTGTCAACAAAAAGTAGTGAAACTGTGAGAAGTGTGACACGAAGCAACAATAGAGAAGTTTTCCCTTCAAAGTTTCAGCGCAGTGCCGCAGCCAACATGTTTCTTTTACTTTGAAGGTGAATCTTTTCCATTGTCAGTTTGTGTCACACGCTTTCACGTGTTATTACTGCTAAGGTGGTAATTAGCGAGTTGAGACAAACATGAAAAACTACACCCAACCACATTATGTGATATACATACTTTAAAAAATGAGTGTTATACTGTATGGAAAATAACCTTTGTTCTGTGAATTGGTTTCAGGAGTGGGTAAGACTGAAATTTTGTTCCATTAGGAAGACCAAGCCAAATACAGTCTTGAGGCAGTTTTATATATCCAATTGGAAAAGCAGCAACTGCTGCTTTGGGCTTTAAGTTTGGTCATTGAGTTGTTATTACTTGTTGGAGATTCAAGGAATTTTGCTCACAACCTGGAATTCTAATCTTCTAATGTTTTCAAAGAGGTTAGAAAGGCTGAAAAGAATAAAGCAAATATACCACCTTGAAATATTTCCCAACAACTAGTCTAGGTGAAATCTAAACAGTTCACTGCAATAGTATTTGATATTCAGATGTACTGTACTTTGGATACAGGAGAGGGATGAGCATCTTAAACTTGACTCATTCATCCTGAAACGTCACAAGAATAAAGCTTTTTCATTAAATGAATTATGACAAACTAGGGGCACTGTGTTTAAGAAACAACAAATTTACACCTGGTGCAAAAGTCCTCTTGCAGCCCAGCAGACTAAATGCTATGACAGTTACTGCTCCCATGGAAGTAAAGCCCAGAGCCACAGATGTTACTCGGGATACAGAAAGAGGTAGGGACACACAAGGCTTACAACTAACAGAGCCTGAGAGCTACTGGTGTTCAGAAACTGTGACGCAGCACTCGAGGCAAGGAAGTTCAAGGCAGTGAGTGGACATTAGTGAGATGGTTTTTTTGCTGGGAATTCTGATTATTATTTTAATGGGTTATTTGCAGAATATAAGAAAATTAATTGTATTCCAAAGCTTATTTGTCTTTCTCGTCTGTAAGCCCACTAAAAGAAATTTCTGCAGACGAAGAGGAGAAAATGAATGAACAACATTGTACACACAAAAAAATGTCAGTCAACATGATAGAAAGCAGTTGGGCAGCAATGTGTAGACATACACCACAGACAGTGTAAATAACTAACTTGTGATTATTAATGAGTTTCATGTTTTAGTTAATAATATTAAAAACTAGAGATTGAGCACCAAAAGGAATCGTGAAATTGTTTAGGTTACATTTACACTAAGGAAAATGAACTGATGACCAGGTGTTATCAACTTGCAACATCCATCCCTTTTCCAGTGGTTTCAGGTCTGAGACCACTAACCAATCAGGTGCCATCTTCAAACCAACAAAACAGCCATAAAATAGGGATAAAAGAGCAACAATACAGAGTCAACTTTGTATAACTTTTTAGTTTAAATGGGTCAAGTTGGCAGTTACATTCAATATGTTTGCGATAATACCGCGATTAATTGTGATAAATCACAAATCCGTTGTCGTCTGTTGCCAGCCAAGAGTGGACTCGCAGAATCTGCAATGGTTGCGACTTTCTCAACCACAGACTGGGTCAGATCTAAAGTGATCTAAAATACTCATGAGAACTGAGACTTGGGTGGAGCACAGGATTCATCCGGAGAGTTACTTTGTCACAAACTATTCTACTGTATAAACCTGAAGTCTGTAATAATAATAATAATAATAATAATAATAATAATAATGGATTGCATTTATATAGCGCTTTTCGAAACCCTCAAAGCGCTTTTACAATTCCACTATTCATTCACTCTCACACACTAGTGGAGGCAAGCTACAGTTGTAGCCACAGCTGCCCTGGGGCAGACTGACAGAAGCGAGGCTGCCATATCACGCCATCGACCCCTCTGACCATCACCAGTAGGTGGCAGGTGAAGTGTCTTGCCCAAGGACACAACGACCGAAACTGTCCAAGCCGGGGCTCAAACCGGCAACCTTCCGATTACAAGACGAACTGCCAACTCTTGAGCCACGATCGCCCTTGTGTGTGTAACAGATGACGTGTACGATGTGTAGACGAAGACAAAGCAGTATTAACAGATAATGTCAGATCCAAAGCCATCTGTGTGTTAATGAATCGTGTGAAACTGAATTGGAGTTATGCACCAGGGCTGCTGTCCCATTTTGTGAAGTTTGAAGCTCTTGCAATAAAAAAAAATCTTTGTAGAAATGTTATGCACACAGTTTGTTGGTTTTGCTGTGATGGGCCAATAGAGAGGAGAGACAGAGAGAGCGAGAGCAGCCAGCCTCGTGAGTGAAAAGATCTTGACCTGATTGTCATTCACTGCATCATCAACAGTTACAACTTGCAGTCCATGATGCTGAAAATACATTACAGAGCAGAGTCATTTTTGCATATTTTAATTCTGGTAATTCTAAATCATTTGTATTGTAGCATTTGACTGCATGTGTCTAAAGGGGAAAGCATGAGACTGGGAACACTAAGCGTATGAATTCAAGTAATGCTAACATCTTATAAAACAAAGGTAGAAACATGAATGTTGTTCTGTGTTTGCACACTGCTGAGAAAAGAGGGAAGGGGGTGTAGAAATGAGACTAAAAGTGTGAAACACTGGAAAATAAGGCTACGTTCACACTGCAGGTCTTAATGCTCAATTCAGATTTTTTGATCAAATCCGATTTTTTTGTCTGCTTGTTCACACTACAAATAAAATGTGACAGCAAACGCGCTCTAGTGTGAACCCTCAAAGCGGCCCGCATGCGCAAAAGAAGACGTCACACAACGCGCTCTGTTTAGACCCAGACCAAACAGTATTGTTTGACTGATGGCCTTAATATAAAGACTTGTTTCGGACTTTACGTTTCCCAATTTGCTTTAAGTTATAAAGTTATTTTGTTATTTACATATGGCCTAATAATTGTCCTTATTGCCGTTTTAGAGAGGAGCGGTGCTTCAAAGGATAGTTGCAGATTTCTGTCAGAATCTGCAGATTATACAGGACAAATAAAATGTTCACGTTTCTCCAATGTTGTCTTCCCAACAGTTTCACTGACATCTACACTGGATGGCCCGAAAGCGTTCGCGATGTCTTCTCCGGCACTGATAATTGCCGTCTGTCTTGTGTCAGAGACGTAAAAGACGGATTTAATGCAACATGACCAGTCTATCAGCAGTCGCTTTCTAAAACATCAGATATGTATCGGATTCAGTACCACATACGAAAATGACCCAGATCGTATTTGAAAATATCAGATTTATGCCGTTCACACTGTCGTACCATGATCAGATATGGGTCGCATAGGGTCAAAAAAGTCGGATTTGATGCGCTTTCGCCTGCAGTGTGAACGTAGCCTAAGATGCACCTTGCATCAGGATTCCCCTGCTCCCTCTTTCATTTCAGTGCTCCGATAAGTTCAGCTCAGTCCTGCTCCGTTTCAAAAACCACCAGTGTTATTGCAGAGTAGATTTGTAGGGCTCTAAATATTCAGTAAACAGTGACAGTACAAAGAGTGACAGTACACTGTTTACTCAGGGCAAAAGTGTTGGCACAGAGCTCACAGCTTTGAGCCATCCACGGGTGCCAATTATGCACCTCTTCGGATAACACCCCCCCCCCTCAAATCAAGCAAGTAAAAAACTCCTAGCAGCAAACTCACACACATACCAGGTGCAAAATAAGACATGCTTTTCTGCATTCAGTTTAACACAATTTGCTGTAAATTGCTAGTTAGAAACCTCAGGAACTTGGCTTTGTGTTTTCTTATCTGATATAGCAGGTATTTCTGCAGGGTACCGGTTTACACATTTACTTAACAACTGCAAGGATGGTGGTTCGAACTGGTTAAAACTAGCTGGGGACACAAATCCCCTGGGGGGTTGTGTGGAAATCTGCCGAATCATACATGAGGACCTACCCACTGCGGCAATCCCCTTGTGACAAAGGAACAGCCAAAAGTAGTTTTTACCACATGATGGACCAGATGAGTTGTGGTCATTGGCATAGACTGACTGACTGATTGCAGCATGTTAGCAATCTGTCTGCATTTAATTCTTCGTCTAACCTTCACCAGTCTGAGAGTAGTTGCAGTCAGATTGGGTGACCTTTTTTGGAGGTAGCCTGAGTTTGAGGATTCTGCACGCTCAACCTCTAAGTGATCACAACTTTTGCCATCAGCCCTAGAGAGACAGCAATTACTTGCCAGTTAAGGATTTTCCTGATCACACTAGTGTGACCGAGTCCTTACTGAGGTCACACAATGAGAGGGATGAGGGTCATAACATTTTATCCAATACCAAGTCTTTTTACAATCAGAGTCACCCCCTGCTGGCCATTAAAGAATGCAAGTTTAAAGCATTTGCTTCAATTTTTCAAATTCAGGAGTTACCTCCATCTTTTATACATTTCACATCATACATAAAGTATCCAACAAGCTAGTGTTCAAGAAAATGTTTGCTTAGTAACAATACAGTCATAGTCCAGTTTTGTACTGGCAAATAAATGAGACAAACTAGCTATATTATTGCTGGTGCTTAAAGCTTTTATCTAATTAATGCTGTTGATAAAATAGCACAACCTAATGTGTGATAAAGTCATTATAGTAAATATGAGCACAGCTGTGATACGGGCATAAACCACAGTTCCACAACAGCCCTTAATCTAGGATTAAATCTAGCTCAAAGGGTAGCCTGATGTTAGCTTTTTGCTCCCTTATGTAGCTTGTGTCTTTGAAGAGACATGAAATGGATTTTTCATATATAAATTGTTGATTTTGCTTTACCTTGCAACAAAAAATGTGGCATAGACTAGCAAGCTTTTAGTACTGTGTTCTCAGTCAAGATTCCACTGTCTGTGCGTCTTCAGTACAGCGGGAGCTTGTTCCAGGGATCAGTGGGATAACTTCAACGGCATTTTGTCTTGCTATTGTTCACTATATGTTCATCTTCCTGCAAAAATGGATGCAGAGATGATGGTCTTACCGAAATGCAAAAACAAACTAAGCACGCCATGCTTGTACTTACCATGTCATGTAATGTCACTTGACACATTTACAATTCATAGTACTGCGACTTTACCTCCGAGCCATAATTCTTTCCCCCCTCCCATTCCACTTGTCTTTCATCTATGGTTTATAGGCTTTACATACTTAAATTTTCCTTTCATCTTCCGATCCTCTGAGGAAATCGGTGTCAGCCGACAGAATGAGGGAAACTGTGAGATTCATCTGATTCAGTGTAGCATGAATCAACCTGAGATTCAAATTGACACTTGTGTATCTGCAGAAATGCACATGAGCATGTGTGCGCAAGCGTGTGTCTGGATGTGTGATTGGAGGTAGGTCATTTCTTGGTCATAAAAACAGACTCTTGTTCAAAGACAGTTACAGCATCTGACAGGCTGTGTCTAACATGATAATGTGTTTAATGCCCCCGATACATGTGACAAACTACATATATTTTCAAGGAACAACACTCAGCACTTTGAATGCATCAAACAAACAAAAAAATTAACTAACGCTTTATCTCTTTCATTCCGTCTCATTTTTGAGATGTAATATAAAAAAATAAAGTGTCTCTAGTTTTAAGCTATTTTTCTCATGTCACAGAAATCATTGAACAGTCACAAAGACAGACAAAGACTTGTCTTCATCATCATCAGAAATGCTTTCACCATTAAAATTTTTTCAGGTTTCTCGCAAATATGGGAAAAATATAAAGCGGTGTCTCTCGAAAGCTTTGATTTTGATCTAATTCTTAGCTCTATGTTATAAGGGGAAGGGAACTAAGCCATACCTGCAAGCGATTCTTTTTGTTCTTTAGCCCAAATCTCACTCCTGCCTTTCCAACAGGTTGAAAATTTAATGTGTTTTTAGGCATCCTGGAATGTAACCAATGTGCACTCCACTGTGTAGAGAAGGAGAATGTAACCCAGTTTATTTTCTGTAGCTGTAATTTATATATTTATGCTAAGTGCCTCACACGCAGGCTGCCGATAGATGCTACAATTTACCAATGTTCCCTAAACACCTTACAATTAGGCTGTTGCTAGAAGGTATTTATTTTGGATGAGCATATAGAAACAGTCAGCCAAATGGTGAAGCTTCATCAGGCAGTGAGCAACACAGGAACAGACATCTGTTTTTAGAGGGGTGGCAGGAAACAAAATAAATACTTAAAGTCACTGAGACTGAAGATTTTGTTTGTGCATTGGTGCTTTGGATTAGGTGATTCGAGTGTGATTATATAGCTTCCACACTCTGGCACGTCTTGCATTTGGGATCGCTTGTGAATAATGCAGGAACCCCTCCAGCCGGTCTATAACACCCAGCACCCTTCCCACCCTATTCATTAAAATCAGACCAGCAGTGCGTCAGTCATGGTCTCGCAGAGTCTTAAAATTGGATCTTTATTAATTGCATCCTTAACCTGCTGGTCTGTGTGATTTTTAAACAACAGAGCACTGCCACTGTCAGAGAATGGTGTGTTGTTAGTCCAATAGCTCTGCAGGTTTTCTACTTTAATAGAACAATATACACAGCAGCAGAGCCTTTAGCATATATGTACTGTTTACTGTTAATATGTACTGTAATATCTTTCTGAATTTGCTTAATCCTGAAATATTAGTAATGGTCTTTATTGAAATAAATGGCATCTTGCTTAATTGCAGTGTAAGCAAGTGCATGGAGTTCTGGGTCATTCAAAGAATATTTAAATAAGATAAAGTCGTGTAAAAGTAATTTTCCTGGGTTGCAATTCAGTCTGCTTGCAGTTTAAATGTGTAGACATATCTCCGTATTTAAAACTGCAAGTGAACGTATCTGAACAACATGGTAAAGGTTTGACGATAATAGCAGGGAAATGCCTGCCGAGTAAAAGCTTTTCAGAATTATTGAAAACACTATCAGAGCCACTTAAGTAAAAACCATGTCAATAGAGGGGGTTTTCAGTGCAACATTGAAGTGGAAGAACAAAAGAGAGACTAAAGAAAAGGAAGGCAGAATTATGTCTGATAAAGACTTTTGTTTTTCACAAAAGAAAAAACGCCTCGCTTTGAAATTGTACAACTTTTGGTTTTGTTTACCCAGTAAATGCCAATGAAAAAGGACTAAAATTAAGTGTTTCAAGTCTGCCTGCACAGATTATGTATAGTTTTTAATCAATACGTTTAGGCCAAAAGAGTGAAGGGGGGTAGAAATATTCCAGATATATCTGAGGTGCTCTAATTATTAGAAGATTGATTATTATCATTATTTTTATGTGAATGTTGTCTAACACAAGCCTCAGACTAACCCTCACATCCAAAAAAGATCATCTTTAAACCTCAACCACTTGTGGAAATTGTCATCTGACTAAGGGAAAAGTGGCTTTGATTCTCCAAGGGTTTCCAACACTAATCAATCCACTCTGCTGATTGCATCACTCAGTGCAAAGATGGTTCATTGCACCTGTCATCATTACTTGTATTTACTTTCAGCTTCACCATCTGGGTATAAGATTATTTTAAATGTGTTTCTATAATAAAACACAACTCCCAACATCAACCAAGCAGCAGCAAACCTTTTAATTCACAGTGGTTTGAGGACTTATTAAACATTTATGATACATCACAGGGGTGAAAATCTATTCTACAACAAACAAACAAACCACATTGTTTAATAGCTATGAACATGTAAGTTAGTTTAGCATATATCCTAATATAGAAACATTTTGGACAATGCATTTTACTATTTGCATATCAGAAAGGTGTCTGGAAGTGGCGAAAGCAAAGGCTCAGCTATAAATGCAACAATTTCAGTACAGCCCAAGCTGTACTGCTAATTGTGTTTACTGCTTTTTTTATTTCCTATCTACATATCAACTGATTATCAAACTGAATTAAAGCTGGGGTGTAACGGAAAGAAAGTTAGAAGTTCTGCACATAGGTTATTAACATTTTAAAATAAAGGACTATGTATTTGTTCCCTTTTTTGGAACATTAAAAGTGAAAACTTTAATAGAATAGGACATAAGATGATTTACATTATTATGTCAAAACACAATTAATGGAAATGCAGTTTAAGATGGAAAAATGCACCAAACTTCCTCATTTATAGCCCTGCTCTGACAAAAAAAGAACATGCACAATACCCCCACAGCTATTCTTCATTTCTGGACAGAATAATCCAGTTTTTTTATGCTTTTCACCTCTTTGAATGAAGGACAAAGAACTTCATAGAGCATTAACTGAGTAAAACAAAGCAAAAGTTAAGCAAAAAACACCCATTTAATGAGCTTTCTCTATTACATAATCTATAAAAATCAACATCAGTTATTTGCTCCTTAAAATCATTACATGAGTTTACATTCAGAATGCAATCAGGTTAGGTATGAATATATGATAGTGGCCAGCTGGGCATCCAGGATACCCAATACTGAGGTTCCATCACAGGCAGGTCATTGTTAAGACGCAGACCCATATCGGCCAGATGGACTGTGGAAGTAGTTCCAGTAATGCTGAACCAACGGAATCAATTCTCCTTCATGCTGTCAGCTTGCACAAGCTGCTACTAGAAACCTACTAAATTTCTAGCCTAATGCTGTTGACAGATGAAAATATGAAGTGGAGTCCTGAGGTGAGAAAGTATTGGTTGTTATGTTTTTATGTGCCAGTGCAGTCAAATATCTAAATGAAATAACCGATTTCCATCACATTACTTCACCACAGAAGCTCCCCAGCACTCCAACAGCCTTTTAGCAGCTGGTTAATCCCTTGTTCAGATGCCCAGTATGATGACAGAACTGTGCAGTTTCCCTAAAAATTCAGTAAGGTTCTTCAAATACTTTCTAAACAGAATCACCGTTTCTGTAACCAGCAGACTGTTCCATAATCAAACCACCAGCAGTGATAATTATCTAAACAAAAACACAAATAAAAATATGGAAAAATATATCGATCATTTCCAAGCTTTCTTTTCTCGTGCTGAAAATTACTATAAAAATGTAAAAGAACATAAAGTTGGGGCGTTCAGTAGGCTAGTAAGCAAAAGCTTTAGAGCATTAAAATCAATTGCATTCCCATGCAAATTCCCATGTTTAATCAAGCTGCTTGGAAATGGAGATTTTCAATTTACTGCCGAAGCCTGAATTGATTGCACATCAAATGTTTAATTAAGCCTGCACGAACTGACAGAAACTAACACTAGTGTCTAAAGTCGAGCGATCAATAAGCATAAGCTGCGATTTGCAGCACTGTTGATGCAGTTTCATGTGTATCAGGTGCGCATACAGTACTCTGCACGCATTTAAATGACTACAACACAAAACAAATACATTTTTAAAAAAAATAGTCTAAACTAGACTTTTAATCGGGTGTCGATGGCGCAGAACAACGCGACAACACAAACAATCGATCAGCCAATGCAACAAGAATCAATTGTGCTGCTCCGAAAAGTTGTAGCCGCTCTCTTACCTTCACAGAGAATTATAAGGCGGCCGTCTTTACGCGCTTCCTCACTTCTGAGGTGGAAAAGGTCGGTCAGTGCTGAAATTCTGCAGAAGCGAATCGAGCAATTTCTTACTAAAGCACGGGTGTGGACGCGGTTTTAAAAAGCTGTCCCTGTTCCGCTGCCAGAGAAAGGAGGCGGCGCAGAGAAGTGCACGGATTCTCTCAGACCCTCATCTGATGCTCAAGTCTCTATTTTCCTTCCTTTCAAATCGCACATGCTGTCATTGTCACGTGACCATTCCCCGTTCGCTAATACGCTCCCTTCTACACCTCCGTCCATGCACACTGGATAATGGTTCGGCGTACTATGCAGTCTTTAACAGCTGGGGAGAACACACATTTGCCCTATATGCACTATGTATTCTTTGCATGTGATTAGCGTCTGTGAATGCAGCGCAAGCAAAACCGCAAAAGAACAGAAGTAAAAGTAATTAAATGGTTAAGTAATTAATCACACCATTCATTAGATACTCACCTAAAGAGTAATACTGTTCAAATTGTCTCCTGAGAAGCAGTGTCTTTACTTAAAAACTGAGAGAAAACTAAATCACAGACAGCTCATTTCCTTCAAAATGCTTAATGGAACCATTTTCCTTCTCCACTAAAACCACTTTTGAGCCTCATCCTTCGTTCTTGTCATCTGTGTCCATCAGTGATCTGTGTTATGTTTTATTTTGTGCCTGAGGCACTGCTGATGTGAGGGAATTGATGTTTAAAGCTGCTTGGAGCCACATGAATTCAGCTTGTGAAATTATGGATCCCACGTGGCTATGAATCAAAATTGCTGTGGCTGACCCACCAAAGCTTCCATCTATTTTCTTAACCACTTATCCGACCAGGGTCAGTGGCGCTGGAGCCCATCCAAGCCAATGTTGGGGAAAGGGCAGAGTATCCCTCAACATGTTCCTAGCCTATTTGAGAGCTGACACAGAGACACAGACAATCACACATATGTATTTATTTCAGAATTTGGAGAGGCAAAGCATTAAATCCACACAGTGCACAGTGGGATATAGTGAAAAGAGACAAAACAAAATGAACAGTTTCATAAAGCTGCTACAATGTATGTAAGTTCTAACTTTTACTTCCTACCAGAAGCAAAACTGGTGCCATTATAAAAAAAAAAGTTTAATTTCTTCCCCCGATAATTTTAGCAACACTTTTGCTCCTTTTAGTCTCATATTTCTTTTTTTTCCAAAGTAGTATCTCAGTGACAAACAACATTTTATCTGCACTGTAACTATCATAAATCTGTGGGCAAGATTCCAAATCTGGGCATGGATTGCAAATCCGTCGGATTATGAATCCGAGAGCACGGTTTATAAACTAACAGAACAGATTTCCACGTGCCTTTTTTCATCAGTCAAATCTAGGAGTCAGAGGTGCTTTAAGACTTCCATGCCCACATTTACAGATGGGACCACTGGCTAGCCTTTTGTGCACCATTTGTGAACTTTCTGTATTAGTGCAGGAAAATTCATCTGTGTTTAGCTTCATTTACTTCAAATAACTGAAGGCTTTAATGTCTGTTCCAAAAAGGTGCACACACTTACAGTTTGATATAGGCAGCACTTTAGATATGCATGATAATGAAAGTCTTGCATAAAGACAAATTACACACACATGGCCCCCTTAAGCACAAATTAGCTCTCCTCATAGTAATGTGACCCTGCAGTTATTAGATTTGCTGTAAGTTCACATTTTGATAAGATTGTGTTGCAGGAGGAAAACAAAGAGTCCAAAATGAAAATGAGTTTATCCTCTGGGGACAAACTTTCATGTTAAGGATGCAGGCATCCAAAACATCAAATGGGTGATGCTGCTGGTGCTCACCAAGAGTCACACAAAAACATGAGAATGTGCATTAAATAGAGAATTGCATGCAGTTACATCATTCACAGTAATGTGGCAAGTTTTTGTTGTAATACTGTGCTCCTAAAGGCCCTGTCTAGAAAAATGCAAAAAGTGAGTGAGTCCTTTGTTGGTTGGAATAGAACATCTAAGCAGGAGACTGCAAGTATTGTATTGGTTATTGCTCTTGTGCAACGTAAAACTCTTGGCTTGTACAGAAAACCCCAAAAACACAATACTGCAGACAGCAGTACAACTACACCTGCAAAATGATTCAAATCACTTGCATCTTTTTTAATGAATAAAAAGGGAGTAAGATTTGAGAAGGGAACTCTCTGTTGACTATGTCCTCTATAATACATGCAATACAGCCTGCAGTAGGTGAGCATCTCTTGTGTAACAGCATTATTTTTGATGCATTTTAATGAAGAGCGTATTACCTCAGCCCTCAAACCTCAGTTTGTGGTACGACTTCTGTTGATAGTCAAAGCCTGAAGGTCTTCTCTGTAAAGTCCCAAATTGAGTTTTTGTGAGGTAACTGGCTTGCTCTTCAGTGTTTAGATTGCATCCTTTTGGCATCGTGCAGATGGTGCCTTTCAAAAGGCTGTGTGGAAATTAGATTCTAACTGAAAAATAAGGAGCTGCAGTAACAGCTGGAGTGCTTTTTGTGCAGATGTGGAGCCATACTGTGTCTGGAGAACTGCTGCGCTAACGCTCACCTCTGCATGTCTTCTGTGGCTTTAACATTCTTGTCTACTTGTTGGTCATAACAATTTTTTTCCCATGTGTTTTGTTTTCTCTTATTTTCCCTTGCAACAGATAATCTCAACTTAAACTTTCTCCTTTTTGAAGCACCTTTAAAAACTTATTATTCACTTTCACCGGAATAAAAACTGATCTTCTTAACCGTAATCTTCTTAACAATTATGCAAACCTATCTAAAAGCAGGGACTGAGGGAACTTTCATACACATCCTTCTACTTCCTGCCACAGTTTGACCTTATAATCCTGACCTCTTATGGTTTTAAAATTCTGCTGGGGCTTACTCTTTGCTCTAACGCTCATACAGTTTATAGCAAACATGACAGAAATTTCTTGGTTCCAACTTTCAAAAGCTGTTTTCACGGCACAGAACTTTAGATGTAGCCAGTGCAAATCATTTGAAAATTATGTTACTGACATAAATTCATACCAGATAGTGATAAATACTGACTGAATGTAGAAAACTTGATTGTCCATTGATTAATGGAAGCCTAGTGGAGCTTTTCTACCTCAACACTTCTATAAATTTTATTATTTCGACTTTAATTTTTTGCAGTTTTTCTGTGCTTTTAAACAAGTCATATTTCATGTATTGTATTTTACGTGTCATGGTCCTGGGCCATGTGGGCCCAGTATTCTTAGTTCCTTGTATTTTTGTATTTCGTTCCTTATTTAGGCCATGTTTTCTGAGTTGCCCTGTTGTGTTGTTCCCTAAGTGTTTTCCCTTCATGGCTTTTACCCCCTGTGTGCCCCTCTGTGTATCTGTGAGCCCTCGTCTCTCCTTATGTTTTATTCCATGTTTCCCCTGCCCATTATGTCTAAGTTCTCCCCGTGCTCTCTCTCCCCCCTGTGTGCCCTCTATGTATTTATGAGCCCTCGTCTCCCTTTGTGGTTGTTTCATGTTTCCCCAGCCCGTTATGTCTGTGTTTTCCCCGTGCTCTCTCTCCTCCTGTCTGAACCTCTGTGCCTGTACATGTCATGTTCAGTTCACCCCGCCCTGTCTCGTTATGATTATCAGTGTCACCTGTGTTCCCCGTGTGTGCCCACTTTCCTCGTTTACCCTCTGTGTATTTCTGTCTGAGTCTCCCTCTGTTCGGCGTCGCGTTCTCCCTCATGTTGTGTGTAATTCTCCCCGTGGTTCGGTTCCTTGTACAGCTCATGCTTTAGTTTTCCCAGTTTTAGGTTATTTTGTATTACTTCTCGTGGCCAGCAATAAAGCTGTGTTTTTTGAGTTTATCCCCGTGTCTGTGAGTCTGCATCTTGGGTCCTTCTCCTGCCTGCCACACAGCAAACCATGACATTACGAGCATATTGCGAGCACTTTAAATGTCTTCAGTTTTATTGTGGTCATATTTTTCAATATTGCAGCTTTTATTAAGACAGCCACAGAGGAGAAAAATTCGGATTCTTGTTTCTTGTAGGAAAATGGTCGATCTTAAAATCATGTTCATACTGTATGAAGTCCAGCTGGTCTGAGATCAGATATTCGGCAAATTGATATTGACTTTTTGGAACACCTGAGGCTTATTGAAAACAATTCACTCATCTCTTCTGACTCAACTGACATTATCTGGGAGGTTATTAGATTTTTGTGGCCTTGGAAAATTGAATCTAGGAAATCACAGTGCAACATTGGGAGCGCAGGCTGCGGTTATGGATGAATGTCACTTGAAAGTTGTGAAAGTAGAAAGGCACTCTGTCTTAATATTGCCCCAGTATGTATGGAACATACACTTTAACATGGTGACAGATTACTTTGTGAAAATTGTATTATACTACTATACTACTGACATACTGCAATCTTGTATAATTCAAGGAATTGCAAATCAGTTTGTCATCCTAAACCGTAATACTGAGAAACTGCTCATTTGCAAAAGGCAATTTCCATTATACTTTTTTTTTAAATTATTGGTTACTTCCTACTTCCTTTTGTTCCTTTTGTTCCTTTTATATAAAACCGAACTCATTCGCCATTCAAAGCAGTGCACTGTTGTGATTTTCTGTGACGGTGTAAACATTGTGCAGATTGAAAGTTATATCCAGGCTGAACAGGCTTGTTCCTGCCTTGGGCCGAGTGAGGTCACATTCTGCCTGTCAGGGAAAAGAGCGTCAAGGCCTCCTAATAGATCTGTATTTATTATTCAGACCTTGACTTCATGTTGAACAGACACATTGCAGGGAGATGTCAACATCATGTGCCTGTAACAAGCTGGACTGTCATTCTGTTTTGGAGATCGGGTTAATGAGTGGGAAGGTTTTAGTTTTGCTGTCAAGTAGAACAACCTGAGTGGTGATTTCCACTCAGGTCTACAATCTGATCTAGAACATATCATTTTTTATAATGCAAGATTAGAGATAATTACTTCTCTCTCCAGCACATTTTAATACACATGTCATCGGTCAAATGCTAGGAGTAATTCAGCTAAAAAAGATTAGATTACTCACACATCTTTCTGTTAAAGCAGCACTGCCTAACTATTGTTGAACAATCCCCGGTGTGAAAACCAGCAGTAAGGCCTCATTTCCACAGACAAAGAGAAGGGTTGGCATCCTCCCGGCAACCGCCAGTTGCTACAGAAAAATGCATATTCACTAACCAGTTAGTGGGTAGCTGCTGGAGGTTGCTAACAGCTGCTAAGCTGCACTGAAAACCTCCTTGCAATTGCTTTGGTCACTGGCAGACTGTCAGTGTTAGTGAACTCTTTACTGGGAAGTAGTGAAACTGTGAAAAGTGTAATGCAAAATGGAAACAGACCATTTGCCTTCAGAAAACCTGCACCTCTCGAAAGCATTTTAGTTGCAGGAATGGGGCAAGTGGTTTACTTTAAAAACAAACATTCTCCTCTTCCAGGTTCCAGGTGGATTTCACTACTGCTCAGCTAGTTAGCAGGTGTTTGCAGACATGCGATTCTGTGCCATGCAAGCTACACTATCAGCAATCAAGGCAACTTGGTAGCAACCAAAGCAATCACAAGGAGGTTTTTGGTGCAAAGAATGATTATTACAGTTCAAACCCACTATCTCCTTTTTACCAGTTAGGGTACCAGTGTTTTTTTCAAAATTGATGCTGATATTTCTAACAAAATATGTGCATGTTGTCAAGTCAAAGTCAAAGTAAACTTTATTGTCATCTCTGCTATATACAGTACAGTATATAGAGAGACAAGATGACCAGTCTCCAGTTCCATTCAGTGCAAAAGAACAACAATAAATATAGAAAGAGTAAGAAATAAATATACCCTTTAAGACTAAGGTAAGGGGAGTAAATATACACTTTGAGGTAAAAATGGTTAATAGCAGTCTAAAATTTACAATTTAGAATTGTAAATTTAGCTATGAAGCAAAGCTGAGACAGTTAGCTCAAAAACGAGAAACAGTGGGGGAAAATCCTTTATCCTTACTTTTTTTAGGGACATTATCATCCAGTGGGATTAAAAAACCCATCATTAAGATTGCTGGAAAACTGATGGAAACATGAAAATAATAAAAGTTGCTGTCTTTATTCAACCATCCAGCACAGGATCTCCATCCTTGTTCTTTTCCAAAAACAAGAATATTTTCTTTGTTTCTTGACATTCTCTTTTTAGGGATTTAACATGTTTACAGCTACTACAGTAACAGCTTTTTTGCATCTCCCACTCTGGGATACTATAATCAGTTTGTTTTAGTGGCAGTGTTTACCAGCCCCATCTAATGAGAGCTAATCCTCTTATTTAGGTAAATTGGAGATGCAAGAGGGCATCACGACTCTCCACAAGTGAGTCCGGGCTCTTCTCTTAACCAGAGAACATTATGTCCCACTCTGCACTGGCAAAGTCAGTATAAATAGACTCTCTGCGTGAGTCAGGATGCACTTGCATTTCTGAGTGAGAGACAACATGACCCCGGAGGATGGTGAACGTCAAAACGCTGGTAGTGGTTGTTTTGCTCCAGCTTTTCGATAGTTGTGGAGCGCAGTACGTCTGCCTCTCCACATGTTCTCTCATTGGTGTTTGTCACCCCATTTTAGAGTCATAATGCCTGAAATTATGTGTTTGATGATGGACCTTTTAAGGCTATTGCCTAGTAGAATAAGTGTATGCTTTCATTTGAAAACATGCTTTTGGAAAACGCTTTTCATTTTCTAAATCCAAAGTAATTACTCATTCTTCCGATTATTCTTGTCAGCATGTGTAGTGCCATTGACTTTTCCCTCTACATGAGTCATAATTTATTCGCATGTAAGAGTGGGAGACTGCACGGCGCTGGAGAACTGATGACAAAATTTGATATGTGCCAGCTTTTCAAAAAGCATGCAGCAGAACTGCATTTCTACATGTGCTTTTCTTACATGTGTTGTTTGCTGTTTGGAAAAGCACTTCAGACGTATTTTAGAGATCTCCTATTCAGGACTCAATTCATCTATGAATGTGAAAGTATAAAGCTTCACCCACTGCCGTGTTTGATTTTTGTCGTATAGATGAAAATATTTATTTTCAGCACTGCTTTATGTTTACAGAGAATGTAGGAAACAGCTCATTTAGAGCTATAATCATCTTGGTGATTGGGTGGGTGTGAATTCTTTGATATTTTTCTTTCTACCTCCAGTTTCTCAAAGCTGTATGAATTAATTTCTTTTTTCAATGTCACGCCATATTTTGTCATTAAAGATGATTTTCTTCTGCTGGGACGCACGAGCAAATTGATTTGTCTGAAAAGGTGTTTTAATTTAAGCCCTGCATGATGCTGCCATGTGGGTGATGCTCTTCAGGATAGATGACAGACAACAAAAGAGGCTAAGGCATCGTGTGGGAGGAATGTCAATTGTGCATTTGTAAACACAATTGTGCTTGTCAATAAGATGCTCGGGGCAAAATATATGGCTAATTTTAAAATATGCCAAGGTTATCTGTACCACTGACTCCTCAGCTTTGTGAGGGACCTAAAGGATCTTGGGTGGAATTTTAACTAATGCTGGGTGACATGCAGTGCAACTACAAATATATATGGGTTCCTCTGCTTCACAATTTCACTGTGTCTAGGGTGTGTTGTTTCCTCTTGTTTGCAGTTGTTCAAAAGGGTCCTTATTCTTTTCTCTGTGGTCAACATGGCTGGGTAATCTGTGTCTGCTAGTGCTTTACTTAGGATCGATAGAACCCAGTTCAATCTTAGAAATAGGGTAATAAGCCAGGGCATTATTGTTGGGAGGCCTTGAAAAAAGACCCTCAGTCACTGCACACAACCCCCTCTTGAAAATTGAAAACCAAATGTGTCGTGAGAGAGCACCTTTAGGGGAAAGGGAGGTGTCAATGCATGTTGGTGTGTTAGAGTGGGAGAGTGTGCATTGCTTGTTTGCATGATAAGTTAACAGGCTGTTTGTTGAAAGATGTCTAGTGAAGGCACTGAAAGTGAAACTATGTAAGACAACATAATTCAGCTTTGTCGAATGTTCTTTTTGCAGAGACAGTTTCAATTTTGGTTCTGAATTAAATTTACTAACCCCTGTGTCGAGCCCATAAATGAGCCGCTCCTGTTGCCTCCAAGGCTTCTTATTAATAGAAAAGCAAAAATATTTCTTTTGCTGCTTCTGCAGTTCATTTCCGCAGCTTCTTTCACACTGTCATACAACATAAATCCCCTGCCTTTTTCAGGCACATTCAGCATGTCATATCTGAATTTTCCAGAACTGTCCAGCCCCACACCTCACCAAGTAACAACTGGGATAGGGTCCGATTTCCCAAAGATCCTGAACTGGAAAAGCGGTTAACAGGATGGATAGTTAAATTCAAAACAAGTAAGAAGAACAAACAGACTAATCCTGTTTGTTCACTCCACTTCTAGGAGCACTCTTAAATTAAAAGAGACAAGTATGAAGTTGGATTTTTATCTAAGCTAAAGCTGATTGGCAAGGCTGCTATTTCATCTGTAAAGGGCAATATTCTGGAGTCAGAACCACTCATGACTAGCAACGTTACTGTATACCATTCAAATGTTTGCCTTATATTGATAATCAGATTGAATGGTTCAGCTAAGAGAATGCACTTAAACCTAATATAATTATACATCTGCTCTTTATAATTATAAACTGGTTCTGAGAGGCATTTCAAGCAGATATTACAGAGAAAAGCTTCACTTTTTACTTTACTGTCTGTATTCCCTCAGTGGATATTTCAGAGCTTTTCCTTCATTTACTTCTATTAACAGGGGTACATATAGCAACTGTTTCATACAGACTGTGAATGAAAAACTAAAATATGCTTCTGATAGTCTTTTATTTATCTGTTGGGTCTTGCTGAGATAGGATTTGATGCTGGCAAAGGACAGTACGTTAGGACAAAGCCAGACTTAAAGGGATCATATAGTGGCGGGAGCTAAAAGGCTTATTTCAGATGGTGAAAGAAATTAGGGGCTGAATCAAGGTGAAATATAAGTTAATCAAGAATTTTATTATCATCGAGCTACAAATGAATTTTATAGGTCAAAACTTGGGTCAATTAAATTTTCTTGCCCTTGTTAGTTTACATGCTTAGTGATAACACACACTTTATGCCAGAGTGACCTTCAAGCTGTAGCAGCACATCTGTAACTACTGTCCTCAGAGAACATGTCTGAACAGTCAGTAGTGCTATCTATCAAGTTGGGATATATGTCAGGATCATCAATCATATATGTAGCATGGAACTTATTGATCCAGAGAGAAGGCGGGGGGTCAGGCAACACGCTGCTTTTAAAATATAATTGGACGGATTAAGAACGGGCAGTTCAGGAGCAGGGTCAAGGCCATGTTTGTGGTGTCAGAAATAACTGACTGAAGATCTCCTGCTTGTCATTCTCACATTTTTCCATAAACTCTGCACAGCATGTGAATTTATTTTCAGCATTTTTAAACCAGCTGTTTGCCCTGAGCAGTGGGTTCCTAAATTACTTTTGTTGGAATGATACGATGCATTTGTGTTTATGCTCCTGTCACTGGTGTGAGGATCTGGTGCAGGAATGTGATAAAATCTGTCTTCAGCCTAATTTGATCACACCACAATTCTTGATGATGCTAATAGTTTTTGACTGTTGAGCTCCTGATAAGGGAAAAACAAAATCAAAGCTAAAGAAATCAAGACAACTATCTGTGGTCATCTAACAGGGTTAATGTCCAAATTGAATATTTAAAAACTAGAAAAGTAAATATTAACAACACATCAAACTGTGTAAAACCTTTGCACTTTGTCACATCTCACTTTTGTCAGCCCACTTTTCTCCACTATTTTAAATTAAGGGTGAATATGAGGCAAGGTTGAGTGGGACAGTACAACTACACAGGCTTTATTTTTATGCCAAATGTTGGAAAACAAAAAAGCCGCAGCTGTGAAGCCTATGCAATTAAAGTTGCCTTCAGCTTTGAGGCTTCTCGTCTGTGTAACCAGCTCCCAGTTTGGAATCGGGAGACGGACACTCTCTTTTGTTCTAATGTTTGGATTTAAATTTTACTTTTTAATAAAACATATAGTTAGAGCTGGATCAGGTGACCCTGAGTCCTCCTTCAGTTATGCTGCCTACACTGCTGGAGGCTACCCATGATGCACTAAATGTTTCTTCTTCACTCATTTTTTTTTCCCACTATCTGTTCATACACCACTCTGTATTTAATCATTTGTTAGTATTAATCTCTGGCTGTCTTCCACAGTATCTCTTTTGTCCTGTCTTTCTCCCCTCACCTCCAACCAGTCAGGGCAGATGGCTGACTGTCCCTGAGCCTGGTTCTGTTGGAGGTTTCTTCCTATTAAGAGAGTTTTTCCTTTCCACTGTCGTCAAGTCCTTGCTCGTAAGGGGTCATCTAATTGTTAGTTTTCAGTATTTTCTCTGTATTTTCTTAGGGCCTTTTCCTTACAATATAAGGCAACTTGAGGTGAAAGTGGTTGTGATTTGGTGCTATATAAATAAAACTGAATTGAAGTTACTATTGAAGACTAGTAGTTTTTGAGGAACCCAATACCCGAAGCCTCTGAACTTCAGACAGGGCCGTTTCTCAAGCAATGAAACTTTTATTCTGGGTCATAATGTGACACACGTGACGCAGTCAAAAAAAGACCTTCCAAAAACCTTCACCTTGTCATCACTGGGCAAGGTGAAAGTTTTTTGGAAGGTCTTTTGTTGACAAATAGCAATAAACATGCTGCAAACATATATCAATGATAAAATATGTTGCCTCAGGCACCCAATTGCCCTGTCCCGATTACTCGTGTTGTGGAATGAGGAATTTTACACAAAAGGGTATGACCCATGTCCCTGATCATATTCGTGCACTATAACGTGTTTTACTCTTATTTTAGTACGCTGCTGTAACATCAACATCCAACTCGATAGTATTAGTCATTCACTCTAAATCGTCACTTTACTCATGTAAATGTCTCTAATTTGAAGGTGACCTGAATTTAAATGCAAGTTGGCATTTTCACATTTAATGCATCCAGTTTGTCTGAGTTTGTTTTCCTCTCAATCATTTATTCATGGTCACACCGGACCACCGCGTGTCACCCTCTGCTTATTTTCATCTAATCTTTGCATGGCTCCTCTTTTCATTTTCTTTCCTTTGGACAGCAGACCCTCCCTGATTTTCACCTTGTGCATGCTGGGCAAGCCTCCAGCCTTACGTGACACATTAGAAAGAAAACCTGACTGTGGAACACATAAATGTGTGTTCCTTTTGTATAGTAAAGCGTTATACAAATACAGGCCATTTACCATTCCTTTTCGACTTAGGTTGATGCATATTAACAAATGGCAGCAAGCTGTATCATAACAGAATACATGCAGTCCCAAAGGAGCGGCAAACAAATGCTGTCGATGAGGCACTTCATGTTTAAATAGAGCATTAAAGCCTGTCTCCGTATCATCCCTCCAGTTCACTTTGCATATATCAGGAGACTCTTTGTATGTGTGTGAGACACTTGGAACACAAGAGATTAAAAGAGAAGGGATTGTGCTTTGCTCTGCAGCTGATTTATGGATATTGGTAATTACTTTGCAAAAGGAACTTGGTTGATGATAGCCTACCTTGTTAGTTTCCTTTTTAAAACACAAATGAAATAAAGAACATGCCTTTGAACAGGGTTGGTGCTTCCACAAAGTGTTATTCATTTCACTGTGTGATGTCCTGTATCGGTAACTCTGTTTGTCTGTCTGTAACTCTAACAATATTTTTGACTTTTGCTTGCTTAGCTTAGATTTTGCATTAAATTAGCATTTTTAGCATCTCACTGATGTTCTCATCCAAAGCTGCTTACACTCAGGGAAGTAGCAGAATACATTTCCAAACTTTCTCTCATGCCAATCACCGCTCTTCCCTGTAGTGAGGTGTTTTATAATTTTATATCCCAAGTTCGTGGCTTGCACTTACGTATGAGGACCTTTATCAGGTTCATCAGGATGACAAACAACAACAATCTCTGCTTTGAGCTGTGAGTTTCTGCAGCTTTCCCCCATCACCTGAACACCTAAGGTTGCTCTGCAATCTTTTCCACTGTGGAATGTGACACCAGTGGGAATGCGGTTCCGGCTCAGCTGTACTACAACCCCACTATGGTTCCTCTGGGATTGAGGCTGGTGGAGTGGAGGATGGGAATCCAGGGCTCAACGTGCCAGAGCTGCTGAATTATTCATATCCCCAACCCTGCTTGCCTCCTTTCCTCTCTGCAGTGCATCAACTGAGACCTCCATAACAGTGTGAATGAAATCTCTCTGTCTCTCCCCTTCACTAAATCTTAAATGTGGAGTTCTTTGTTGGTTTTTCACAGCAATTTGTGTGATAGCAGCAGCTAGATACACCCATTGCAATACCGCAGAATATTCCAGGTGCTGAAACTGGACTGAATTAGCATGGAAAATGTAAGCCCAGAGGTTACATTTCCTTGTTTTTCCAGTATAGTTTACTGTGTTCATTTTAAATCTTCAAAGGAAAAATGTGAAAAAAATACCACAGAGGGAAAAGAGAGAAACCTCTCTAAATCAAAAACATACAAAGTTTCTTTATTATGTTGTCCTGTTCAGCACTATGACAGAAATAGCATCTTAGCAACTTTCAGGACACAATTGAGTTTGGACACATCAGTAAAGGTTAGTAAAGACAGTTTAACCTCAGGGATGTCTTGGTTTATTTAGTGAGCTTCTTGTTCTCCTGGAAGCTTTCTCTTCTTTCCAAAAGAGAACGCTACCTTAAATTTAATATTGATTTTAAAATCCTGGTAATGACTTTTAAAGCATTAAAGGGCCCTGCTCCAAGTGTGCCTGGGCATGCACTTGCATCATTGCATCATTTTCACCACTTTGTAACTTTGTAAGTAAAAGTGCTACATAATCAAGTTTATTATCATTGTTATTATTATTTAAAAAGCTGCTTTTCAGTGTGCTATCTTTATATAAAAAACTGAATTTATATGCAGATGAACAAGCAGACACAGAAATGAGAGGTAATGTAAAATAATGACCAAGCTATGCTTTGTATGAATATGGGACTCTAAATTTGACTGACCTTAGTTACTGTGGAGAAAATGGATCTGCTTTAGGGAACACTTGTTCCTTCCCATCAGCCCCTTTCAAAATGTCAAATTTGCTTTTCACCTCGCAGACACAAAGCTTCGACTGAACGAGTCCACCAGCACAGTATTAGGCCGACTAATGAGAAATACTTTCGCTCTTCATTAGTATTCACCAGAGTACCGAGAACTCCTACCTTATTAGAAACACTCACCAGGGGCTACTGTTTCCATTTCTATGCTGGATTATGATAGGCAGACAGACCTAAAATGAAGTTTGACTACAAACCTTATCAGCACAGGTCGTTCCTCATATTTTCTAGCTTACGCCCTGAAATTAAAGTGCTAAGCAATAGGTGCTGTCTTGCTGTGCTTTCAGTGCATAAACATAGCTTTCATATCCATACGACTGTGTTGCCATCCCCCAACAGCAGCATCCTCTTCACCCTTTTATGTCCACTTCACCTCCTCGTGGTTCACCCAGTAATGCCCTGCTGATGTTTAGCTATTTGCTTCTGACACTTTGCGGTCTTACTCTCCCCCTCTCTCCCCCTCTCTCTTTATCTCAAGGTTCATTTCGTTGTCATGTTCCTCGCACTGTCAGTCCTGAATGTCGCAAGCTGTCACAGTTTGTCACAGCTGATGTGCAATGTCAGAAGTAATTGCTTAAGATAGAAAATGAATAGCAGCATGTTCTCAGGCCATGCCGTCATCTTTCTCTCTCCATCTTTTTACTTTGAGAGCAAGTGTCAATAAGGTACACTGATTTGTGATCTGTTTTATCATCTTTTTATGCATATAATTAAAGTGCGAGAATTACTGACCTTGTTAATGCCTTAGACAATATTTGACAGGGTTTTTTTTAATTGCTTTGGTGTATTTCTCAAAATACTTTTGGAAGTTCTCAGCATGCATGATGCATGTCTCTAAATAGCTCAAACAAATTCATCAAAGGAGTTGCTCAAACCCTTCAAAATGAAATTTTCAATCAGTGAATAAGCAATGGGAAGCACTGTGGAATAGTGGGTATTCCTATTGCCTTACATCAAGAAGGTCCTGGGCTTGAATCTCACATCTGGCTGAGCCTTTTCATGTGGAGTTTGCATGTTCTCCCCAGGTATTTCAGTTTCCTCCCACCTTCCAAAGACATGCTGTTAAGTTAGATCAATTGATGATTGTGTGTGGATGTGAATGCAAATAGTCATCTGTTCCTATTGGTGGCAACATGCCCTGAGTGTACCCCAACTACTGCCCTGTGGCCCTCTCTACAGGGAGTGCAGGATTATTAGGCAAATGAGTATTTTGTCCACATCATCCTCTTCATGCATGTTGTCTTACTCCAAGCTGTATAGGCTCGATGTGCATCTCTGTAATGAGAAGGGGTGTGGTCTAATGACATCAACACCCTATATCAGGTGTGCATAATTATTAGGCAACGTCCTTTCCTTTGGCAAAATGGGTCAAAAGAAGGACTTGACAGGCTCAGAAAAGTCAAAAATAGTGAGATATCTTGCAGAGGGATGCAGCAGTCTCAAAATTGCAAAGCTTCTGAAGCGTGATCATCGAACAATCGAGCGTTTCATTCAAAATAGTCAACAGGGTCGCAAGAAGCATGTGGAAAAACCAAGGCGCAAAATAACTGCCCATGAACTGAGAAAAGTCAAGCGTGCAGCTGCCAAGATGCCACTTGCCACCAGTTTGGCCATATTTCAGAGCTGCAACATCACTGGAGTGCCCAAAAGCACAAGGTGTGCAATACTCAGAGACATGGCCAAGGTAAGAAAGGCTGAAAGACGACCACCACTGAACAAGACACACAAGCTGAAACGTCAAGACTGGGCCAAGAAATATCTCAAGACTGGTTTTTCTAAGGTTTTATGGACTGATGAAATGAGAGTGAGTCTTGATGGGCCAGATGGATGGGCCCGTGGCTGGATTGGTAAAAGGCAGAGAGCTCCAGTCCCACTCAGACGCCAGCAAGGTGGAGGTGGAGTACTGGTTTGGGCTGGTATCATCAAAGATGAGCTTGTGGGGCCTTTTCAGGTTGAGGATGGAGTCAAGCTCAACTCCCAGTCCTACTGCCAGTTTCTGGAAGACACCTTCTTCAAGCAGTGGTACAGGAAGAAGTCTGCATCCTTCAAGAAAAACATGATTTTCATGCAGGACAATGCTCCATCACACGCATCCAAGTACTCCACAGCGTGGCTGGCAAGAAAGGGTATAAAAGAAGAAAAACTAATGACATGGCCACCTTGTTCACCTGATCTGAACCCCATTGAGAACCTGTGGTCATTCATCAAATGTGAGATTTACAAGGAGGGAAAACAGTACACCTCTCTGAACAGTGGGAGGCTGTGGTTGCTGCTGCACACAATGTTGATGGTGAACAGATCAAAACACTGACAGAATCCATGGATGGCAGGCTTTTGAGTGTCCTTGCAAAGAAAGGTGGCTATATTGGTCGCTGATTTGTTTTTGTTTTGTTTTTGAATGTCAGAAATGTATATTTGTGAATGTGGAGATGTTATATTGGTTTCACTGGTAAAAGTAAATAATTGAAATGGGTATATATTTGTTTTTTGTTAAGTTGCCTAATAATTATGCACAGTAATAGTCACCTGCACACACAGATATCCCCCTAAAATAGCTAAAACTAAAAACAAACTAAAAACTACTTCCAAAAACATTCAGCTTTGATATTAATGAGTTTTTTTGGGTTCATTGAGAACATGGTTGTTGTTCAATAATAAAATTATTCCTCAAAAATACAACTTGCCTAATAATTCTGCACTCCCTGTAGAGTAGGCTCCAGCCATCCCACAACACGGAATTACGTAAGCATAAGAACATTGATGGATGACTGGAATAAACAGCTGCCACCAAAATGATTTATGCAATGAACTGTGTGAACCAAGGTGAGCAAAATGTTTAGACATTTAGTGAAAATGATGGTGGATTTAAGAAGTTCCATTCCCCATCTTCTGTTTCCATAACCATGTTTTCAATGACAGTGAATACCTACTGCTGCAGTAAGCCATGATTTTTCTAAAGATAACTGACCTTCTCCTCATATGCTGATTTCACACAACAACGATTTTACATTATAAAGCAAAGGAACATTTACAATTGCAACATAGGAAACAGAAACACAAAGAAGGGCTAAGCCAAACAAATCATATATAATATCAGTACTAAAAACATGTATAATGTGGAAGCAGACATAAAATCGTGCTGGGAATTGTTGCACATCCCGTCGCTCTGTTTGGCCACAGTGTTTCATAGACCTCACATTGAATGTACCAGGGGAAGAACTGCTGTGTACAACCATTTTCTGCTTACTGTTGCATCTTCTATGTTCTGTTCTTTTCCCCTACACTGCCACACAATCACACAGTCCTCTTTGTCGTCCTGTCGCAGCCCATGTAAAATGTTTATTCCAGTATGCTCCTCCATTATCACAATTTCTTGTAATTTTGTTTCAACAGTAAATGCATTTTTATAACACAAAACACCCCTACTTTTGTTCATGACTTGGAGTTTTGACAGTTAAAATGATTCTCCATGTAATGAATAATGTTTCATAATTTTGTATAGAAAAGCTGTGAAATAATATCATGGAGTTTGATTATAAACATCTATTCAACCAATAATTGTGCAGATTGTAGATAATTATACTATTTCAATTACTTATGTGCTGAAATATTTGCAGGCGATGAATGCTCTTTCAGTTGCGCAAATAAAACAGAATATTGTGAATGTTTTTTTAAACATAGAAGAAAAAAAAAGAAAAGTATCAACTGGAGGAACATTTGCAAACATTTCAATTTTTAGGACAGTAATATGATTGGACATCAAAAGTGTTACTTAGTAACTCCTCAGAATACCTGAAGAATAAAGATGGACAGTGCTTAACCAATCTACAAATAAACAAAAAGTGTCTACAAATTTTGGGACAATTTCACAATAACCTTCCTACATATAACACTGAACCTACTGTAAAAAATATAATGAAAGGATTCTGAGAGTCTGGAGAAATTTCTGTGCTCAAGAGTCCAGGTCGAAAATCAATACTGGACACCTGTGATTCCCACAGGCAGCACTGCAGTAACAACAGGCGCGACTCTGTCGTGGAAATTGCTGCACAGACAAAGAAGAAGCCATATGTGAACCCGATCCAGAAAGGCTGCCATCTTCTCTCACACATTTAAATGATGAGTCAAAGTGAAAAACTGTTCTGTGGTCATCCAATCAAAATTAGAATTTTTTTTGGGAAAACATGGACACCACGTCCTCTGGACTAAAAAGTAGATGAACATCCAGCTTCTTATTAGCAGTTCAAAGCATTCAATCCCTGATGGTATGAGGGTAAATTATAAAAAGATGCTTCTCAGTCCTAAACAGGACCCTGCACCAACTTTTTTGAGATCTGGGTTTAAATTGTGTTGATTTGTGAATAATATTTATGAGATTTTTACATCACTGCATTCTGTTTATATTTACATTTTACATTTTGCTCTAACGTTGGTAGAATTGGGGATGTAATTCTAGGCAGTAATGTAATTTTATTCTTTTGAACGTCCTAGAGAAATTTCAGTGTTTCCTTTCTTTTCTTTGGTATCTTAATATTTATTTGACATGTTGATTATGAATGTGTTTTTTGTCATAGTTATTTCACAGGCCAAAACAAAATTACTCATTCAAAACATGGTGCAACCTGTTATTTCTTCAATTTGTATATGTTTGTATATGGTTACCTTTATCAGACTTCCATGATAACAGCAAAAGTATGTCTCTGTGAAACATTTGCAGGGATTGATGAAATCTGATCTGCCAAACATCTTTTAATGTAATAAATTATGATTATTATTTAATACGTATAAAATAACACAAGCAATCAAACTGAGAATGCAATGCGTGACTTTCATATGCAGTAGGATCCAAAAGTATTTGGACAGTTACAGGAGATTTGTATTTTTGCCTCTGTACAAACAGTCACTGTCATAGATGTGATTGAACTGCACACTTTTAGCTTTAATTCAAGCGGTGCAAGAAAAATGCTGTTAACTGTTTAGAAATTACAACTGTTTTCATACAGAGTGCCCCATTTTTAGAGGCTCAGCAGTAATTGCACTACCAAAGATGACAAATTAAGATGATTATTGATACAAGATTTTGTGTTTTTTGTGTGAAAATCCTTTCCAATCAGTAACTCTGCATATGCATGGGCTGCAAACTTCAGGAAGGCGCTCGTGGATGTTGGTTTCTTCCTTTGAGATCCTCCGCCAGACTTTTACACTTTGGCTTTTTAGCTACTATTAAAGGTTTTGCTATCTCTTGAAGTGAATAAATACATCATATTGACAGCTATAGTGAAAAGCTGCCAAATGTTCAACACTTGCAACAACTCAGTCAACTCTAGAGATTATTTCTGCTTCACTTGTAATGAACTAACAAGGCAACAGGCCTCATCTGGCCATCAAACTCTCAGACCATTGACTTTCTGGAAATTGGAAACTTTTTCTAAAAGACAAAAGGCTGTAATCCCTGAATAGTAATGCAATACTTTTGTTAAACACCTTGAAAAAGCGAAAAATCCGCACCTGTCCCAACTGTCTGATGTGGTTGTGTACAGAGGCAAAATTACAAACATTGTGTCACTTATGGAACTAACTATAGGAAACCTTTGAGCAGGTTTCAGTTTGTGTCATATCATTTTGTTTGCTGGTACTAATAACTGGCCAATAGCTAGAACTGTCCTGTATTGTAAGCCTGTTTTCAATATCAGCAGCAACTGCTGTGAATCTTAGATCATGCAGAGTCAGGTCTGAACTCAGAGCAAAGTATGGTCTGTACTCCTTATTTAAAAACAAACCTTTTACTCTAGCTTGTAAGGATAAATCAGTACGCTGGTGTTTTATTTCTCGGAGGGATTTTATTATAGTTTGAGTTTATCTGTAAACAGCATCTTATGACAGTCTTTGTGCTTAAAGATGTGTCATATCTGCCCTGCTTGCATCTGTAGATTCAATAAAACCGAAGGAGTAACTGCAATTTGACTGAGCCCATTGATTCATGTGGCTGCATGACCCTGAGGAATCAAGGATCTCTTGGATTTACACAAGAGTGTTTTGCGTGAACACACTGTTTGCTTTTGTTATCATGGGGGTAGATTTTGATAGGATTTTTCCCTTCACCCTTCCTTGACTGCTCCCTGAACAAACAGCACCTGCCTACTGTATGTTGCTATCACAGATGATGGAGTTCTGCAGTGCGGGGGGTCGAGCAGAGCTGACAGAGCTACGTGTGTGACACACTAGTAATTTGTTCTTTTTCTTTTTTCCTTGTTTAATTTGTTTGTTCAGTGCAGGTATTGAAAAACATAACTGGCATAATTCATTATAGCCTCGGGTAGATTATTTCTATAGTTTTCAGCCATCGATTCAAATAGGCCACCAACCATCCTCGTTAAATTTTAATCTACCTATTTCTATTGTTGTTTGAACACACATTATAAATATTTAGCTATATATAAATACTTTTAGAAGGAATCAGTTCAAGTTTTATATCTTAAATCTTGAACCCGTGTATTTAACCCTGAGTAAAGGAACTAAAATAATAAGACGAACCAGTGTCCATTTTTTCTCTGTCTGTAGTGATTCAGGCAGTGCTTCTGGACTGCAGAAAAATAGTGAATCCCATCTCATAAAAGTCATAAAAAGTAATAAAATTTGTTATTAAAACTATCAGACGTATCATTGTTTCACATATGCGTTTTCTGCTAGTTTTTCTTCACTTTTATCTTCATCTCAGGAGAAAGGTATTTTCCAAGGTTTTCATCTTCCTGCTTTATACAAAGTCGTACTTACACATTTAAGTACTAAATTAAAAACAAATTACCAGCAGAATGTACAAAACAAATGACAAACAGTAGATTTTTTTAGGAGACATGGTTGCAAGTGTGGGAGAGTTTTTTTGCACATTTAAATTTATCCTTGGTTCTGGATGCAGTTTGGGGTCTTGCCCAGCGATGTCTCAGCACATGGTGAGGGGGAGTCAGAGAGCAGAGATAGCAAATCTCTGATTTGAATTCATCTTTTTGGAGTACTATATTTTCCAACAGTGTTTTAACACTCTAAAGCATTGCAAATATTACAATATGTTGTATATTATTATAATAAACAATGATTTCAGTTTAAACAATTTTTGTGATAAACAGCTGTGTGGATTGTGGATAGCTTGTGGACAAAAGTTATAAAGTCAGATCCATAAACTTACAAAGCCCTAAATCCAAGACATTAATAAAAAAAAATCCAGTGAATTCAAAGGCAAGGAAACACAGAAAGCACATGGATTACATGAGTAAGAGACTATGAGACACAACCAATGAAACAATTCACTGGTCATTCAAAATTTAAAAACAACTGATCCTGAAAAACAAAAATGAATCATAAATTCACAAAAAACCTTGGGTCCAAATCCCAGGGACCATGACGAGTACTTACATTTAGATTTAATATATTAATAAATGTGTTTCTGTTTAAAATTCTTAGTTACTATAACTATCTTCATCATTCTAATTCATAATGTTTACTTCAGCGGATTAAGTAAGTAGAGTACACACACCCACTCGTGCATGAGAATCAACATTTTGACTTAACAATTTGAATTATGGGTGTCTTATAATGAAAAAATATTAACCGCATCAAGAATATGTTATTAAATCCTTTAATCTTAAAACCCTGTTCACAATTTGCATTGTTATTCCTCTGGGACCACAGACATCTGTGCCGAATATAGAATACAGTAATCTTTTAAACCTTTTTTATATTACTTAACTGTTTATGTCATCCCCCAAACTTCATTGTTTTTTCTTTACTTTGCACGACCAACAACTCAGTTTTGAACAGCATCCCCCCGGGTCACAGTGATGATGGCAGGGTGCCAAAGGGAAGACAGCGCCTGTGGTGGAGGAGAGCAGGGAGGAAGGAAAGAAGACTCAGAGCTGGCATAATCACCAGGGGCATTGAGTTAATGAACACACCGCAGGAGCAATAACAATAACAACAGGAGGGACCAGCTCCTCAACTCCTAACAGGAGGGAAGACGACCTACTGCACAACTGCCATTATGGTCTTTTTCAACAACAGCAGAAACAACAGGAGGGCTGAGCTCCAATACCAAGCGGGAGGGAAGAGAATATATTCTGTATAACTGTCATTAATTCATATTTAGATGTTAATTGTTTAAGTCAACCAACAGGTATCATAATTGCTTTAAAACACCAGCATTTCTCCAAGCAAATATTGTTGAATTTCTCCCTTTCTATGAATGTTTTGTAAAAAAAAAAAAAAAAAAAATCAACTCTTGTTTTTTATTATTACAGTAAATTTCTAAATTCAGTGATTTGCACATTGCAGTGTTAATACAACTAAAGAAACCTTGCTTGAAAATCTAGGGATTATATTATGTACGGTTTAGCCTCCTAAAAGAATCTATGGACAATGTTCAAAGAACTTCTAAAAGAGCTTAAGAGAAGCACAAAGCATTTACAAATGCAGAGCCAGCGAAGCATCTCAGCTTAATGCAACTTCTAAATCCTCTTTATGTTGTGGTGAGTCAAAACTTGTATATTAGAAGGAGAATTATATTTAATCCCCCAAGTGTTACAAGTGTACACCTCTCTGGAAAGACAGACCCCTGAAACCAAATGCAATGACATGAAATAATTAGGGTTTTTTTCAGTTACAGCCAAAGTACATTGATCGATTGTCTTTATTATCAAAGAAAATTTGGTTTTAAATGTAGCAGGAAACTTATATAGAAGCCTGCACCCATTATATGTGCTATAATAAACTACATATAGCACTCCCCAAATCCATAAACATAATAATTCCAAGGCTGACTGGAAATGAGAGAGAACTGAGAAAATAAAGCACGCAGTTGCACACTTGCATGTTAAATATAAAAGACTGACCATGCTGTTATTGGATTCTTTTCTCACAATGCAAGGCAACACAATCAAGGAGGTGAGAGAATTAAATCAATTATGTAAGATAGTGAAAAATCTTCAGAAAGATCTGCAAAACAAACAATTTTGCAGATCAGTTTTTCCCTATTAAAGTATTTCATAATAATTGATTAACCTATAGTTCTAGCATGATAACTACTAAAAAATCATACTGTGGCAATCGGCACAGTATATTGTACACACAGCACGGTATGTGATAGAGAGCACACAGCTCATGTCAGTCAGATACTCATAATAAAGAGCAACTCCTGTGCTTATAGACTGCAAAATGAAAGTATACATCTAAAAGTTCTGCCTGAATGCAAACACCTGACTCTAAAGACTTTATGTAACTGTGTCACGTAGCCACAAGTTTCTTGTCTGAAATTACTTCCTGCAGCGAAAGATAAGATAACGCAAATATTGTAACACAGCATGAGATGAGGAACGCCTGGAGGAGAAAAATTTGAATTTTCCTGTTTCTGAGATACGTGTAAGAAAATTATATTATAGAATCAGGGAGGTAATGATTTTATTTGGGGAATTGTTCATCTCAAGAACTGGTAAACAAAACACTAACTGGATAAGCTTTGTACCCCACTCGGGATGTTTGCCTTGAGTCACGGACACAGATTATTCCTGCTTGAGCCTGAGGCTATTATGTCCACCATAAAATAAAATCAGTAAGAGCTCTGCAACTGTAAAGCCAAAGTGGAACAAACATGAGCTCCAAAAATATAAAGGAAATAAAAAGTCACCTTGAACCCATCCAACAAAAGAGGTTCTGCCTTATAAAAAACGTAAAACTGAGACCGCTTTAAAACACTGAAGTCAGCATTGATGTTATTGAGTCTGTTCTCAACATTAACTGCAACTCTATAAAATTAAATAGCCAAGAGTCCTCCATCCACTTCAGTCAAAGTAGGAAATCTTTTCAGTAAGCCCGTCTCAGTTGCAAATATTAAAAGAAAACATTTTAAAACGCAGATGGCAGATCTTAGTTTGTTTACAATAAAACCTGCTTGTACAGTCAGGAAATATAAGGTATAAGAACTATGTTTTTTTTTTCTAGAAATAGGATCCAAATAAAAAAAGTACACTCCCAACCTGCCGGCTGATCAGTCACACTGCTGCTGGATTGGATTTTTATGGGGTATTGAAATGGACTGACTTGACTGCTGTGCTGGCCAGAGATTGGATACTGAGCTGTTGCTATGAAGAAACAACAAAAGAAATTAAAAATAATGGTTATAGAACCATGCAATATTTAATATTACCATATAATAGAAAATACAACGTATATTAGTCAATGTTTACGTACATACGTACAAACAATGCATTTGTTTGTACGTATGGTCACTTCTAGATTTACTTGTTTAATACAAACAAATACAGGTATGGAAATTTAAAAAAAAAAATCACTGATTTGTGAGGGAAACCTTCATGTGCATGATTTGCACACAAATTTGTGTGTGCAGGTTTTTTATAACTGCTTCTGGTATGAAAATTACAACCTGCAGAGAGAGATGAGATAAAGAAAATACTGTAACACAGCATGAAAAGCCTGGAGTATCAGGAGTCCTGCTCCCAAAATAAGTGTAAGATTCCTGGAAGTGGAGCAATGATATTTTCCAAAGTTACAAAGTGTAATTAATCTTAAATCTTTAAGGATTAAAACTGTTTTTTGGAGAATTGTTCACCTCAAGCACATCTTAACTAAAAAAATGAATGAATGAATTTGTCCCCCAACAACAATACTTCCCTGAGGCAAAGGACAAAGCTTTTTCCTCCTTGAACCAGAGGCAATTCTTTTAAATGTCCACCCGAAAATAACATCAGTAACAGCTTCACAATTGAAGGGGGCTTTCTTTAAACCTTTCATGCATGAATTATGACAACCTCAATCAGGATTTTTTTCTTAAGTATTTTTATTCATCTTTAGGCATGAAAAAAAGATTTTTGAACTTCATTTTTTTTAAACATGTACTTTTCAAAGAGTTTTTTTTTACATGTCCACTTAGGTGGACAACATACATTTTGACTTATGAATTTGGTATGGAGTGTCCAATGTAGTGGTTTATGTGCAAGTATACCATCAACACTGAAACAAATACAAGAAAAAGTCTAGGAAGAAGCTCCATACAAAAACATCCTACTTTGATGCTGCAAGCTAATCGGTCATACTGCATCTGGATTGTTGTGTGTCGTTAAAACCTCTCTTCATACACTCTCTCAGCTGTCTCTCACCCTGACATTTATTTCTCCGGGGATGAGCTGTATATCTCCTTGTCCAGATCCACCTGTTTGATGTCCATTCTCCTCTGAAAGCACCACTGTGTTAGTATTGGCTGCTGAGCAGTTTGCCTCAGAGCAGCCAGGGGTCAAATATCTTATTTAAAGCCAAATCAACACAACATGGTTCTTGTTGACTTTCTAGGTTTGCTGATGATCCCATTCTGCTCACAGCCAAGCTTTTATTCATTTTAAAACAGCACCAGGCACCCTTTAGAAACCTTTTAGGACTACTGATGCGGTGAGATCACAAAGAGTTTGGCGCTGTTGGCCTACAGAGACACCACCCTTGCCTCTAATGGTAGCTCCACAGCTGATCTGATTGTCTTGTAGTACTCCTGTTGGGTCGACTTTAAGTCAACACCAATTCTGCATTTCTCTCACTATCCATGTATCAATTTCCTTTGTGTCTCATTTTCATAATCAGTTAAATCCTAGTGATTCATCTCACGTATGTGAGTTTATAGCTTTTGGAGATAAGTTATAAACCATCTGCTGCCTGTTATTGATTTGCGATTTGGTTACATAAGCCACATGCTGCTGATTCAAAACTACAGTTTGGGTTTTATTATAGTTTTTTTTTTTCAAGCTTTAGTTTTTACCTGGATTCACCTCGGTAGTTAAAGCCACAATAATGTTTTGTAAAGATATGAGCTGAGCTTAAATTTCCAACCATCTGTTTCTGTCTCACTGTGAGAGCAGGTTTTACAATAGATTAAGACATATAAAGGATATAAATATGAATAAATACAGTGGATTAGGGAACAAAGAAGATCATCAAACACAGAGGCTGCTAACAAATTTGCATGCACAACTCTGATCTGAGGAAAAGTGTAAATTTGCTTACAACAGGGGTCAGCTAACCCTGTGTGCAGAACATCTTCTAACCTCTGAGGATTTTCCTACCCTCCCTTCTTCCCTCTCGCTGTAATCAATAACAGCGGGACAAGAAGCAATGTCATAGTTTTATTTACCCGCAAACATGTCTGTGAACTGGCTGATCTAATCCATCAAGGAGTGTGAGGGATTTATATTCATAATAACAAGGGAGGTAGATATCGAAGTTGCACCGAGAGTCCCGTGGACTGAGGGCCCCTGTGCTTTGTTCCACCTTGAAGGTCAGGCTGCCTAGCTGCCTGATAGGCAATGAATGCCCATGTGCCAGGGCATGATCAAACATATTCAAATACTTGTATTTTCCAAGGCCTCTCCTGTATCTCATTAGTCTGTATTTGACTGTGAGTGACCTTGAGAATTGTAGAAAACATTCACAGGAACAAACCAGGATTTCAAAATGCATTATTTGTTCTCAAGTTCTTTTTGCTGACAGTTTAAATGTTAAAGGTCAAAGATGATTGATAATTATCACATTTTAATGTTTGTGGGTGTGTGACTGCAGCCTTGGAGAGAAACTATATCTGATAAAGGTGAAATAAGCGATGTCTCTGAAAGGCACTAAATGATGAAGTGGTTCTCTCGCTCTTTACAGATGGCTAGAAGAAATGAGTGAAGTCAGGCATGTCGCAGGTAATCACAAATGTAATTGCATCCATTTTGAGGTTAGCCATGGCACTTAGCAGCAGCTCATATCCTTTTCATTTATCTCACTGTAGAGAGAAACGATGAGACTCAGGCCAACAAACAAGTAAATCAAATAACCAAACAAGTAACTTTCCTGTGTAACCAAGGGGCAGGGTTTGGGTAAAGTTGGGGGGTTTATGGGAAATGAACAAGCCTCAAGTGGCCACTAGAGGAACTCCAGTTTTTGGTATCTCTGCCTCATTTTTCAGCCACTGAGGTTGCTGCCTGGTTAAGTCAAAAAAGAGCTAAAAATTGAGCCAAAAAACTTCAGTTTAATACTTGTGATTTCTTTTATTAAGCCAACACTATTTCATCCATTAAACTACTCACTGCACCAACCACCACAATTTATATTTCTCCAACAAAAGTAGCATTCCAACACCATCACTATTACAAAAATTACATTATGCTCTGTGCTCTAAAATGCAACCACTAATGAAAATAATCCTAACATGTAAATTCTGGAAAAGTATGATAGTTTCATGAGGCCACAACAGTATATTCAGCCATCAAATCAAAATAATACAGATACAGTAAAAGATATCTAGGTGCAAAACAATGTTCATCACTATAGTACTAATAATTTAACTATCAAAAGGTCTTCTAAAAGGTAAAGATTTCAGACAGTAGGAGTGGGTGAAGGTTAACTGAGTGATATTTACAACATCCCATGTTTTCAGTCCACCAACCTGAGCCACAAGATTTTTGAAAGGCCACATAAAAAAATCCAATGCCCAAGCAGATATGTGACTATGTACATAAAATACAGTTTTTATACTTGCAATAGGCATCTGTTTGCGTGGGGAAGTGCATCTGCTGGTGCCTTTACATGATTTTATTGCTGAAGATGTGTGAAAGCAACACAAAGGCACACAGTGAATAAAGTGAATGCTTTCTATGTGAATGAAAAGGCAAATGTGTGCTTTAAAGAGCTACTATATACAACAACTGACAACGATTTATGGAATGATTTTCAGGATTTTGACTACTGTGTTTGAGTTGGATCAGTGTTCTCATCTACCAATGAATATTATCATATTTACACACAGGTTTTCTAGGTGAGTACACAAAAACTGTAATGAATATAAACAAATGGTACAACAGCAATTCTTTCCATTCACATAACATTGAGCAGTCCATCAGCAGTACTTCAGTCTGTTTTTAGTAACAAAGACTCCACCCTGTCAGAAATATGTTGAAAGAATCTCATTATGCCTGATATATATGATGTAAAATCAGGTATAATATAAATGTGAATAATAAAGTGCTGCTAACGGGTAATTCTCCTCTAATTATGCATTTAAACATATGATTCAGCAGTAATTGACAGCAACTTGGGAATTTACCTAAGCTGCACAGGTAAGTTAAGTAAAATAGATGACCAAAAGAGAGTTTGAGCTACTCAATACTGCAGAATTCAGAAATAAAAGCAAAAACACAGACCTTGCAGAAACACAGACCATAATGAAGTTGTTCTGAATGTTTGACCCAAGAAAGATGAAAGCGGTTTTTGAACAACGAAAGACAGACATTCATTTTAGGCCACATTTTTTCTTTTTCTTTCTTTTTGTTTTTATGAAAAAACGTTTGTTTGTCACTGAATAACAGCATGTAACACTCGAATGCATGACAGCTCTGAAGCCAATTCACCAGACTATGTTAGCTCAGGAGGTAATCTCACCACAAAGATACAGAGAGAGAAGATCCTACACCGAGAGAGAAGAAGCTCTCTGTCTGGATCAGGTTAGTCTAACCTGAAGCTGTACCAAAGTGATAAGGCTGAAAGACTGATGGTTGTATTAGACAGGCACTTAAACGGACACATTTTCTGGGTTTTGTGGGGCAGACTTTTGGCTTTGTGGCTGCTGATTGCGAGTGGGCACTTGTGTCATGGATGGATGATTTATGTATTCAACATTACTGCCAAGTTTAGCTCTCTGGTAGTGATCTGTGTAGATACTGTTCCCTATTTCCAATTTCTTCATTTGAACTGTGAAAAAGGAATGGTGTAAAAAGATAAATAAATACAGGAATGGAGAATAAATTTTGGTTCTTTTTGCATATTTATCTAGATATCATTTCCTCATGAGCAAAAATATTGTACAAAAAAATACATTGTTCTATAGTTTTCTACCAACAAAGAGTAAAAAGAGTAGTAGTTACATATATGTATAATTTGTGAAGAGTTGTTGCTAATTTAAATTTCATCATGCAAAAATTAACATTCTCATCATCTCACACCCAAATATCACAGTTTTTGTATGCAGTAACGTTCTCGGTAAAAGATACATAAATAACTTATTACTTTTCAGCAGAGTATTGGGACTTTTTTCTAAGGGCAGTGCCCCATCTGGTGGAGTGACATAGTCAAGTTGTACAGCATCAACAGTGCCAGAGTGTACAGTAACACAGCAATACAGTATGATCATTTAAAAAAGACATTTTTTGCACAGTGAACTTAAGCTACAGCGCTCTTTAACCAGATAGTCGCAAAAAAATCACTGTAACAGGTGACAGAACAGCACATATCAGTAAAATATTTAGTGAGGGGGAAAAAAGATGTTAAAAGAGGCCAGTTGATTGCAGATTTGGCTTTTCCTTCTGTAAAAATATCTTTAAAAATATTAAAACCTTCCCCACCATCTAATCTCTCATCTGTATATTTTCTGCCAGGCGACGCGGTGCCCATCGAGTTCTCGTTTCTATGTGTGACATGAAAGCAGCAGCAGAAGACGTCGTGGCAGAGCGAATCACACAGGTCTGTTCTGTTTGGTGGTGAGGACACCTGAAATGTGGTGACAGTGTGAAGAATATACTATTAGTGTATCCGTCTACTTCTAGTCAGCAGACTCTTCTCCTTTGCTGTTGATCTGAGAAAGAGTTTGTTGGAAAGTTCAGTCCCAGACGCTCAGAGCTGCGAATCGGCTCCCAGGCTGTTGAGCTCCTCCGGTGTGTGCTTCTCTGCCATGGCAGCAGTCTGACGGAAGCCGGCCGCGATATCATCAAATGTCCGGCCCTTGGTCTCTGGCACTTTGAAGTAAGTGAAGATGAAGAATATGACCAGTAGCACAGTGAAAATGACAAAGACGTAGGGACCGCACGCGCTCTGCGAAGAGACACAAGAAGCAAAACAAAAGATATTAGATTGATCAACTTATTTCTTAGTACTTGGAAGCAATTCATCTTTCACAATTCTGTTTTGTATCTTGAACTCAGTATCATACATAAGCACTGACTGATTGAATTTGAACGTGACTAAAATATCAACAAAATACACTTTAACAATAACAAAACAAAGGAGGAGTTGCTACAAACATAGACTTAAAGGTAAACTCATTTGATCCTACCTCAATATACAATATACATGTATAATTACATACAGTTATATAAGTCTACACACAAATTTCAAGCATAAAAATCCTAATAACCATAAAGCTAAATGTTGGGTTTAACTGTGCCTGTCTGTAGAACGAATGAAATGTTTTGCTTAAAAAGGGCTCAACTCATATCTCAAATCTGGCTACAAAGTATGTGTTTCATTTACAGTGACAGACTCTTGGTATAAAATAAGGAAGTCATCATAAAGAAGAACCTAGTTCAGCTTTACTATTTGACACAACCGGTCCAATAAATTAAGTCAGTAACAAATGCAAGAGCCTATGTTTTTGTGATAGTTATGTGCTTTTACTCACCGCACCATACTGGAAGCCCATTCCCACTATAAAGTTTGCAGTCCAGTTGGAAAAACCAGCGACAGCAATGGCTGAAGGCCTGGGTCCCTGTGAGAACAACTCTGCCACGATGAACCAAGGGATGGGACCCGGCCCGATCTCAAAGAATGCCACGAAGGCAAAAATGGCTACAATGCTTACATAAGACATCCATTTGAGTTGCTCCTGCAAAAATACAAGAGGAAAGTTTTTGAAAGTTGCACGTCAAAGTCATAAATCAGGTGACACTGAAGTGTGCCTTTGTCAGGAATACACCTACCAGCAGAGCCATAGCAATAGTCATGAGGATGGCTGATCCAGCCATTCCCAGCAGCCCCAGTAGGTGCAAAGACCTGCGTCCTGCTCGTTCTACGACAAACAGCTACAAACACAAAGAAATGAGGAGAAAGGTCAGTGTACCATATACATGCTTTGTATCACAAATCTGATTACAAGGGACCAGAATAATTTTTGAATTGTGCTTTGGTAGAACACAATCTGATGTTTTTGACACCTATAATGCTATTTTGTGTACTGCTGTACTCACCGACACCACAGTGAAAGCTGTATTAACCACACCGGCTCCAATGGTCGCATAAACGGGCTGCTCAACTCCAGCTTTCGCAAAGATACTAGTGGAGTAGTAGAAAATCTAAAAACAAACAAGTTGACATGTAGGTTGGTTCAGGATATCACCTCCTGATATCAACTTCACAATTTCAGTGGCAGTCTTTAGAGGGAATAATCTGAAAAACATGTAGGTCTTGAAACTTACAGCGTTAATACCAGACAGCTGCTGGGAGAGCTGCAGCATGACAGCAATGAGCAGGGGCTGACGGTAGAGGGGTGAGCGGAAAAGCTCCAGGATGGTCACCTTCTTCTCCCTCATCATCTGCCGGCTCTCCTCCTTCATTTCCTGCATGTCAGCACTCACATCAGTGGTGCCCCGGAGCTTCTTCAGCACTGAAACATGTAAGAAAAAAAACAACAGATGATTTAAAATGAACTTATGTTTACACATATGCCAGCTTGTATGACTTGTATGTATGTGCTCACCGCATTTGGCCTTGTTCTCTTCGTTCTTGTTGATGAGCAGGAATCGGGGGCTCTCTGGGCAGAGAGGCAGCAGGACGCACTGTATCACAGCAGGGATGAAGAGGAAAGCCAGGAGGAGAGGCCACAAGTTCTCGTTTCCCATGATCACTTCCAATCCAAATATCTAAAACCCACACAGACACTAATGAACCACCTGCATAGCTCCTAGCAACCACCAGTAGAAACAATTTATCACAGGATAAGACATATCACAAGACAACGAATGCCACAAATACATATTCACCAACCTGTGCAATGAGGATTCCAATGACAATGCCCAGCTGGTGTAGCGTGCCCAGGGCTCCTCGTAGGGCTGTTGGGGAAATTTCACCCACATACATGGGCACAAAACCTGTGGAGAGGCCACAGTACAGCCCAACCACAAAACGGCCAACGATGAGCATTTCCCACGACTTTGCCATCTTTGAAAAACCCATCAGAACGGCCGAGATAAAAGCCAGAATATTGGCCATGAGCATAGAGTTCCTCCTGTAGACATCAAAGAACAAGATACAATTTAGAAAAATTAAATGCAGGCAGGCTCTCAGCAAAGGACTAACATGCTGTTTAATACTAGCAGTGACTCAGTATGTTGTTTACCTTCCCAAGCGGTTAACAAAGAGTCCTACTGAGAATGAACCAAAGATGCCACCGACAGAGAAGACAGAAACAGCGATGGACCACACAGCTGTCAGGGAGCTTTTGGGAATGGGCTCATTGTAACGGTGATACCACGTTTGATTGATGAAGTTCTCAATAACCTAAGAAAGACACATTTCATTGTTACTTTTGTTTCCAAGGATTATAAACAGGATAAAATCTATCATACAGAATCATAACTCTGTAACTTCTGTCGGTGCTGTGCTTTTTTGGAAATCGAATTTCCCAGAGGAACCCACCCGAGGGATTAATAAAGTTCTATCTAATCTAATCTAATCATTTAACACATCCACAAGTCCCACTGTTGTCATAGTTGTAATGTGATCATTCCATGTCTGCATCAGATCACACGCTTGAGATTTTCCTCTTCTGAACCCTGCCACATAGCTGAAATGCCACTTTACAGCCAGCTGATGGCAGCACTGTATAATCACCAGCATTTCCTGGCCACCAGGAAGTTTATTAGACTCGGGTGTCAGGTTTCACATCCCCTCCCTTCACTGTGTCACCACATCCCAGACAACTTTGTTGACAAACACACCCAGGAGTGCGGGTGACGGTGCTTAAAAAGCAATGCCTGCTTCTGTTTCTGTGTGTCACGCTGACACCTCTGGCATGATTCAAGAAGGTCACTACCCAGTCCACAACGCCCCGTAAATGACTTCACCAGTATAGTTCTACTGCAACCAAAATCTAAGTCTGGATCATCTGGATCATGTGCCTTCGAGCTCGTGCAGCACATTTTTTGAGGCACTCTGCAGTTAATCTAGTCCCGGAGATCGTGATGTACTAGAGATCAGTGACGGCATGTGGAAAAAACAAACAAACTCTGAGATGTCCTTATTAGCAGTTATGAATAGGAGGCTTTGGCTTGTCAAGGGCTTTTCTGTAGTGGAGGGATACATATTAAATGACACTCTGACACTGTTAACACAGAGCCTGGGTCACATCCACTATCAACTTACACTCACAAGACCTTGTTGGTGATAAGTATGTATGGTATCATATACTGTACTGTCCCCCTGGCCTTCATCCCATCACGTCTGCCCTTTAAAAAGAACACGTTCACAGAGTTTATGCAAGCAGAGATCGAACATAAATAAGTACTTTACTTAAGTGCTGTAGTTTAGCAAAGCTGATGGAAAAGAGCAAAAGTGTGAGGAGAAAAGTATGTATTTACACATGATCTCCATCAGCTTTTACGTTCATATGAAGCTGGTTGCACACAGTTGTTTACTTATGCATTCAGAATTAGAGAGCAACACAATCTCTCATTTGGTAGTAAGACATTTTAAGGTAAGACTTTATTCACTGTCTTAAAAGGAGATGTACTATGCAAAGTCATCTCTTTTTGGTTTTTTCATTACATTCGCAAGTCAAAGACCAACACAGTATAACTTTTTTTCCTTTATCCTTGGATTAATAAACGAATATCTTAATAAACTGCTGCTTTTGTAAAATTCCTCTGAAACGTTGTATTCCAGTTTTGTTTCAAGCACGGTTGTGTTTGTATTACCAGCTTTATTAGCTCTCCTATTTCACTGGTCCATGAAATAGGACACCATGACACCATCAGGGAAGGTACTGTTCCCTAAAAGGGGGTGTGGCCAGCCTATCTGCTTTTAAAGCTACAGACACTAAAATGCAAAACCTGTGGAACAGAAATAAAAACCAGAGGTAAACTGGTATGAACTAGGTATGAGCTGAAGAGTGAAAGGCACATCCTGGGCACAGGTGAATCTTACATTAAGTTGCAAGGCTCCCGATTTGATCTCTACCAACTCCTAAAGGAAAGCATCTGGCTCATTAGGCTCCTAAATGCTCAAACAACTGTCAACTAACTTTGTTTTGAAATTTGTGCTGGACCGTGTAGTTTTTCTGTGGGTTTTTGAAGCTTCATCACTGCCTGCATTAACAGTTTGATCTGAAAAACCAAAGAAAGAGCTCTGCAAAACTAAAAGCAAACTCCAGGTTTAAGTAATGAAACAGTGTTTTCAACTCTTATACATGTTTTTCCACTGCCATCTTTTAATGGTTACTTTAAAACTCTCACCAACTTTAACTTGTTAGCAACAAATTACAAGGTGGCCCTTGAAAAGTTACATAATTGGTTCTTGTTCTCTAATCTCAATAGGCTACACAATCCAAACCACCAGCTGGCCTAAAGTACACATTGTGAAAACTGTCTATTCATACTGACTGGCCTTCAGCCTTGGTGATGAAACTGGTTGGGGACCAGGCTGTCAAGGTAAGCAATGTATTCAGCACACACAAAAATACTGAAAAAGGCAACAATAATATAGTTTCTCTTGTTTTAAGACCTTTATAATTAAAAAGCACTAAAATAGATGTGAACTACATAGTTATATTGTTTCAAAAGGAGAAATCTTTAAAGAAAAGTGAAGCACCCTCCCTCCTGCAATACATCCAATGAGCCTACATTCAAGTGTTGATCAGGCAAACATTCAAAGGCTGGAGCACAGGACAGCCTGAACAAGGCCCTTGAAAAGGCGTATCTAATCAGAGACACTCCAACACAGTACAAGGCTTTAGGTGACACGCTGTAGGTGATTATACGATGATGAACACGTGTTGCTAATAGTGTATAGAAAGATTTGAATACTATTAGCAACAATTTGTGACGTTTTATTCTTGAAAATAACATAAGACTGTGTGCAGGTCTAGATCACTTTTTAGCAAATAAGGACAAGCTTGCGTCTGTCAGAGTCAATCAACAGAAGATGAACTCAGGCAAATTTTCAGCTAAAATCCTTCACCCAGCTTCTTAGTTGTGACGATTTAACACATTTTATAGTTTATGCGCTTTAATTATTTTTCTTTTACATATTTTAGACCACATTACTATCATGATAACCTAATATGATAATCAGACTCTTAGTTTTATTTCACGTCACACTTTTATTAATATTAAAGGAATTTAGTGGACTGAAAGCTTCTCTAATTGAAAAGGGTCCTTCATATCAAGGTTGAGCATAACAGAGAACAGCTCAGTTTAGGAGGGTCTGTCTGGGCCTCCTTCCTAGTACCTCTGTGTGGGTCAAAGATAACATAAAAGGAGTGGAGCTCTAGCCTGTCTGGAGACACACCTATTACCTGCAGAGAGTAGTCTGAGTAGCCATAGGGTGTGTTCAGACCAACGCAAACTGAGCTGACAGTAGTTCTCACACGCAATGCGACACAGGCATTCCTTAGGAAATGAATGTCTTTGCTGTACCTTCCTGTTAATAAATCGACTGTCTGACTTAGTCTTCTGGGGGGCTTTGGAACATTGTTTTTGTGATCTTTTTTGTTACGGGGATAAGTCACTGTCTGCCTCCTAAATTTAATTTCTAAATTTCATTCTCAAGCATTTGCCAGCTGGCTTCAGGTCAAAAGAGGTCCATGTTTGGGCATAGACACTCTCTGTTGCTCTCTGTTGATCCAGATGTCCTTGGACCCATTAGGCCTAAATTCAGCTATTATTACCTCACCTCTTAACCTACACCCTCCCTTTTCTGCGATGTTCTTCAAGGCAGCAAGTGAATTAACAGCCAACTGTGGAACAAAGTTGGATAGCTGGAAAGCACTTGATTGGCTTGATTGATTTCTGCAGACCCAGAGATTCTGGAAGTTTTTTGGAAACCCTGGTTATTTTATGGTTATTCTGAAGGCTGTACTTTGTGTTCCTTCGTCTGATATGACAATAAACACTGAACGAACACCTGTTGAAACCAAAAACTTTCAATTTGAACCTTTATGACAACAGCCTCTTGTTCATGCCTCACTCTCCTTTAGCTTTTTGTAATAAGACAGTTTACAGCTCACCTCCTGGGGGGCGTTGATAACACCTGTGTTGTAGCCAAACTGCAGGGAGCCAATCACCGCAGTTCCAACACTCATCAACAATGGAAGCGTTATTTGCTGAAAGAGAACAGGGAAAATATTGTCAGTAAAGATACCAGTCTGACCAGTTAATCACATTTTGCCATGTGTCCATGAGCTGGCACAGAAAATCCCACAGATCTCAGTTTACTGACCAAGAATGGAATTGATGACAAGTACATTTTCCACCCTGATGTAGTTATTATAATGTTTAATGAACACACTGTTAAGATTTCCTGAAATATTTTAAAGACACTTAATATACTGCTACAGTACATAAAACTGTGAATATGGAGCATAAAAGATGTTCATTCCAAACAGACAAACCGAGAAAAAAGAGAAATCCACCGTCGAGCTGTAACTATGTCTGTTGAAGACATTATTAACAGACTGAGATGAATAATGGATCATACAAATATTTTTAGGTCTGAGGGGGGTCACAGGTTTGTCCTTTCAAAAGCTTTCCAGATTTCTGAGTAAAGCTGCCTTGTGAAAAACGTCCAGGTCAGACTCAGGTCTACTGATCTTATTGTCTGTGCTCTTATTCCTGTTATTACAGAGTTCATTTTTAGCTTGATCTCACCAGAGCCCAGTAGATTAGAAGAATACCAAGAAGTTAACAAACCAGTGCATGGTATGTCGCTCTCAGTTTCCAGTTCGCAGACAGGGAAGCAAATGCCTCGAGCTACTGTCCACCAACACTAGGGCTGCCACGATTAGTCGACTAGTCACGATTACGTCGACTATCAAAATCGTCGTCGACTGATTTAATAGTCGACACGTCGTTTGAAGCTTTGTAAGATCCCAAAAGACGCAGGAATAAGTAGTAGGATTTAAGAGTGAAATAACGGACTGAAACAGAAGATGGCAGCACTGCATGTACAAGGATGCTAGCTGCAGTTAAACCCCAAAGAAGAAGAAGCTGTGTCCCAAAATTCATAGCGCAGCCCAGCTCAGTTTCCAACAATGGCGGCAGCTAGTTAGTTTTAATATTACTCTTATTATTCTTTCTGGGTCACAAAATAAACGTTTAGCATTTTTTCAGGCGATAATGTAGCTGTGTAAACCTCAAATATCTGTTCAGTTTATCAAGACACCACATATATTCGGAAGCGCTCTGACATTTTCAGAGACGTCTGTTACCCACTAGCTCGATAGCTAGCCGGGGGCAAGGCTCACTAGAGCCCGTGAGAACACCGGACTCCCGGCAAATCGTTTTCAAACCCACTGCCGTCTTTCGCTACTCAGGTTAAACATGATATATAAGTCACTTAGATAACTTAAAAATGTTATTGTTTGGCTTTTTTTGTTGTATTTTATTTGTTCCTGAGTAAATCGGTTTGGCTGAGATTAAAGTTATAGTTTTTACACAGCTGAATAAACATCAAGCAGACAACTGATTATCAGATGCTCGAGAATATACTCCAGTGTCCTGTTATATTTTAGATAGCAAGGAGTTTATTAAACTTTACCGAAACAATCTGCAAATTTCATTAAAATTTAATAAACTATCATCTTGTCTTTATTTTTAGTTAGCACATACCGTAAACACTTAAAGCTGTAAGCTAATGATAGTTATATAAGAGCAGATGCATGCTGGTGCAATAAGCTGTACGTTGTACGTCCAATGGATGCATGATCTGATTAGTCGACTAATCGCAAAAATAATCGGTGACTAGTCGACTATCAAAATAATCGTTTATGGCAGCCCTAACCAACACTGACCCCTTTTATCATTTCTGCGTCAGCTAACTGTGCATATGACCACCTCTGAGTGCTAGTTTTCTGAAAACATCGGTTAAACTGTATACCTTAACATTGCATTTTCTTATTTATCTCAAAAGGCTTCACATACTCAAGATTAAACTTCGATTAAATCCAGTGTTGCTTACTATTCCAATCCTTCATTTCCTTAAAAGCAGTCATCTTGTTGATGATTAATGTTTTTTTTTTCCTACCCCGCGTGATTCATGCCAAATCCTTTGGTACAGTGATTCATAACAGATACCTTCCTTGTATTTTGGCAACAAAGGATCTGACCTTTATGAGAGTAGATGTCACCTCAAAGTGTCATTGTTTTAACTTGAGTATCCTGAAGAAACCTAGTTTTAGTTTGAAGTATTTTTATATTCAAACCCACTGAACTGATTAAGAGATGACACAAATCAAGGATCTCCCCTTCGCTTAGCTATTACATTTTTTAATAATCTCAACTCCACCTTGAAACACCAGCAGAAAAAGTTTCCAATGGCCATTCAAGTCTAAGAAGTCAAGCTCGTAAAATGAACAAACATGAGGTAAAAAGGAGGTGAAAAATCACCTTGTCTAAAGGTTGTTAAAGTCTTTAACATGGAGCAGTGCAGAATGACATTTGTTCCTAATTTCACGGCCAGCGAATTTTCAAAGCTAATCAGGTAGAAAATTTGAAATACATTTCACATTGCTCTTACCAAGAACTTTTATGAGGAACCCATAATAATGTGCCATTGTCCACATCTCAGTGATGTTCTACAACATTCCGATCTGGTGACCGAAAATCAATCGTGGTTTCGTGACTAACATTTCAGATTACTTCTATTCTTATCACTCTGGTGGTGGCCATCAGAAGACTGTCAATTATGGCCAAAAAGGAAAGCACATAACCAACAACACTCAGATAAGCTGTGGCATTTAAAGGTGAATGAATAGGGGCCCAAGAGTTGCCAAGAAAAGATTTCCTCATGATTGCGCCATCAGTCACCTGAACTGCTAACACAAGGCTGATTGGTTCCATTGATTTGTGTTGTTGAGCGAAATGCCTCAGAACTGAGATTCTTCTGATAAGCCTATGTTTTTGGTTTGATATCATAGCTGCCCAATTTCATTTAACTTCAGCCTGCTGAAGCCTAGTATTTCTCTTGGCTGGTATAAGTGTAACCTCACATGGCCTGCCTGTCTGCTCATTCATACATTATTCTTACACTCACTGTTTAAATAATCCTCTCTGATTAATAATCCCCTTCCTTAAAGTCGTTCTTCTCTTTCCGCTTGCAAAAGCTTAGGTTTAAACAGCAGGTGACCAGAGATAATCTGCTTACAACTTAGGTGATCATATCCTGCCACCAAGTAGATATTGTTTCCTAGAAAGTTGATTCTGTTCATCTAGACGTTGTGAGAGGAAGGAATGTTTACTCACTCATCCAAGTGACTGATGAGTTACGAAATGTCTTTTCTTCAGAAAGTGCAACATCCAGATCAACCGAATTGACTTCCTGGAATTTCCTTGCTTGAATGACTGAGCATGCATCAAGATCAGAGAAAATTTGGTTTAAAAGGGGGATGAAGAGAAAGATGGCACCAAGATTGAGTATAACATTGATAATCTTTAACTGTCACTTATGCAAAGATACTTGACTTGAAAAGCAGAGAATAGTTCTCCTGAATTAAATCTTTTTGATATAGAAATATATATCAAATTGACAAATGAAGTTGCAGAAGTTTGTGATTACTTAATGAGCTCTTTTTTGGCTTTTTTGCATCTTAGCATCTTTGTGGGTCATAAAATCAAAACAGATTGGTAAAAGAAGCTTTCAGTAGTTATTCCAGCCTAATTTCACAATATTTTCCAATGACGAACATTTTTAAAGGAACAAAAAAAAAACAAAAAACAAGAAAACAGCCCAACAGGTTTCTTTTTAAAAAAACAAAACATTCCTCATAAAGGATTTGAAAGGACTGCGCCTGTAATCAGCTCTGTAATGCTGCAGGTATTTAAACACAGGTATTCTTTGTGTTGTAGGCAGCTTGGTTACATCTAAAACTGTTTTTTATGCTCCTCCAGAGCAGGAAGAAGAAAAAAGTCTGTGTGTGTTTTGAGAGGCGGTAACTTAAGCTCTGCTCAAAGCAAAGAAGAAAAGAAAAAAAATGAGGGCTTGGCTGAAGTCATTTACAGACCAGCCTACGCCTCTGAGCCAATAGCAGCTCTTCTCGGGAGCATGTCTAGAGAGGGTCACTAGGTTCATATATGTGTGTATAAACATAGATATACACGCTCTTTTCAACACTGTGGGCAAATGATCAGAACAATCATGACTGATGTCTCTCAGTTACAGCTACAAAAAAGACAAGAGGCAATTCAGTGACCTACCAGCTGTTTTTTACTCTAAACAGCTAAATCTTGACTGGCCCCTTTGGGGAAAGTCATGCTTTGAGCTTGTTTATGTCCCCTTTTGGGAACAGCTGCAATTATCTGCAAAAAAATGTAGAGCTGCAACAAAAAAGTACGGAGAGCAGCATGTGTCCAAGTGAAATTGAAAACTTCTCTGTAACATCTTTACCTTCAGCTTATAGGTGTTTCTGTGCAAGCCAGCCATTTTTATCCAAACATATACTTGACATCATTTTATCATGCTGGAAATTAAAAAGTAGGTATTTGTTCAATAAAACTGATTAATTGGCTTAGCCCAAAATGACTGATGCAAGTTTCAGTTAAATCTCTTATAGGTGAGATCACTTGCACATAGGAACGAGAAGAGCAGTATAATGGATGACTTTCTCAAAGAGGAAACAATGAAGTCACATCCGAAACAACTCTACTCTATGTTTAGAACCTCAGTGGTGATGGCTCCTCTGCTCTTGCTTCAGCTCTCCAACTTCAACATAATATTACCGTATTGTGTGTGTATAACCTCTTTTTAAGTTTTGTGGATATTCTACATGGTTATGCTGAGGATATGTCGGCCAATTTCCACTGGAAATGCCTTTTGGTTAAACTGTCAGCAAGCAATTTGCATTTGCACTGTTAAATTTTTATATATAACTTTAATGCACATAAAAAAAAACAGCTGCTTGTTTTTAAGTGAAAATACATTGATGGGGTTTTTTTTGCACTAATAAAGTTGAGGAGTTGTAAAGTATTTTGTCTAGTGTCAATTATATCGTCAGTTATATCATTATTGCAAATTTTCAAATGTATATCGTGATAAATATTTTTGGTCATATTGCCCTGCTCTACTGCATACCACAGCGTTTAACAGTCGGCTCTAATTACAGGAATTCACACTCTGGGGCGGTGCTACCACGAATATTCAAAAGCAATTCCAAAGAACTGTAAAAGAAAATGTAGAAAAGATAATACTGTGTCTGTGACATTAACAGAAGACAGACAGAACTTAACATGCACTTTTCAGATATAGATGAAAAAGTTTTGAGTTTACAAGTATGCCATTAAATGCTTATAAATCTTTTTTTTTTTAACTTTCGAAAGTATAAAAAGAAGGAATCTTACAAAGAAAACACAAAACATGGATCCAGGGGTCAAAGTATCATTACTTTCCTCCTCCCACACCCTTAAATATGGTCTAGATATATGCAAATGTTCTCTCTTTGCATGGACAAAGTAAAGCAGCCAAATGCATGTGCAGTGAGGAAAAACCTGCCGAGTCATGGCTGTGTTTATGGTAGCCCTGGTTGCTTAGCAGCCCTTAGCTTGCTGCTCTTCCTGAGTGTAAACAGACAGACATCAGAGCTCATAAAGAATTATTAAAACAAACTGCTGAAATGGAAAAGCACAAAATGTGGATTTGAGCAAATATTAGCACATTAGCAGCTCCCATTCAACCATGCTGCTCCTTTTCTTAGCCCCTAGAAAACCTTTAGGCACTTTCACTGTATAAACGTCTAAAAGACATAATGATTTGTTCCCCAAATTAGGATCTATGCAACCACACAACAACAACAACATCCAGAACCTTCTAAAAAGTTGAAATTCAACAGACATGAATCATGACATTGAATCTACACTTCCTACAACTATTTTTTAAACAATATAGTGTCTCTTTGTTCAGTTAAGCATCTAATCTGCTTAAACACAAAAAGCCAAAGGAGGAAAAGGAAACTTGAGCTCTGATAAACAAAACCAGCTGACATGAGGGTGATGTAAAACTTTGAAACCGCAGGGCGTTGTGATAAAATAAATATTTAAAGAAAATCTAGGGTTTGGCCACAAAATAGTGTCAACAGGAAATCCAACAGTGCTGCAAAAACCACTGAAGCAACGAGGTAACTGTTTACAGCTATTGTAGCTGCAACAACTATAAAAATAATACTAACCAGTTCTATATAGTGCTAAAGAAGAAGACCTTTTACAGATACAAGAAAGTTAGCGATCAAAATATGCGTTCTGCAGAAGCAATTATTTATAATTTATAAACATATCACACTATTTTTTAAATAGTGCATCATTTCTTATTGACCTAGTTACAAGATACTGAACTAAAAGTACATTTCCCTTTTATATGTAGCAGAGCAGAAGTGTAAACTCAAATCAGACGGAATTTCTTCAGAAGCAGGTATGTGTGTGCCGAATATGAGGAGATAATTTCACTTAAAAAAAACCCAACAGAAGTCTGAAGCCCTGAGCATTTTTTTTTAAAAACGGGGCCATCTGAAAAAATCCATCTAGGCAGTTGTAACATTTTACTCCGTGCCAAAACTCAATAAGGTGTTTTGTACACTGCTGAATCTGTAACTCATCACAGCCACACTCCAAGAGGTTTCTCTCTCGTCAGTACGTGCTAGAGTCATGGTTTGGTTTACACACCTACCATCATGTCCCTCCACCACTCCAGGTCACCGCGGCAGTCTCAGCTTACACTGCTGTAGGGAACCCAATATGTGCCCTCCTCCTAAAGTCACCTGACTGAAACAGCACATCGTGCTCTGTGAGCACTGTTTCCAAATAAATTCCATGCTTCTTATAAGGAGAAAAAGTAAAAATACACCCTTGACATTATAATCTGGACCTCACAGCCCAGACACTATAGCAGACACAGATGCTTGCACTGTATTTATTATGGTATGTAAACTCCAAAGTAGTTTCATTCTATGCATGTTATGCAATTAATAACACATGACATAAATACTGCAATAATGACAGTTTAGCTTAGCAGATCCTAATATGGAGTATACTCTACTGTTGTTGTTTCTGTTACAGTTGTTGTCATGTGAGATATTAGTCACCTACATGTTTGTCCTGTGACCCTTTACTGTCATCCTTAAAGAAATTGTTTACCTCTAAATGCTGTATACACTTAAAGTAAACAACATTTCAAGAGTGCCCGTTAATGCCTTATCTACCAGTACCAATGAAATTTCTGCCAAGCTCAAGTGAGATCAGATAAAAATGTATTTATAGCTGTGCTCTATGCTTGGGAATGTTAGTCTCACCACTGAAAGCTGTACACTAATAATGTGTATGTGGTCCTTTATTTACTATATCATCTTAAGTTGGATGTCAGCTGTTAAATGCAAAATAAACACCAGGAGACACGAGTCAAAGTTTAAATAACTGTTCACATGTTCCAAAGACTAAGCATCATTGTCAGCATCAGTATATTTAAAAGAAGGAATAAGCAAATAGGTAGAATAGTAATTACAATAAATACACAAATATTGATGCTGGATGGGTATTAATGATATAATTCTTAGACAAAGAAATAAAAGTGTATTTCTGGGCAGTAAATACTGCATAATTTAGTCCTATATCTTTTTAACCTGCATAAATAAATGAATACAACAGACAGTTTGTGCTGTTTCTGCTGGACAGTCAGAGGTGACACCAGACAATTAAAGGTCAGACATAAAAGTAATGCCCTTGGTCAGATCTGATTTGTTAAATAGAGCTAATCCCAGTGGAAAAATGATGTCAAAAGAAACCCAAAGGTACACTGTATTTCAACAGTAATTTGCAGAGTGACCAGAGGTGGGAGTGATGCAGTACAGTGAGCTAGGGCTGGGCCATATTATACCGTTCACGGTAATACCGGTATAATGTTAGGCAACGATAGGAAAATGAAATATCGCGATAGAATGGGAGTAAAACGCGCATGCGCAGTGCCTTTGTTTTCATACGCACATGGCCGATTGTTGAGTGAAACAGATGAACCAGAATTGGTTTGTAAAAATGGTGCAACTTCAGTGATGTGGAACTGGTTTGGTGTTTGTCCGTCAGATACACAACAAAGCACATTTTTTTGCAGAACATGCAAGCGGCCGTTGTTATTGTCATATTTGTCGGACTAAGATGCTCTTAAATCTGGGAGTAATCTGGGTCCTAAACTCCGTATGCTTCAGGTCAAACAACACTGCAGCATCACTTAGAGTTAAAAACTGTCTAAATTCTTTCATCTTTAATAAAACGATCAGCATTGCTGCTTTACCAGGTGTAACTATAAAGTTTAACTTCCAGGCATCCATGAAAACAAAAGTTATTACATTTAACGGAGTTAGAAGTTAGCAGGAAGCTAGCGGAAGTTAGCTCGCTAGTTTCGCTAGTTACCTAAGCATGATATAGCACGTTCTGACGGAGAGATTTCTGAAAAAAATCAAACGTACAGCTCTGCTATCACTTCCAACATAAATGAAGACAGGAAACTAAACAGCAGTGACGTTTGTAGGGTTACTGAAGTTGGGCTAGCTGGTATATAATGATGTGCTACGTGATCGCTAGCGACACAGCTATGTTAGCATAACATAAACAGTGAAGCTGGAGGACGAACACTAACACTTTTCCACTTATAAAAGTTAACGTGAAGGTTCTTCATGGTTAGAGACAAATGCAATCGCATGGCAGGATGCTGTAAACGGACCAAACTTCAGTCAGGAGAACAACTGAGATAATCCATCCACAATACGAGGTTAGTCATTAATATACTGCAACAACATGGGAATAGAGCAGCTGCCAGAGAATTCAACATTAATGAATCAATGGTACAGAAGTGGAGGAAGCAAGAAGAATGAGTTTAATAAAGTTTGATTTATCTGACTGCTTTGTTTCGCTTAATGTGCCTTATAATCCCGTGCACCTTATGGTCCGAAAAATACGTACTGCACACTGCAGTTTAATGTTGCAAAGCACCTCTTTTTAACTTCAGTGGATATTATACATGGTTATGCTCAGGATATGTCAGCCCATTTCTACTGGAAATGCCTTTTGGTTAAACTTTCAGCAAGGAATTTGCATTTGCACTGTTACATTTTTATAAAGCTTTAATGTACATAAAAACCAGCTTCTTGTTTAAGTGAAAATAAATGGAAGGTTGTCTTTTTGCGCTAGTAATGTTGTGGAGTTGTATTTTGTCTCGCATCAATTATATCGTCGGTTATATCGTTATCGCAAATTTTCAAATATATATCGTGATAAATATTTTTGGCCATATCGCCCTGCTCTACAATGAGCACTAATGAAGTGAATTAAACATGAACTCCTGCTTCCCTGTTCATCTCAATTAAACCCCCCCTGGATCTCTTAATCCCTAGTTTTACAGTAAAGCCTCATTATGCCCCATTAATACATGGCTGACAGTTACATTATAAGACATACTGAAGAGAAGTAGTCACGCAGATGAAAGTTAATCTACTGGACTGTCTTAAAGACAGCAGGAACTGGGTATTGCCTGAAAGGCTGAGGACGTAGAGGAATCAATCGAGTGCAATTAAGTCTGTACAATGTGAGGCTGTTTTTTGGCACTGGATTCCCAATCAAAATACCTGCTGTTATGTTAAGGCTGTCAGGAATTTGACATTTTAAAGGGCCTCTCATTTAAACCAGAGCAGCCATATACTTGTTCCCAAACAGCATTGCATTCTTTGTAGAGAGAAATAAAAAGGCTGGGGAGACTTTTCAGTTCAAAACAAACCTGTCATTCAGGATTTTTTTCTCTAGATGACGACGATGGCAGGAAAACCAACATATTTCATGTGCTTTAGTTGCCGGCTTAACCAAAATTTGATTTAAGATAAGAGTAAAACTGAATCAAGATTTTAAAAAAGGAGATAAAATAAAATGAAGTTGTGTAAGTTGGAACTACAAACCACAAATTCACAATCAATGACAAAGTCCAATGTGCGAAATCAACAGGACCACACCGAGTACTTATAACTCTTTCTACAGTTGGTTATTTCTGTAAACAGTCCAACGCAATGCTAAGCCAGGCATGAAAATCCTGAGCACGAGCTATCGATAAGCCCACATGTGCACAACTACAGTGTTGGAAGTAACAAATCGCAAAGATGACGTGAAAAGCGTCTGTGAGGAGAAAGCTCCAAGCTTCACAACCCTGGAGTTGGCAACTGTGTATTCCCTTGGTGAGCTCCCACTCTCTCTGGAAATCTGATGTGTTCATGTCACAGTGGAAAGTGGGAACAGTGAGAACTTTTCCCATCATGTCAACTGCAACCCATCCAGCTGATAGGCCACAATAGCACGAAGCAAGCAGTGGAAAAAAAGCATGAAGATATGAACAAACAGCTAAGGAAACATTTTCTGACCACCATGTCAGACTGAGCTGCCCTGGTGCAGCTCCACTGGGTTTAAATGGGCTTATATCAATGAGAAAGTAGGAGGGGGAAGAAGATTGAAGTCCTTTGCCTACGTGCCTCACTGTGTTGCATGCAAATGGTGACCAAAAAGCCACACGAGGACAGAGACAAGGTTATCAGGCGGCAGATAAGTCCGGCTTACTTCCTGAACAATGAGCATCACAGTCTATAACGAAAACTGAGTGATACCTTTAGACTGTCTAATCACCAGTCTGAAATCCAAAAACATGAGCTGATAATTGATTAGGCAATTAGTAGATACTGACAATAGTTAGAGTTCATCACTCATGTCACCAATCTGGACAAGTTGAGTACCCAAAATGTGCTTGTTAGTTTTTTGCTTTTAATCAGTGTAAACTGAAGATGGAGCAAGTCTGAAATCAGCATATGACTGTCTGAGAACGGATCTTGCATATTTGGTCCTTTTTATCCAAAAAGCAATGACTTGATACCTACACAATAACATTTATTTGAGACACTTTTTAAAATTTGACAGGTTGTAAAAAATGAAACTGTACGACAGCATGATAATTAGTGAGAGAAAATAATTCACACATCTGGATACATGAATAATAATGTGTAAATTATATGTAATATTCAGCTGACAGGATTGTTGATTACACAGTTGTTGTTTGACTTATTACATGTTAGATTTTTATTTTTATAACATTAATATCGTTATTATTATTATTATTATAGCCTCAAGTATCTTGATGCATTCTCAATCATCCAGGAAAGTAAATCTCCAAAAAGTTGATGCTGTTCATCTGGACGTAGCGTTTTGTGGGAGAAACGTTTCGTCACTCATCCAAGTGACTTAAGTGACCTCCCAGCCCAATGTTCCTTCAGTGGGCTGGTTTCAGTCATTATGCAAATGTACTGTTTATAAGATTGGGGAAACCTGCATTCAGCTGAGACTGAAGAAGTCACTTGGATGAGTGACGAAACGTTTCTCCCACAAAACACTACGTCCAGATGAACAGAATCAACTTTTTGGAGATAGCCTCAAGTAGCAACGGCTAAATTGATTCAAGACCTAGAGCACATGGCATGTTGACATGAATTATTTTTTGCTTTGAGATTATTTTGCTATCACTTTTTCTGCTGTAAACATTTTAATGTATAATGTCCATGTATGTGTATATATGTATTTCAAGTAGGCTTTTTACAGGAATAGACTCCCTAAGCTACAGACTGCAGTGACAAATAGTGCATCACAACTGCACACACACGTATGGAAGGCTGACACATGGCAGTGCCTCTCATCTTGTTTCAAGGAAGAATTCAATCATAAAAAAATCCCCTATTAAAATTATGGCATCAAATACTGAATCATAATCCACATTTTGTGCGGGTACCTAAAGAAATACTTTATATTAAATATTAATCAACTTTGACTTTAAGTTCAGGAACAATATTATGATATTGATATTTGTAGTAAAACAAAGTTGTTTCCTGGGGTGTAAGACACTGCCAAGCCTTTACTTTGGAATGCTTTTTTCTTTGTTCCCGTTGGAAAATTTTGCAGTATAGTGTTACGTGGATTGGGGTTTTTCCTCCATATACAAAAACTGACACAACCCGGGGAGCTTTTGACCTTCCACTAAAGGAAAATTACCAGAAGCATGATTATTTTTATCAGCTCTTTTACAAGTGTATAATTGTCTTGTAGTTATTGGGACAGAAAGACACAATAAAAGAGTGTAAGGAGAGTATGATCTTCCATTTATGCTTTTTTGCATTTACAAAGTGACAAAGTGAGGGAGTTGCAAAAGTTAAAAAGCTTCATTCAGATAAAATACCATATTTCAAATGACACCTCTTGGCACAAATATTTTAGGCCCTAACACACACACGCGCACACACACACACACACACACACACACACACAAATATACATATATATATACACACACACAAGTAGTATTATATTATTATTATTATTATTATTATTATTATTTATTTGGTTGTTTATGTTGGCTCAAAAGTGTCACAGAAACTGGGCTGGACCCTGAATGCCCCAAAATACCGCATGGCGATGACTACCACAAGAGCAACGTGACGCACAACAGAGCGCGATAACCCTTAAAAGCCCCTAATTAATATCATAGTAATAACATAATAGACCATAACTAAGGTTGTGCGCAAATAACCCAATAGAAACATGAAAATGCACTTAAAACGGTGACTTGTAGCAGTATAGCAGGTCACCCGGTTCACCCCAGAATGTAAATATTAGCTGCATTCTCGCGGACGCCACATTTAGGAGAGGCGCCCTGTTAGCGCTGAAGCTCTCGTACACGGACTGAACGAAGCTAACACAGACCGGACAGGTTTGACAAGGAGTGAACCAGTGAAGTGTAATTACCTTTCCTTGATCCATGGCAGTGCAGGGAGTTATTTCTTCTTTTTCCTCCTCTATTTCTTCTTCTTCTTTGTTTCGGCTTTTCTTTTGTCGGAGCTGAATACGATGGAACAACTTCCTGGGGGTGTCCCGGTGCGTTTCGTTCACAAATCAGTCATCCCCAAAAGTTTTTGTTCCGCGGAAATGACCTCAAACTTCAGTCCAGTTCTTTTTGCTTTCTTTCCTATGAAGAAATTATTCAGAGGTCTTTCTGTGATATAAAAAGAAAAAAGCCGGGGAAGCTGTGGCTGGAGACCCGCTCCCGTTATTTGCCTCCTGCTTCTTTTGTAACTTACGAGCTTCAGCAGCTTTTTTACAAAATTTACAGCTTCTGTGCTGGGTAAAGTTTTCCAGGATGAATCCTAAGTGTCTTTTGATGCTGGAGTAGTGCCGCTGTCACGATTATGAAAACAGCTCTTAGGCACATGAGCCGGTTTAGTGTTCATATACAAATTGTTTCTGACGCAATAAGTAGTAGGCGTGGCGCTAATGAAGGAGGTTGGTCCTGTTTGCAGCCAATGATGGGCATCACAGGCAGGGAGGACGCGTGGTGAGACTGCACGCACGCTGTGGTGGAGGTTGAGTTATGACTGTCGTACTTTCTTGTTGAATTTCAGATCAAAAATGTAAGTTTCTAGTGCTAATTCTTTCAGCTCTTTTTACCAATAACTACAAAATTAATATTTTCTTTGATAGATAGATAGATAGATAGATAGATAGATAGATAGATAGATAGATAGATAGATAGATAGATAGATAGATAGATAGATAGTATTGTGTTATTCCCAAATAAATATAAAATCGTACAGTCTATGATAAGCAAACAAAATACTTAAAGTAAAAGTGCCATGTGCTCATAGTGCAGGCCATATATTGTGAATTTTGTATACACAACATTGGAAAAAAAAACAAAGAATATAAAACAAAAATTCTGTCAGGGGCCAGTGGTATCCCTCAATCTACTAGATATGCCGATGGTATCAATTTGTCTGTTCGTTCTCACTTCGTTCTAAAGTTATCACATTTACAAGATTTTCAAAAAAAAGCCTGACCTTTGACAGCCTGACCTTGAGGGTGAGGTCACTGAGATTTGAGCTCATACAAGATTTTTAGAAGATACTCCTTTGGTATCTTTTTCAAAATTGTAGGTGTCATCATTCTTGATTTATCACATTCACAAGATTATTGGAAAACTTGACCTCTGACCTGTGACCTTGAGCCCAAGGTCACTGAGATTCAAACTCAACGGATATATTTAGTAGATACCCCTATGGTAGCAATTTGAAAGCCAAAATGTGACCTTCCTTGCTAATGTGAACTCCTTTGCTTTGTAAAGAGACAAATATAAGAAAGTTAAAGTTTAGTCTAATGCAGCAGTATTTTTACTTTTTTTTACAGTAGCCTTTAAATGGTGATGGTAACCTGATGGTTACCTGATGCTAGATTAGGAGACTTCCAGTCTAGACTTGATTGTAGCTACATTTATTTTTATTTGTGGTCATTTTTATCATAGTCCACAAAAATCTTCATAAATTGTGACTTTTTAGTGACTTATAATTTTCAGCCTTAGTTGTAGCGTAGCTGATGGTTTCCAAAAGTTGATTCTGTTAATCTGGACGTAGCGTTTTGTGGGAGAAACGTTTCGTCACTCATCCAAGTGACTTCTTCAGTCTGTCAGCTGAGACTGAAGAAGTCACTTGGATGAGTGACAAAACTTGAGAATGCATCAAGACGTAGCTGATGGTTGCATGATGACACCCGTTCAATAAAAAACAAACTTAAGAAAAGTGACATCCTATGATGTTGACCTTTGGAAACTAGAGCCAATCAAGATGTGAAATATTGTCTCTATATGTAAAAGTAAAAATGTTTTGCAGTAATTTAAAGCACCAGTTTGGCAATATTACTTATACTGGGTTGATCAGATCCCCACAAACTAAACGTGGGGCAAAATGTGTGCTTATGTGGGACACACTGTTGTCTGAAATTTTGACATTTATTAAAAATAAACCAATGCATTATATTTAAAAGCAGGTTTCTGTCTGGGGTTTGAATACTCTCACCATCCAAAGACATGCATGTTAGTTTAACTGGTGATTACAGTGGTGTGAAAAAGTGTCTGCCCCTTCCTGATTTTCTATTTTTCCGTATGTTCATCACACTGAAATTTTTCAGATCATCACCCAAATTGAAATGTTAGAAAAGGATAACACAAGTAAACACAAAATGCGATTTCTAAATGAAAAAGTGATTGCCCCCTAAACCTAATAACTGGTTGGGCCACCCTTAGCAGCAACAACTGCAATCAAGCGTTTGCAATAACTGGCAATAAGTGTTTTACAGAGCTGTGGAGGAATTTTGGCCCACTCTTCTTTGCAGAATTCTTGTAATTGAGCCGCACTGGAAGGTTTTTGAGCATGAACCTTTTGAAGGTCATGCCACTGAATCCAAACAGGGTGAAGACTTTGACTAGGTCACTCCAAAATCTTCATTTTGTTTTTCTTAAGCCTTCAGAGGTGGACTTGCTGGTGTGTTTTGGATCATTGTTCTACAACAGAACCCAAGTGTGCTTCAGCTTGAGGTCACGAACAGATGGCCGGACATTCTCCTTCAGGATGTTTTGGTAGATCGTCGCTGCGCTTTTCGGGTAATTTTGGTCAGCTGACCACTCCTGGGAAGGTTCTACACTCTTCCATGTTCTGTGGAGTCCCACAGCTTTAGAAATAGCTTTATAACCTTTTCCAGACTGAGAGATCTCACAATTATCAATTTGTTTCTCATTTGTTCTAAATTTCCTTGGATTGTAGCATGATGTCTGGCTTAAATCGTGGCTGTCTGGCTGTTTGTTTGATGATCTGAATCATTTTAGTGAGACAATCATACAAAAAAATAGAAAGTCAGGAAGGGGGTAAACACTTTTTCACACCACTGCACATATTGACTGCAGGTGTGAATGTCAGAGTAGCTGTCTGTCTTCATGAATTAGCCCTGCAATATATTGCCGACATGTCTCGCCCGGTGACAGCTGGTAGGCTCCAGCTCACCACATCTCCTGAAAAAAAATAAACAAATCCTGAATTGGATAAACATAACAAAATGGATGGATTGTTGTTTCCCTGAAATTATAAAAAGTATAAATGGAGTCTGAAGTTGTTTTTATTGCTCTTTAGATACCCACATAATCTCTTTTCTATTGCAATGACTGTCAATTGTTATTTCATCTGCCATTCTATCTATCTGGGGTTCAATTGGAATGAATCTTAAAATCTTTAAATCACAGTCTTCTTGTTATACTCACATATCAACATTTGGGAACCAGACAGTGAACATATATTACATTGTATTAGTCTGTGAGATGGGGCTGTTGATTATGTATTATTATTTGTTTTAATGCTGCAGTTATTCTTTACCATTTTCTCTTGTCTGTGTTTGTTTTGGAAATGTGCTTCTGAGTGGATGAGCTGCTGCAAACCAAATCTACCTGCAGTTCAAAATAAAGTAACCTGAGCCTTTACCTGAACCTGAGAGGGATAAAATGCTGTGCCTGTGTAAAGTGGGACACCTGGCACAGCGACTCATATGTGTTGTTGTTGTGTTTTGGGATTTTTTTTGCATGCATGCAAATTGCTTTATTTGGTACTTTGAATAGTATTGTTCCATGTTATGGATGTTTATTTGTTATTATACTGTATATATCATTCAGTTACTTTTTTAAATACACTGTTTTGTGATTTCTGTTCAAATAAAATAATAAACCCAAAGAAACATGTGTGAAATGTCAATACTAATAATAACTGTATTTTTGATAGCACTTTTACTTTATTAACGGTTACAAAATGCTTCACTGTACATTAATTAAGTGTTGATATCCCAGCAATCAGACACAGTCTGTATGGTTTTACATTTGATCATACATAAATACTATGTTACTATTAGTAATACTAATTTTAATATAAATTATTGATTCTTTGAGGAACCTCTCTGATGACTCATTGATTAAAGCTACATGTCTAAAAAAAGCAGGAATAGGGTCATGTTTACCACAGTGTAGCATCCCCTCATATTTAACAACAATCTGTCACATCTGGGAACTGAGGAGATTAGCTACTGGTTTTAAGAGAAGAATAGATGTCTCACTGTTGTCTGACATAGGATTCTAGCAGCTCAACAGTCCTTGTTTCATGATGGATCAAATGTTTTGAGCTGGTGTAAGCTCCAGACTGCCACGCAGGCCAGTTCAGCACCCAAACTCTTCCAGTGCAAAGCTATGCTGTATTAGTGGATCCAGTATGTAGGACGGTTGTCTTGCTGAAATATGTAAGGCCTCATCCGATGCGAGCAATGTTACTCAAAAACCTGTATGTATGCCTTTCAGCATTGATTGTGCCAGATGTAGCAGATTGTTTCCAGATGTGGAAGCTACTAGAAGTTTCACAGGAACTAATGCAACTCGAGATCAGAGATCGGGCCAAGTTTCTGGATCATGTTCACGTGTGGCTTCTTCTCTGATCCAAATCCAATCTCCATTTATTTACAAAGAACATTTAAAAACAACAAAATGGGCAACGTGCTGCACACAAAGGAAAAGGCTACACAATAAAACAAGACTTGCAACATGCATGCATATATACTGAAACAGCCTAATTGCCTAAGCTCTCACTGTGGTTTGAAAGCCAAAGAATAAGAATTGTGAAAGGCGAGGGGCTAGCCTATTATGGCTAGCCCCTTATTCCTCAGTTTACAGGCAAGAAAGCTCTATCTTGTTCTTTAGTCTGTGGTACACAGAGTAGCTGGTCAACAGATGTCAGTGACCTTGTAGGTACATAAGTAACACAGTAATAACCTCTATGCATCATAGAGCTTTAACTTGCATTTGTGGATTGTATGGTGAACTGTGTTCACAGACAGTGATTTCTGAAACTGTCCTTGAGCTTATGTAGTGATTTCCATGACCGTATTTTAATGCAGTGTTGTTTGAGGGCCTGCAGTTCATGGGCATCAAATGCTTATTTTCATGTTGCTCACCAGTTGCCAAGTACCACTTTCTTTTCTTTATTTAGCCTTTTCTTTGACAATCTGATTAACTGAAAACCTGACCAGTAAGGCGTCACTGCACTGATTAAGAAATTAAGAAAATTAAATACAAAAAAAGAAAAACAATGTGGTACTGAAATTGTGTAATTTATTCTTGGAAAGTATTATGAGCCTAGATGTCTAGACTATGAGTCTATCATCTATGACTTATTTGTCTTCCACTACTTTGGTGACATGTCTTGGCTGCCCTCTCTTCAACCCCTCTGCTGTGATGTTGGATGTTTGTTGTCAAAGGACTGAAACTTTTTTTTTTTTGAAGAGGAAAGCTGTGTGCTACCTTTTGTCTGGGATTGAGGAGAAGTGTCCGGTTTGAGTGTGCGCCACAAAATTAAGTAAATAATTAGGAGCAACCAAAGGGAAATGCATGTGTTTGCACAGTGCTTGAAAGCAAAGAGAAATAGTCAAAATTTGTTCCCTTTCCATTTTGTCTTCAACCATTGAAAGCTTGGGAAAACAATAACAGGGAAATATTGAGGAAAACGCCGAGTGATCCCCAATGAACTGACCCAGTTTTTCAAACAGAATCTGAAGCAAAGGAGAGTTTATGTGTAAGCAAAATGTCACATTGTCACAACAGTATATCCAGGAAACAATCTTGTCATTGTCACTAACACTTCAACAATGACAACAAAGACATTTTCCCACTTTTTAACACACTGAAATATGGATTTTTAATAAAAGTGCAGAGCAAATACACATCCTACTCCTTTTCCAAAAGCACATTGTCCAGAATTACTTTATTGCATAGCGTACAAGCAAAGACACATATGATGCACATGCCTCTTTCTATAGTTGTTGGCGCCGATATCCTGTCCCAGTATATTGAATGTAAAAAAAAATAATCATGATTGTAGAGGAGGAAGGACCACTGTCGGGACAGCTGGGAAAAAAATGACACGTTATGGAACAGTTTTGTTATTGTTTGGTTTTGACCTGCAAATCCTTTGAAAGCCCAATAAAAACAATAACAGACATTTTTCTGGAACAAAGAATAAATGTTCTGAAGGATGGTATTGTGCACTAAATCAAACGCTCAGGATGCCAGTCACAAGGAGTCTGAGTGTCATCCTGTTTCTGCTTATTAAAAAAAATAAAGGAGGATAAACCTCCTGGAAGAATTTTTACATTATTAATCTTTTTTTCCCAAGAATTCTCTTTGAGGTTTGAAGCCTCAAGTTATGGCCAAAAGAATCGGTTTCCTCATTGTTTCCTCATTGTTTCCTTACTTTGGCATAAGTAGTGACCAGTTTCAAAGAAATATCACATTTCGAAATATATTCCAGTTTTTTTTTCTTGCTGCTCGAATGTATTTATGGCAAAAGTGAGGTACAAAAGAAAAGGTCAAAATCAACAATTGTAAATACATGCCCAATTAACAGGTTATGTCATCCAGAATCTAAAAAAGCAGGTCAGCTATTATTTTCATAAATTACCATGAAACTTGTATTAATCTTCATAAAAATGTTGGCAAATTTCGGTCGTTTTGGGACTGGTTGTTTCCGCCTGGTTTCAGCACTGGTGCTGAACTATTAGATGCCTGCCAGCCCTGTCTCTGTATTTACCACACAAACATGAAGCGGGTATCAGTGTTCTCATCTTCCTCTCCACAAGAAAGCAAATGAAAGCTTTCTGTCTGACCATTACTTTTCATACAATAAAGTCCAATCTGGTCCATTTCTTTCCACGTCTTCTCCTGCAGCCTGGTCCATTTGTTGCCCTTGCATGCAACTGACAGCACCTCTATTGAAACGGAAGCTATTTTTCACCTGAATAAATGGGCGGATCAAGTTCTCCAGGTCGCAATGAAGGCCCGAGAGCTTGCCTGTGCCCTTGTGCACGTAGGCTCTCCTGCTTTGTTATTCTCACGAGTCAGTGTCCATCACCAGCCTTTGTGCCAGTGCTAATCTCCGCAGGACAAGCCTACAGTTGCATGGCAGCCCACAGTTTTTCTGTCAAACACTTTGAGAATCTTTGTCCTCGCTGTATTAACACAGGACCAAACCCCCTTCTTCCTCATAAAACCAATTTGATTCTTATTAGTGTGAATGCTTGAAAAGCATTCACAGTATTGTTCTTCTAATCTTTATTCTTCTATTTTATTATCTATTCCGTACGTTTTTTGAAAGCCTACTCCTTCAAAACCGTTCAACTTAGAAAAACCATTCAAACACCATTAGATTCCTATTCTTTTGGACATGATTGCTTGTATTTTTCTCATTTTTAACATTTATATTTTTAATTTTATTCAACTTTATTCAACAAAAATTTCCCATGTATTTCAATGGGGAGACCCTTCAAATTCTCATTCAACTTACTCATTTTTAAACTCTTACTACTTCAACATACGTTCACATAGAGCCACCATTCAAACTTTAAAACGAAGACAAGACATTCAACTATTCAACTTGTATTTATCTTTTCAATATCTATTATACTTTTTCTTCAGTTCCAGTTTAAGTTTCATGATGTTTTTTCACCCGTTTCAGAGTTTATAATGGGTGTGTATGGGACGGAATGTTGGGGCTAGAGTGAGGCAGCTCAACTGCTAGAGTGAGAGGAGCAAAAAAAATAATCTTAAAATCTTTTTTAAAACTGCTGCTGTGTCCGCAGCGTTTGCTCTACAGGTATGATTTTACCCTCAAAACGTAGCCATGGCTGTCCTCTTTCATCCAATGTGTTTACTATTGTACTAGGTGTTATGGTTCTTTCATAAATGTCACCAATGCACAGCCTCCTCCCTCCAACTCTTCCATAGACTCTAATGTTAAAATGGCTCAGAAGGTTCGTTTGAAAATCAGAAGAGCATGGTGTCTTTCCACTGTCACCACGTCCATATAATAAACTCCACAGACATGAAAACTGAGAATTTGGTAGACTAGACATTGCTGTCGCTCACAGTGAAAGAATTTTGTCAATACGACTTTTACTTTTCATTTGGGAACGATTTGTTTCGGCCTGACTTTTCTGTTCATTTTAAGCAGCAAAAGTGAGGCGCATGTCTGTGTACGTGTGTATGGAGCCATTGGGTGCGGTCACTATAGCAACCAGGCTCACACCTGCCTGCTTAACGAGCTCTCTCTGCCACTCTGCCAAAATTCATCTTAAACACTTCTCTTTCAACTGCTGCTGTGTCCACAGTGTTAAAGCCATCATTTTACCCTCAAAACGTCGCCATCGTTGTTCTTTTTCCAACATCTTGTCTTTCAAAGCTCAGAGATGTAAACTTTTTAAACTGTGTGGGTCCAAGTGGAGGGATCACATTTTAGTCATTCAGTGATTCAAAGAATATGACCTTTTAATATTCTTTCAGATGTTTTCTGACTCTAAATGTTCTTTTCTCATTTCTTAGGTTTTTCTAATTTACAATTAAAACATTTTCAGCTTTTTTCCAACTTCTTCTTCTGTGTAACCTTCAGCTTTTAGCAGTTCAGCACTTTTGTTTTCAGGTTAAATTCGGGTTTTTTTTTTTATCTCATTCAAAATTTTTAACTTAAATTCAGTAATTATTTCATTTCAATGCATACATTCAGATTCAAGCATTCACACTGCAGTTTCTTCAGAAAATGCACTTTCTAGTTAATCTCTACACTTACAGTAATGTGTAAAAGTCTTGAGCCAACCCTCATTTCTTTACATTATGCTAGTAATGGGGGGGAAGTATGTGGAAGTTCACATCCACTCCCATTTTTAACAAGACCTCCAACACCTCTGGCTGAAATGAAAACCCAAACCATGATAGTGCCTCTACCGTGTTTTAGAGATGACCATAGACAGTCACTTTTCTGCCTCTTTCTTCACCTTTTCTGTATATATTGATGACAAATTTCAACTTTATCAGATACTGTTTATTTGCTCTAGATAGCTTTATAGGTCTGCTACTTCTTCTTTTGCCCTCCATTTGTCCAGTTTACTTACATTTCTTTTAAGACACCCTACACACCTTGCCAAGATATGGCAAGTTTTAAGCTAATGGCTCTCTGGGAATCACTTTGTTGGTGCAAAATACTGTTTTATACCTGTCAGACTGCTATTTTTGCATTTTTCATAGATTTAGCTAAAGAATTTAGAACAAATGATGTGGTTTAGTTGTTTGTTTGTTAAGGGGTTATAAGGCTGCTAGTAACAAAGTGCCTAACAGTACAATTTAAAATGTATTCTCTGCTAAACTGTCTGTTATGTTTTTGTTTTTTTGTTTTTTTCACTGTGGTAGAAGAAGTACCACTACAGGGATGCAAAAATACCCCACTACAAATTAAAGGCCTCTGTTAAAAATCCCACGTAAGTAAAAGTACATACATTTTGGCAGCAACATGCATTTAAAGTCAAATCACTCGTGTGGTCTCTCTGACCAGTATGTTATTACAAATGACATCACTGGATGTGTAAGCAGTGTATTGCCACTGTAGATGTTGAAATTAGTAGTTTAAGCTACTATTTTTGATTGTTCTAATAATTTCTGATAAGCAACATGATTCTTTCTAGTCTAGAGATATTACTTTCTGTCTTCTGAAGCCTTACCTTATTACCTTATTATACCATTAAAGGCCCCTTTGCTATATATTCCCCATAGGGTTAATTATTGAACCCCAGGGTAATTAACTGTACCATTTTAAGAGCTAGAAAGGTATGTATATATTCCCAAAAGGGATATTCTGTCTCTGTAGTGTATTAGTGTTAGGGCAATTAGTGACAGTAAATAACAGTATACATTACATTAATAGGTACCACTATGCCCACTGTTCACATATCAACTGTATACCAGCAGCACCATCCCAGTTGCAAGCCACTGTACCCCTGAAGATACGAGTTACTTTTTTTAATGAACATTTACCTGATTTAATCTAACTAACTAACTAACTAACTAACTAACTAACTAACTGCTAATAACTCAAAGACAGTGTTTTTAAGACATATTTAGCAGTGTCTGGTAACTTAAAAGCTTGTTTTATGAATCATTGTGTAGAACATGAAATGCAACAGCAGCTATTAATTGCAAAGTACTTCAGAACTGTGCTATAGTGCAATATAGTTTTGTTCCAGTGCTAGAAATGAGGATATTATCAGCTATCATGGGAATAATGGCAATTATGTAAAATATATAATTAAAAGATCATTAATAAAATATTATGTTCCTGACTGATCCATATGTTAGAACTGCAGGTAGCTGGCCTTACCTTGAAAACTAGACTACAGCTACACGCCTTGTCTTGTCTGGGCTAAGATGGCCAGTTTAGTAGGACTAGTACAAAATATAAAAGTATTACAGCTTTTATATCAGCAGTGATTTGCATTTAAATGTTATTTTAATTTATAAGTCTGCTTTATTGTTTTGATGTATTAATACTGTTATTGATGACACGTAAAGATAAGCAGGCCAGCCTATTAGCGGAAATGCGACAGCAGGACGACTCTCTGCCTGTCCGGCAAACTTTGCATCTTGCTGGAGCTTTTTACGCAAACAGAACAAAAAGATGCAATATCAACACTCCCCAGAGCCTGGGCCTGAGGTCTATCAAAAAACAGATTTGCTTCCTGATCTGCACGCCCTGCGTTGTGCTCAAGCAAAACACAAACGCTTCAAAGGCCTTCTTTCATCGTGGGGTCACAGCAGTACATCACATCACAAAGGTTATATTGTGAACACTGAGGTCACTACAAACAGTTTTAAAAATTGTAATATTTTATAACCATTACATTTCATATACTTGAACATTAAAAAATTAAATTAAGAATTGCCTTCTTTCTCCTGAATAATATTGTTATTAGGAAGTTCCTGTTTTAAAGGCGATCATGCAAACAAGATCAATAAAGAGCAATAACATTTCTCCCATAATAGCTTCTCTTTACTGGCTTCCTATAAAATCCAGAATTAAATTTAAAATCCTCAAGAGTAATGTTCCTATATGTCCCAGTACCCATCATATTATATTATCCCAACCGAGCCCTTTGTTCTAAGAGAGCAGGGTTATTTGAGGTTCCTAGACTTTCCACAGTAGACTGGGATGCAGATCCTTCAGCTATCAGACACCTCTCCTGTGGAACCAGCTCCCAGTTTGGGTTCAGGAAAAAGATACCCTCTCTCATCTGTAACAACAAGCTTAAAACTTCTTTTTAAAAATAATAATAATAATAATAAAGTTTAACATTACAGCTTCTCTGGTCCCAGGCTGCCAGGAGAACTCCTGTGTTTTTCTTCTCCTTTAACTATTCATGAGCCACTTTTGCGTATCATTAAATTTTAGTCTTTTTGTCTGTTTTGTAATCTCTATTTTCACTGTTGCGCTTCCCCATACCTGGCAGAAAGCTGCCCGCCCCAAGTACTTTTCCTCTTGAGGCTGATCTGTTAAAGGTGAGTTCTTCCTTGCTACAGTAGCAGTGCAGTGGTAAGCATTGTTCGCTCAATTCAAGAAGGTTCTGGGTTCAAACTCCGTGGTTGGCTGGGGCCTCTGTGTGTCTCCAGTTTCTTCCCACAGTCCAAAAACATTTATCTTAGGTTGACCGGTGATTTTAAATCAGCCTTTAGGAGTGAATATCAGTGTGAGTTTTTGTCTGTCTCTCTGTGTTAGCTCTGTGATGAATTGATGAGATGACCTGGGTGTACCCTTCCTCCCAACCGAGGCTCCACCCCTTAGACAGATGAGTGGTTAGAAGAAAGATAAATGGAAGGATTTGCTCACACAGCATCGTTGAGGGGTTTGTTGTTGTTACATTGGGTTTATTTATATTAATATATAATATAAAGTGCCTTGAGATGTCTGTTGTTGTAATTTGGTGCCTTGCAGATTAAACAAAATACATTTTTTGATTGAATTAAATCTTGTATAATGACGAGATCATCTAAACATTTCAGGAACTAAATGAACTTTAAATTCCAGATATTTACATCACAGGCCAGTGATTTGATGGCCAATTTGGTGATTTTTACAAAGGAGTGACCTTCCTTTTGACCTTGCTTTTCTTTGGCTGCTAAAGAGTTATAGACTTGGACTTGTTTTTTTTTTGAACCGTTCCCTTGGCTCATCACTGAAAGCACTGCTAGGCCATGGCTACCGGCTGACCTGTCATTCATCTTTCTAAGTATTTGGAATGTAATCAACTAATGCTTTGCTCTGCCTATTACTGTTCTGTTCAAATAGTTGGAAGAGATCCCTTGAATCCCATGAGTGAGACTGTACGTGGTATCATTAACCGCTGAGGCGATGCGTGCAAAACCATGGGTACAACCAGTCCAGTGAAATGTACAAAGGAACTGGTGCAAAGAGGACTACTTATTTTAGCCATGCTACCAGCATGTCTCTAGGGACAACAACATTGGTCCGCCCCTTTGTTCCAGACTGAAATGTTGTAACAGCGACTGGTAAGAGACTGCAGTGGCATTTTATAGAGACGAAACTCTGCGAGGAGCGAAAATCTGTCCGACTTTGGTGACCTATTAACGCTGACTAAACTGATAATCCAATCAAAATGTTCGCTTCCTTATTGTGAGCCGACTTGATTTTTCACTAGTCAACAGTCATGTTTTTATACATTGCTGCAATAACCCTATTCAGATAAAGAGAAAGTTTTTACACACACTTTTTAATCTACACATTCGGACTTTTCTTCTTACATATCTTCACTTTATCGATTACATAACAGTGGGAAACAATTTGTTTCAGGACATGTGAGCCAAAGTTACGTGCAAGTTACATCACCCTGTTAGCACAGAACAGGAAAGTCATTCAGTCACACAATAGCTGGCTTTACCCTAACATTGCACACATAAAGTATAACAGCTGTCCAGAGTCTACAATGATCCCTCAGTTCAGTACCTTGCCACTTCCATCACGCTTCCCCAAACACTGAAACCTGAGCAGCTGCAGGGCAGCACGTCTAAAACTGGGACATCTATTTGGCTAATCGCCATTGTGCTGTGCATATCAGCAGTGACTGATAACCTAACCTATTTGTGAGCACACACTCAGTCATTCTCATTGAAACACTATCTGTCAGTGAAAAATAGATAAACCTATCCACAGTGTTGTCACAGGCCTGTTAGGAAACATAGTAGGTTATATCTACAGTCAACAGGACATGCATTTGAGTTATTTAGCCATGCCTGCTGGATTTATATTTTTCCAGTGCATTCCAATGGAGCCTCTGTTTCATAACAGCGGTTATACTTAACCCCTTAAGCCCAACCACCGCTCCACCTGAGAAAACTCCTGCACATTATGCCAATAACAGCTCTCCAACTATATCAATAACCTTGGGCTCCATGGATAAGAGACTTTCTTTGGGAGAATTTTGAAGCACATTACAGGATGACTCCTTGGTTGTAGCAGGTGAGGGGGTGATTTGACACAATTAAATTGGATCACTTCAGGTAGTGCTATTCACCCTCTATTGTGGGTGTGGGCAATTATTTTTCCCAAGGCACCACGAGACATTAGGACTGCTGTGAAAAGTCACACCAGTAAGTTGAACTCAGTTCTGCTCAATTTAATTTAATAATTTTTATATTTATAAGCTTATTGGTGAACCACAACAGTCCCAGTTTCTCATGAGGCCACTGGGGACCCCTGCACTACAGTGTTAAAACATAATTGTGTCGTGGCGCAGACAAAACATCAGAGCAGAGTATGTGCAGCTATGCACACACACAAGTGATAAGGAAGACAGAGAGACACATCAGTACATTTATTTCTGGAAAAAGTAATGTATGCATACTAAATCACAGCTGATGTCCTTCACATGCAGCAATGAGTGAGCTAGGCTTCCTTTATTTGTGGACAAAAGTGGGTAAAATTGTTCTTTAATCATTTTTTTAGTCAGATTCTTTATATAAATAAATAAATAAAAACACCCAGCACGCCCCTGCGGGCGGTTTATCCTTCAAGCTCGGGTCCTCTACCAGAGGCCTGGGAGCTTGAGGGTCCTGCGCAGTATCTTAGCTGTTCCCAGGACTGCGCTCTTCTGGACAGAGATCTCCGATGTTATTCCCGGGATCTGCTGGAGCCACTCGCCTAGCTTGGGAGTCACCGCACCTAGTGCTCCGATTACCACAGGGACCACCGTTACCTTCACCCTCCACATCTTCTCGAGCTCTTCTCTGAGCCCTTGGTATTTCTCCAGCTTCTCGTGTTCCTTCTTCCTGATATTGCTGTCATTCGGAACCGCTACATCGATCACTACGGCCGTCTTCTTCTGTTTGTCTACCACCACTATGTCCGGTTGGTTAGCCACCACCATTTTGTCCGTCTGTATCTGGAAGTCCCACAGGATCTTAGCTTGGTCATTCTCCACCACCCTTGGGGGCATCTCCCATTTTGACCTGGGGACTTCCAGGTTATACTCGGCACAGATGTTCCTGTACACTATGCCGGCCACTTGGTTATGGCGTTCCATGTATGCCTTGCCTGCTAGCATCTTGCACCCTGCTGTTATGTGCTGGATTGTCTCTGGGGCATCTTTACACAGCCTGCACCTGGGGTCTTGCCTGGTGTGATAGACCCCAGCCTCTATGGATCTTGTACTCAGAGCTTGTTCTTGTGCTGCCATGATTAGTGCCTCTGTGCTGTCTTTCAGTCCAGCTTTGTCCAGCCACTGGTAGGATTTCTGGATATCAGCCACCTCCTCTATCTGCCGGTGGTACATACCGTGCAGGGGCCTGTCCTTCCATGATGGTTCCTCGTCTCCCTCCTCTTTCTTGGGTTTCTGCTGCCTGAGGTATTCACTGAGCACTCGGTCAGTTGGGGCCATCTTCCCAATGTATTCTTGGATGTTCGTTGTCTCATCCTGGACTGTGGTGCTGACACTCACCAGTCCCCGGCCCCCTTCCTTCCGCTTAGCGTACAGCCTCAGGGTGCTGGACTTGGGGTGAAACCCTCCATGCATGGTAAGGAGCTTTCTTGTCTTTATGTCAGTGGCGGAACCCCGGCGGGAAGGGGCTACATGAATAGGATGAGGGACCTATAGACTGGACTCTCACACACATCACATCACCACACGCACTCTGTTTTTTCTTTATGCACACTTCCTATAATTTATAATCTTTATAATCTCTTTCTGCTATTTGCACATTTTATACTGCAAATTTCTAAGTTAATTTGTAAATTTTTGTAGTAACCTGTAAATTGTAAATACTGTAAAACTTTTTTCTGTCATTTAATGGTCGGGCATTGCACAGCTACAAGCATTTCACCCCCATGTCATACTGTGTATGGTTGTGTGTGTGTGACAAATAAAATTTGAATTTGATATATATATATATATATATATATATATATATATATATATATATATATATATATATATATTCTGTATAACTTTGGTGGGTGCTAACATTCGCATATGCAGGAAAATTTCTTGACAACAATCCCACACTGATTGTTTTCATAGTGCTATTAGGAGGCCTTTTCACTTCACAAAATCTTAAGTAAAAAAACGGTCTTCATTTTAATAATATGTAAAGCCTGGTAAGGGAATTTCCAGTGTGGAAAGTGACACACAAAACCAGTCAACGTGACAGAGTCTAAAGTCACAGTATCAATCAAATTTGTCCCTTAATAGAAATACAAAATACAAATGCAGCTGTTTAGTATGTGTGGATCAGAATGAGTCCTTCTGGTATAACAAAAAATAAAAAGTTTATGATTTCTTTAATTTATTTGTAGAACATTACTGAAACAACGACAGGAAATGAAGCAATTTTTTGGTCTGGTGGTTAATGCAGCTGTAAATGCAGCAGACAGTGAGGACTACCAGCTGGGCCCTTATGTCACATATCCTTCCCCACCTCTCTCTCCTGCAGTTTCCTGCCACTCTCTACTATCTACCATCTACTCTCCAAAAAAGCCATAAAATATGCCCCTGCCAAAATGACATGCTCAGATTAATGGTAAGATCAAGGTATGGTTGCACTATCACCTTATCTTTTAGGAACTTTGAATGTGTGTGTGCTGTTTAACTGCAAGGCGTTTAGTAGTTTAGTCTGAACCAAAGTGTCAAACATATACACAGCCTTCCCTAAAGCCAAGCTAGTACAGCTAATGTCTAAAAAGAGTAATAATGAAGTGAAACCGGAGGCATTGTAAAAAAGAACCCTAATGCCAAGGTTCTGTGACAAATTCTTCTTTTTAGCTTCCTAAAGCATCAGCCAAAGCCACAAATATAAAGCCTTGTTCTTTTGTCTTAAAACTCCATGTTAAATAAGTCATGCAATTTATCAGCGATAATGTGTTTAAGTTGCCATATATTCACTGATGTTTTCTTCTAACCTTTAGTTCAATTCAATTCAATTTTATTTATATAGCGCCAAATCACAACAAAAGTCGCCTCAAGGCGCTTTATATTGTACAGTAGATTGCACAATAATAGATACAGAGAAAAACCCAACAATCATATGACCCCCTATGAGCAAGCACTTTGGTGGGAGCAAACATGCTGAGAGGAGGAGTGAGAACCATAGGTTTTGTAAAGCCTGCTTCCACTGTTTGTATTCATGTTGGTATTATACAACTTTAGGGATTAACACTAACTATGTTACATAATCAAGATGGAATTCAAATGACTGGGAAAAAAATCTGAAACCCTGATTTATGTTTAAAATCATTAGATTCAATTTCATTTGTTACCTGTCGTTAATGATCTTCCATTAATATTAACAGCTGAAAATGCTACATGTGTAAGGAGGAGATAGTAATCTTGTTACAAATGTTACATTCACTTATCAGCAGTTAACAAATCATTTGATTGTGAGGGCTTGGGCCATTGCCACAGTTTATTGGCTTGAGCTGCTCTCTGGCAGAGCTTCTCATCTCTACTTTAGTAAAGAACAACTGCCAAGTCTTTGGTAAGTAGTTGGCAACACACAAGTCAGGTGATTGCTTTGTGGCATCATTGATGCAAAGAGCTGTAAAGCCTGTTGCCTCAGAGTTCAATTCTAGGACCACTGCTATTTATTTTATGTATAAGCAGTTTTGATCATCGGTCAATCTCTGTCACAGGAGCAAACTTTAATTTTTATGCTGATGACATTTTGATGTACCGCTCTGCACCCACTCCTAAACAGGCTGTTTGTCAGCTACGATCGGGTTTTTATAGCTTGTGTGGTTTAAAACTTATTTTATATGCTGACAAAATTGATGAATTTCTTGAATGTTAAATCAAAACCGCTGAACCTTTTGCATGTTACCACACTCTGACGCTCTAAGGTTGGGTTAGTGTCTCAATGTAAGTATTATAATAGATTACACTGACCCTTCTGCTCCTAACAGTCATACTGATGCTGAAACTCAAACTGAAACATTGTTTTTAAATTTAGAATCAAGTCGTGTTTGCCGGTTGAGACAAAAAGACACAGTTTTATGTTAGTGCTGGCTTAGGGTGAGGTTAACTATATGCATGTATCTCCTCAGTGCTTATATGAATGTGTTGTATACTGTTTATCACAGAGAACTGAGATTTATTACAGATCTTATCCACGGTTGTTTAGATGGTCTGCTTTATCATTTTGTAGACTCGGCCAGTGGTACACTCTTATTTATAAGGCCAGTGGTTAGCACTCACAGCAAGAAGGTCCTGGGTTCAAATCCACCATCTAGACAGAGCCTTTCTGTGTGGCATTTACTTTACAGAACATTTACATGGTCACGCCACGTCTGCGTGTGTTCTCTCTCTCTCCCACAGCCTACAGGCATGCAGTTAGTGAGGTTAGATTAGTTGGTGATTCCAAATTGGCCAAAGTTGTGAATGTTAGGGGAAATGGTTGTTGGTCTCTATGTGGTAGTCCTGCTACAGACGTGGGTATGTCTCACCTCTCACCCTATAGTAGCTGGGATAGACTCCAGGGCTCACACAATCCTGAACTGAAGAAGTGAGAGGGATGGAGGGATGGATGGATTCTTGCCTTGCTCACTTACTGATTTACGTTCATCAAAGAAGTCTAAAATGTGAAGACTATTGTTTTTGGCCCCGCATTTCTCCTGTCAATCCTAAAAATTTGAGGTGAATTTGGGAAGAGGGCACTCAGATTTGCAGGTCCCCCGTTCCTGGAATTAGCGTCAAATATTTTCAGTTTCAACACTCTTTATGATATTTCCAGAGGTGGGACCAAGTCATTGTTTTGCAAGTCTCAAGTAAGTCTCAAGTCTTTATCCTCAAGTCTCAAGTCAAGTCTCAAGTAATGTCAGGCAAGTCAGAGTCGAGTCTCAAGTCACTGGTGTAAAAGTCCGAGTCAAGTCACAAGTCTGAAACTTTGAATTTCAAGTCCTTTCGAGTCTTTAAAAAAAAAAAAATGAAAAAATAATGTTGCAGTTATATGCTAAATGTAAATATTAGACCATGTAATTTTAAAATCTGTGTTTTTCTCAACACATGACAAAATAGTGAACTTAGAAAATATACACAAATTGTGAAATTGCACCTCTTTAAAATGCAGCTCAATTAAACCTAGCTCCAATAATAATTTTCACCGACAGTTCTGAGATAAGCTGCATGTTATTCTTGGATGCGGTTGTAGGACCAGCTTTAAAATCGCATGACAAAAATATCATACACATTAAAAAAAACTGTATCACCAACGTAGCCTGGACAACATTTGCTAGTTAGATGAAGTCAGCTATCTCATCGTAGCATATTTATATGCATATTTATAATTATACGGTTCTTGGAGTGAGTGCATACACTCATGAAGTTTAGTAACTTCAGGTCACTGCAACAAGCCCAGGTACAGTTTACCGACGGATGGGTGCAGGACCTTGAAATGCACCGTGTAGAACGAAAGACCATCGTACGTATCATAAGTTTACCAGTCTCACAAATTGTCGTCATAAATACACATTCCTTAACCGTTTATTAATAGGACCTTTGAGCTCAACGGTAATTAATTAGTAGTGGAAATAACTTCTGGTACCCATCACAGAAATGTAGCAGTGACAATAATACTGTATGCTGTAATCGTACTGGACAATTGGTGATACAAAAAACCTGTTTTATCCTGTTGTTAGAGTTTGTATTGTTGATTGTTATTTATGCTTAGAAATATTTAACCATAGATGCTTAGAGGTGTATAATCAACTGTGTAGTGATAAGTTGTGTGATCTTTAACAGGCTACAGAGGCTTGGTGTGTATTCCACACTAGAATGCACACCTATATCCTGGGAGCATGGGAAAGTTCGTACCTTGTCTTAATTGTTTTATGGTAGGATTAACGTAGCTACGTCTGTTCTAGTCTAAGTGCTTTTCTGTTTAGATGAACTGCTGGACTTCCTCACCGGGGGGGGGGGGGGGTCTAGTCTACCCTCTTCCTGACCAAGGATGTTTGACCCTTTGATCAGCAACACACACACACACACACACACACACACACACAGGCAAGGTACTCTTTGTTTGTATGTAGACGTCGTATGTTAATGAACCTATGCATATTCATGTAACCTCAATAAAAGGACAGTGGTACGGGAGGACGGACGAGAGCGACTGGGGTCAAGCGAAGGGACGGCGCTCTGTCCGGTCTCTCCCGTGCACGAGTAACATGAAGAACTTTGCCTATTTGTGTCTTGCTTAGCAGTGTAATTATATTGTCTTCAACGTTCCAGCGGATGGGTTCAAGCTACAAACCTATCACCTGTGAATAAAAGTATATGTTTTTATCAGTGTACCATAATAACAGAAGCGAAACACAATATTGTGTCAGGATAATTTACTATTTATGCACAATAAACAAAGGAGCATAGCGCGACAATTTCTGTTCAGCGCCAGACTTGCTTGTAACCTATATCACCAATTATGTTATGAAAAATGACGTATTAACTACTAAAAAACACTGACCTTCGTGTAAATGCTTGGAGCAGACTAACCTGTGAGCTGGAGGGTTCTGGGACGTTATATTTGGTCTTTGAATGGCTGCAATCCAGTCGCGTCTTTGTTACTTCGGAAACATGGCTCGAACAATTTCTCTTCAACGACGTAATCCGATAACAACCGATCTCTTTACCCGTCGGCTTCCCGTGGCTGTCATGCGACCGGCTATTGCAGTTAATAATACAACAGCTTCTTGACATTTTTGTGTTTCTTTTTATCGCTGTGTAACTGATTTTAATTGAAAGCCTGCGTGCGCTAGTACCGCTTGCCACGAGTTCCCAGAATCCTTTGCGGTTCTACCCGTGAATGACGTCACATTTTCAATCTCTATATAATATGCATGTTAAATTTTATATTTGGGGTAAAATATCAAGTCTTTTCAAGTAAACCAGTTCAAGTCCAATTCAAGTCCCAAGTCATTGGTGTAAAAGTCCAAGTCAAGTCACAAGTCTTAGAACATTTTTTCAAGTCAAGTCTAAAGTCATAAAATTAATGACTCGAGTCTGACTCGAGTCCAAGTCATGTGACTCGAGTCCACACCTCTGGATATTTCATCATAAAGTAACACTTCCTCTTCTGAATCATTTGTGGATCCGTCTGCTGGAAATCCTTTACAAACATTTTAAGAACAAATACAGATCAGTCTCAGTGAGAGCTCATTATGCTTTATATAACTTTCCTGTTAATGATATTTACATTACCGCTAAACATTTACTTTGATAAACAAATACATTTGTTTCTGTCAAATATGAAAAACAAAGCTGGTTGCATTTGTTAAATCACCTGGTTTGATTAATTAGGTCTCCTTTGTGGTGCCTTGGGGGGGGGGGAGAGAGCTACGATAAATAAATAGACATTGCCTAAAATGTAAATCTTTACTGCAATGAGCTTCTGGCACCACCTTTTTCAAGATGACGCCTAAAAGAATTTTGCAGCGGCACAAAATTTTGTGCGTAAGATTTACTGTCAAAACAAAAATCAATGTTTTAAAGTGACTTTTTCCAAAAGTTTCTATATCAGTGCCTGTGTTTCAGTTTAGTGCAGTGTGGACTATTGAAATGCTCATACTGAGAACACATGCACATTGTTTCTCCAAGACTGATAAGCTCTTACTTCACCAATACAAAGAAAAGCATTGTCTTCAGACATTTGTCAGCATTTCTGAATAACTTTCTTGGACGAGTCTCTGCAGAGCCTTATGATGGCTATTTACATCATAGGGTAAATCTGCATTAATATCCATATTTTCGAGAGATGTATGTATTATTTTGTTGCTGAAAACACTTCATAATACAACCATGCAACATTTGCTACATTCTGCAGAGCAAGGGTCAAGGAGATTAACTGTTTTCATTCATTATCAAAACAAATGACTCAAAATAAGTAAACAAGTAAAACACCCCAGAGACCTTTCAGTTCTCTAACAGTCTACCCCAAATGATGACATTTATGAAGAAATCATTATAATAATTTACAAATAATCCTCTGACACACACACACACACACGTACGTATATATATATGTGACTCAGTTTACAAGATCGATTTGAGAAGACTTCAGCAGCACATATTTGTACTGATGCAGATCTCGAAACAACATGGCCATAGTCCAGAGATTGCTCAACTCTTTCTTTCTTTTTTTGGAAAGTCTTGTGATTGCAAACAGCACTATAGAGAAGTAAATGTAGACCTGGAAAAAAGCATAACTGAAATAATTATAAATGTCTACATGTGATTTTAACAGCATTTGTGTAGCAACACAAATATCTTGATAAACTGGTTTTAAAAGATGTCTCTACACTAACACAAACAAGGTGTGGTAAAAATGTGATTCTTGCATTAACATTCACCTAGGCTATGGACAACAGAGTGTTGCAGTGTGCCAAAGTGCACGGTTGCCTTTACAACAGTTGGCATGTTTCTAACATCTCTCAGTCCCATTCATCTCACCCATTGCCTGAGAGGTTGTGAAACTGACAGATAAAGCAGACTGGCTAACAAAAGATTGCATCTGGCAAAAAAATAAACATTACAGTTAAGTGCGTAGCATTTAACTAAAATGCTCAATCCTATCAGCTTTACATATTGGCCCCTCATAGTATTTGTTATAAGGAATAGGTCACACTGTTACTTCATACTTTAATTCTTCTGCCTTATGTTGTCAGATTTAAATTGGGTACATTACAAAAATGCAGAAATATGTTTAACTGCTATTTAATCAAATACATTTTTGATAATGTTTTACTAACTTAAAAATGTAGTGCTTCATGCCAGTTTTGTGCAAACTAGAAGATGTAAAGTAGCCCAAAAAAATACCAGCTTCCAGTATTTCTCAGTCTTTGGCACTGTGGTCGCTGAATACGACACAAAAACTAACCAGAATGAACTGGCTGGCTCAAAAGCAGCCAGAATCCCGACACAAGGACCAAAGACCCATTCTTTTTCTCTCTATTGTACCGCTTCCCTCTTTGAAAACACACCTAAGTCTAACAAGGTCTTGATTCACTGTAACTGGCTCTGGCACTTTGCCCAGTGCCCCTGCAGAAAGTCAGTTGACCATGCGGCAGGCAAGAGGCCAAACACGGCTCTAGCGCTCAGCTAATTCGCTGACACACTCCTTTACATTCTTTGCTGTGCTCAGAAACTCTGCACCCCTGGTGCCCCAATAAGATGCCCGTGAGGTCCGCAGAGGGGACTGAGAGCTGAGGATGCTAAATGTATCTACTCCTGGAGTGACTGAGCAGCCAGAAACAAAGGGGGGCAGTGTGAAACATTACACTTTGTCGTGAATGTTTAGTGGTAAACTTTCCCATGACCCTTCTACCATTGTAACACCTTGTCTGAAATTTACACTACCCAGAGTTATTGGTTAATGCATTTAGGTTTCCACTGTGTATCTGTTGTGTGAGTTAATTTATATTCACTGGTTAAAGAGGGATTCCTATACCAGTAACCACTACTGTCGGTTTAATGCATGTGCTTATGTCAGGACACCCACTTTGTATTCTCAAGGTCCACAAGAAAAGAAATACCAGAAATATATCCTGCTCAGATTTTTCAAGAGTCAGACTCACATACACGTACAAGAAGAGCAAAAGAAGCTGTGGATAATGATACGAGATCGTTATTCTTCTATCAATTCTGTGGCAGCACAAGACACGTTCAAATGTGTACACTGCCCAAGGAAACTGGGCATACAGTAATCTCAAGTGGGAATCCAGTCTCCACTCCCTCCATCATTATGTTCAATTATAAAAATGTCACTCCTTCTGCTGCCTCCAAAACTGGGCAAAATGGAAAAACAGAATGTCAAATTGCATTAGCGTGGTACTGCCCCGTTTACAAAAATTCACTGGAGCATCTCTGAGGTCTGCAGCTCGAGCCAAACGAGGTAAGAAGGGACTGAAGCCAAATATGGAGGACATGCAAGTCTGCTGTCTCTTTCAGAAATCTTCTTTTGCTCATTTACTGTGTAATAAAATTGGGCTATTGTCTGCTGCATTATCACAGGACGCCCAAGCCTAAGAACGAAGTCTGATACTCAAGATACAAGATAGCAGGACAGCTGTGCTTTTTTCTGTTCTTTAAATGTTCTGAGAAAACATTGTCTTACGTTTCAACCAAATTCAGACAACAAAGGCGCATCTTTCAATAACTGGAAAATATTTCTTTTTCACTTTTTTAGAGTTTAAGACGTTATTTTTGACATCTTTTAAATTATTTTATGCTAGGTGTGATTAAATTAGGTTTATGTGTGTGTGTGTGTGTGTGTGTGTGTGTGTGTGTGTGTGTGTGTGTGTGTGTGTGTGTGTGTGTGTGTGTGTGTGTGTGTCTTTGCGCCAAATGTGAATTAAATGTAAATAAAAATCACAACTGGCAGACCACGGTTCACCAAAAACACAATGTTCATAGCATCTGGTGTTTGGTGGGATATCATTAAGGAAACTGAATTTGTGACAATCACATGCTGTTCCTGTTTTACAAAGTATCTCCACAATGTTGACATTGTTCCAGTGGAAGTTTAGTCCACATCAAGTCTCAAATAGACCCTCCTGAAGGACACAGTCTTGTCTAGGAAAGGGAGTTTTGCTCTCCCTATCACCTTCTGACAAATCACGCAGTTAGCGATTTAGTTCACGGTCATCTCTAGAGGTAATTACCTCACGGTTCTCATTTTCATACTTTGACCTTTCATTACAGAAGTATAAAGACACATAATTGGGCAGTTTGTTAAATCTGTTAATAAAAATTATCTTTTTAAAGGAAGAAAATAAAAAATATTGTGCTGCTTTACATTTTACATTCATCTTGCTAAAAAGAAAAATTCAAAAACAGAACACAGTAAAATGTTAAGTGTAGAACAAAATTAATCATGCTTTAGGAACCATCCATATTATCTGTACTCAACTTTACAGCACATGTTGGGGTGCTGTGAAGGGATCTTGTTCTTTAATTGCAATTTGTGATCTGGTTTGGTGATAAGAGTATGAAGTCACATGAGCTTGAGGATAATAATGCACTATTAAAGCATTAGTAAACTAGCACTGCTGGATTGGCCGGCCAATTCAGGACTACACCGGTTTAGTCCTTCCTCTCATGTGACCATGAATCACACATATGACTCTTTCTCTTTTTCTGATGTGGTTTTTGATTCTTTAATTACTAATTCCTCTCTCAACAGCTTTATTCATTAAAACTGGTGTAGCCTAAATATACTCAAAACAAAAAAAAGTATTGTTGTTACTAACATTTATGTTAGCAAAACATTATTGATAGATTCAGCACTTGTGATAGTCTGAGACTGAACAGTTGCTCAGCTAGCTTGTGAATACCTTTCATTTTCTTTTGGATTACATCTGTGTGTTGAGTTTTGATTGAAATGTAAAAGTCTACAGTTGTATTCCAACCAGCTGTGCAACAAACTTCTTGCCCAATGAGAGAGGTTCAGTCTGGTTTATCATATTAGTATGATACAGTTTGTTTTGTTTCCAAAGAAACATTGAGTGTTAATGGCGATGCAACATGTTCTTAAGAACTGCAGTGGTTCCACTGAATTCATTACATCAGTGACTGAGACTCCTTTTTCTTTACATTTCTTTCAATTCTCATTCTCTCAGCCATTCATGGCATACGTGCACTCAGGCTCATCTACACTCTGACGTTTTTTCTCTCTGACTCACTCAGTGGTTACCAGCTTGCTGAAACTTGTTTTCACCATCTACCTCTGTGCAGATCACAAGCCCCTGTGGTTTTAACCCACTTTTTTTTTTTGCCTTACTGGAAATAGAAAATGTGTGCGTGCAGACAGACACTGTGTCAGTAACCTGCAGCTTTTAATAAACTATACTGTAAATGAAGTGGATGTCATAAAGCAGATGTGAACTCTATTTTACCAGTATGTCAGTTTCCTTATTCAATTAACATGACTTAGTTCCTGTTAGACCATCAAGCCTGAATGTAGGTCAAACTACAGCAAGCTTTACAGTGGCTCTTTGCATGCCCCGCCTACTCTTCCTCTTTAAGTCACCTTAGTTAACCTTAACTAGACAGACGCACACACATAAACAAAAAACACAAGAAAAGAGAAAGCAATGTTCTTTGCAGATAATAATAATCTTCAATCAGTCAGTATCATGTTTGGTTTGGCTAGTTTGAAGAGGGAGAAACTGATTCTCACAGCCATATTTGGGTTTATTCAAACTAATATGCTCTGCCAGTCTACAAGGGAACTAGTTTTGTTTATTGCTTCTGTTCTCTTCTTGCATCATCATAAAAAAAATATTGTGATTTTGATTTTTATAATCCTTCTAAAACATTAAATAAATAAATACAATTAAAAAAAATGCAGTCAGAAAACTAATTAAGTTTAAAAAAAGGCTGATGTCAGATGTCCAGTAACTGTCACGGACCCGGTTCCGGGGACTCGGGGTTCGTGAACAGTGTGGACCTTTATTGTTATTAGTGTATTGGATGTATGTTTGCTGCACTGTGTTCTTGTGTTCAATGCTGGTGTGTGTATGTGTGTGAGGCTGGAGGATGAAGGACAGCCACCTGCAGGCCTGATGGGTGTGGCCCTGCCAGCTGCTGGTCACGCCTAGCTTACCACACACCTGCTTCTGATCAGGATCGTCGGGGGAGCTACTTAACAGAGCGATGGAGCTTCCTCCGGCGCAGGATCGTTGAGTTAGACTCCATGTCAGTGTTTGTAGTGCTGGTCAGTGTATGCCTGCTGGAGTTGGTGCCATAACGGCTGTGTCTGTGTTTTTTCCTCAGGAGAGTGGAACACAGGACTGCAAGACACACGGGGTGTGTGAAGGCACAGGGGCAGAGAGCACGGGATACCAGCACTTGGGAGAAGACACGTCACGGGAGTCGAGGGAGCACTTTTGGAGATTCAATGTGTGGTGTACATTTACCTCACTGTAAATAAACCCACTGTTCATTTCATTAAGTCCAGCGTTTGGGTCCTTTCTCCAACATCCCCCACGGTCTGCCCCCCAGACCGTGACAGTAACCTGTCGAGGATGTACCTCTTTTTTCACCCCTTTTTTTTTTTCATTTTTCTTTATTTGAAATAAAGGTTTGCATTGATATTGAGTTTAAGGGGGTATTTTTGGCTTCCTTTTCAAGGTTTTCAACGTCTTCAGAGCAAGTTGAGTTTATGAGCAGTTTCTCTTTCGTACTTTCAGTGTCATTTCCTCAGGCACTGATTCTTTTTTTAGGTGTGATTTATGTCTGTGACGTCTTGGGCAGCCTTTGACTGGCATGCCATTTTCACAATGAGACATGAAGTTTCATCTTGAGAAGCAAGGAATGACTGACAGTCATGCCACTGTGGTTACCTTAATATAATCCCTGCAAAAGATTCTTGTTTTACTCAGTTTAGATAATAAAAGCCAAGACCTCTAAATCAGGCTCCACATTTATTCCTCCATTGCTTATGGTAATGTTTGTTCGTAAGACTTTCTGTAAGATAGAAAAACTAAAATTTCTTGAGTAAGGCTCACTTGTTACTTACCATAAATGTTTTTCTATTTATCAAAGGATAGGCTGGGGCTGTCACTGGGTAAGGGGCAGGGCACGCAGACTGTCACAGTGCTAACACAGAGACAGACAACCATTCACTCACATTTATGGGCAATCCAGAATCAAAAGCTGTGACTCACTAACTCCACTAAATGCATGTTTTTGGACTGAGGGAGGAAGCCAGAGAACCTGGAGAGAACCCACACAGACATGGGAAGAACATGCTAACACACAGAAAGGTCCTATGCCAGGATCACATTGACTTAAAAATGGCCTTTGGGCTCTAATCTCTAAGTGGAATTCCAGGATGAAAATGCTTTTACAGGATTTAATGTAATTGTTTGTCATTTATCCAGGAAACTTGAAGCAGTGACACATTAAATATCATGATGTTGAAATTCCTATTATTAGAATAGATGGTATCATAGTACAAGCAAGTAAACTTATCACATTAAATCACTGTTGTTTTGTTTTTTTACTTTGGTTTATATTTCTCTTTTTAACATAGCTCAATCCCAATATTAGCTGTTTCTGTGGGAACTGGCAGTCCTGGTTTTCATCTACAAGGGAAAATGATGAAAGTGAGCTGAGCCAAAAGGCAAGCCTCACAAACAGCTGATGGACCGCTAATTTGCAATAGGAACCCTGGAAAACACTGGACCCTTGTTCTTCCACACACATCGCTGCACACAACCCAGCGTGTCATAATGTTGATGGCAAAAATCCTATTATTCTGATCGGGTGCGCGAGAATTGAAGTAATGAGTGTGTTTGGTCATTCAGTTTCTGCAGAGACAATTTAAGCTTCTGTAAGTCCAGTAATGCCACTTTAAAGAGCCATGGGGAGGGGGAAAAATCAATACAGGGAGAATAAATGCAGCTATTCTCAAGTGGAGGTGACAGAGCAGAAAAGGACATTTTACAAAGAAAATCCTTCTAAACATATTCCACAATGCCAGAAAGGAGTAATGAATCATTTTATACATTGACAAAAACAACTGTAAAGGTCAAGAGGTTGTTTAAAGTCTGGGTGAGTGGACAGTGAACCTGCTACATGTTCTTGTTTCATACTGACTTGAGAGTTCCTCTTATTGCACAACACTCTTTAATAATAAGTTTAAATACGAACAATAGTAGTTCAGCCACATCATGATTAAGGGTCCAGTTGCAGAGGGCTAACTACAGGATGCTTGTAATCCTTTTCTGTGAAGTTTGTGTGCAGCAGGGAGTGGATGTCTGCTGGGACTGAATCAGACTAAATATCCTTCCTCACAATAGTCATCTGTGCTGTGTAAACAGCAGCGCGACAAATCTGAGAACTTCGACACAATGAGGAGAAAACTGACTAATTCTTGAACTAATAAGCAAACTTTGATGCTAAAGGCCTCTCTGTCGTCATTCCCAAGCACTTTCATGCATTTAAAAAAAAACTAATCAAAAAGGCATCAGGATGGTGGTCTACACTGTCTTTGAAGAAAATCATGAAAGCAAACACAACAGGAGTGACCAGAGAGGAAGTAGCAGCACACTGCCTTTGACTTCAGGAATTTTCATTGTTTCACAGAAACAATTTACCTAGTTCCTGGACGCTAAATAAAACGCCCCTTACCAGCCTGGGTGATGATGACATCTGAGAAAAGATCATTTCAAACGTAACTTCTCCTGACTAAGACTCTTTGAAGCTTTGTTCTCCAAATATCCTTTAGGTGTCTGTTTTGAAAATGAAATAATGGATTTTAGGCTCACATAAACATACATTCTCCAGAAAGCAATAACACAACACCTTACTGTTTAAAAACGTTAGGGAAGGCAGATAAAAGCAGTACTGTTATTTTATTTAGTTGTATTTGATTTTTTTTTTCGTATTAGTGCAGTTTTAAATGAATCTGGGACTGTGCAAGGAAAGGCTTTTGCAAACTAGTAGCACGATGCCGCCCCCTTGTGGATGAAAGGAAACTACACAATCGCTTACCATGGAACTATTGCAGCGGGATAGACTTCAGTACCTAAATGGAAGAATAGCACAGAGCATATCCTGGATTAATAAAGGTATCAAAGAACACGCCCATCTCGTTTCATGAGAAACAGTTAGGGAACAATGAGGTCCTTTAGCAGCCTGAATCTAATGCAGCATAACTAAGGCTACGTTCACACTGCAGGCAAAAGCGCATCAAATCCGATTTTTTTTGACCCCATGCGACCCATATCTGATCAGGGTATGACAGTGTGAACGGCACAAATCCGATCTGGGTCATTTTCGTATGTGGTACTGAATCCGATACATATCCGATGTTTTAGAAAGCGACTGCTGTGTGAACGGTCAAGTCGCATTAAATCCGTCTTTTACGTCACTGACACAAGACAGACGCCAATTATCAGCGCCGGAGAAGCGCCCGAGAAGACATCGCGAACGCTTCCTGGCCGTCCCGTGTAGATGTCAGTGAAACTGTTGGGAAGACAACGTGAACATTTTATTTGAACTGTATAATCTGACAGAAATCTGCAACTATCCTTTGAAGCACCGCTCCTCTCTAAAACAGCAATAAGGATAATTATCTGGTTATAACCTAATAATTAATCTACTGTAAACTGTAAAAATTAGGAAACGTAAAGTCCGAAGTCTTTATATTAAGGGCCATCAGTCAAACAATATTGTTTGCTCTGGGTCACACTGAGTGTCACCGCTTTGAAGGTTCACACTAGAGTGCGTTTGCTGTCCCGTTTTATTTGTAGTGTGAACAAGCAGACAAAAAAATCGGATTTGATCAAAAAATCGGAATTGAGCATTAAGACCTGCTGTGTGAGCATAGCCTAAGTTTCATCAAAGATGACAGCTTTACACTTAATCTTAAAAGCATAGTCTTTCTGTTGCCTGAATTAAAACTGGTTTCACAACATAGGAGCCTTTAAAAAAAACTGCCTTGAGAAAAGCGTTGTGAATAAGTGCTAAATGAAAGTGGAAGGCTCTGCCTCCTATTTTACTTTTGGAAACTCCAGAAATCACAATTAAGCTTCCACTCTGAGAGCAAGATCCTCTATTGGATTAATGTGCTCTTTAAAGTATCATGGGGCCTGATCATTCAGGGCTTTGTATGCGAGAAAGCCAGTGAAGAGAGGCTAATATGGGAAGAGTATCACCTCTTGTTCTAGTTCCTATCAGTACTCTCACAGGAACTTTTTGAATCAGTTGAAGGCTCCTCAGGGAAACTGTCACAATTTGTAGAAAAGAAGACCCACTGCAGGACTCAAAATCAGGCTGAAGTTAAAAGACAGAAAAGCTTTTATTGAGGTAAATTCAGAACATAAAATGACATGCAGTCATAAAGCAAGAACACATACAAGGTAGGAATATAAACAGACAACAAGCACACTGACAATACAGAAAGGTAATTAAGGCAGAGTGGAGACACCTGGGAAACCAGACACAGCTGAACCAGACGAGGCCAGGGGAAGTAAAACCAAAACCAAGGCGCAAAAGACAAATGTCTATTTAAATAAAACAGGGAGTAGCATTGCAGAGGAACATGAAACACAGTGACAAACGCTCGAAACAAAACAGAAAGGCATGCCAGAAAGTCTAGACCAAACTAAAGGAAGGAATCAAGTAACAACTAAAAAACACCAAAGAGAAAACAGAAGAAACTAAAGACTAAGAATCCTAAAGACCTGAATCAAACTGAGAAACAAAAGAGAAAGGGATTAAGAGAGGAGGCCATGAATCAACTGGAAGTTACATAGAACTAGAATCAATAAATGAAACGTACGCATAAGCAAGAAAACAAGAACCAAAAACAATGAGACTAAGTAAGGAAAATCCAGAATATAGAGATCATAACCAGATAGAGAGTACTTCATAATTCTTAATAACTACGTGATTCAGGAGTCCAAAATCCAGGACCTTAACACAACATAACATTTGGGACAGCTTAACAAATAACAATAGTCCAACCAAGCAAACATCAGTATAAGGCTCAATAGCCCAAGAGGCAATATCCTAAATTTGTTTCTTTTTGGCTCCTATTCTGCTGTAAAACATTTCTAATCTACTGTAAACTCTTCAACAGACACTTAACATCTGTAAACTGCATGTCAGGCTCTTTTAAGGATCTCTTAAGATAAAAAACCTTTCATTTTCAATGTTTCAAGTTAGATTTCTTATGCTGTGTGTCATTGTCCTGGGTGTGACCCAGTGTTTTGTGTTTAATTTATATTTCTTGTTAATTGTATTCATGGTTTAAGTTCTCTTGATGTTATATTTAGCCTGTTTCTCAGTGTCATGTCTGCATCTTTGTGAACTGTCTCATGTTTCCTGATTTATTTTGATAGTCTCAGTCCTGCGTGCAATGTATCCAGTTTTGCTTCCCCTTGTCTTGTTATGTTTGATCACTCCCAGCCGTGCTGTCCTCCTGTGGCTTATTTCCTCCTTATCACTCAGTGTATTTAAGCCCTGTGTTTCTCTCTGGCAGTGTTGTACCCTTGTCGTGCTGTGGTTTCCCCTCTGTGTTTCTGGTAACCGTCTAGTTCTTTGTTCAGTTTTGTTTCAAGTTTCCCCAGTTTTTCTGGTTAGTGCTACATGCTTTGAGTTTTAGTTTCATGTTCAAGTTCGCCAGCAAATGAAGCTGCGTTTTGAGTTTAATTTTTCCATCTCGTGAGTCCTGCAATTGGGTCCCATTTCCTGCCTGCCACACAGCAAACCTTGACACTAAATAAGTTCAGTGGGACTTGAAAATTGAGGTGCTATGAAACAGGGTATGTAGTGCCTTATTAAAAACATTACTTGTATTACAAAGACATGGTGTTTGCCTCTGTTGAAACAAATTCAGTCCTGCAATTTAAAATTTGTCCATAATAATATTATTATATACTGCAATATAAATCTCCTTTCTTCTTGTTCTTTTTCATCTTCTTACACCTCGATCCTTTAAGGGTCACCACAGCTCCTCTTTCATACTGAACCTTCTGCATATAATCCACCTGTGTGTACTTCCCTTCATTTATGTTCCTTTGTCTTCTTGAAATATATTTTCACCATAGTCATTTTGATTCCTTCCGCTAAATCTGCTACCATGTGGTTTTTTTGGGGTTTTTTTTGCATTTCTCTCCTTAACAACAATTATAATCCACACCTCCTCATCTCCTCTCTTCTATTATATGCCTGCTAAAGGTATCACTCTCTCCCCCTGAGAACACTCTCGCTCTTTCATCCAATCCATATCAAATTTTCTTCTTATCTATAGTAAGAAGCAATAGTAGAAGAGTTTGAATTTACTAATGTTCCCCTGTGCATTGTTTCCCTTCTACCTGGTCTCTTGCAAATACAATATATCTACATCCAAATCAAATCACTTTTATTGTCACATCACATGTGCAGGTAGATTGGTACAGTACATGTGAGTGAAATTCTTGTGTGCGAGCTTCACAAGCAACAGAGTTGTGCAAAATACAATAATGTAAACAAGCAAAATACAAGAATGGCTACATCTGAAACTAATAAATATATGTACAATATATAATAGTATATGCATTTCTGGATGTGTATACTAAATATTTTTCTACGTGTGTGTGTGTGTGTGTGTGTGTGTGTATACACATATTTTACAAATTAAATAGAGTAAACAATAAATAAAATATATAAAAATATACAGAGTGACACATGTGCAAAACAGTGGCATTACTGTACAGTATGGAGTGCATAATGTTAAAGTTCCAGTAGTGAAGCTGAGGTGTCTATGACGTGTTCAGCAGTCTGATGGCCTGGTGGAAGAAGCTGTCTCTCAGTCTGCTGGTTCGGGACCGGATGCTGCAGAACCTCCTTCCTGATGGAAGTAGTCTGAACAGTTTATGGCTGGGGTGACTGGAGTCCTTGATGATCCTCCCCGCTTTCCTCAGGCAGCGCTTCCTGTAGATGTCTTGGAGGGAGGGAAGCTCACCTCCAATTATCCGTTCTGAGCACCGCACTACTCGCTGGAGAGTTTTGCAGTTGTAGGCGGTGCTGTTGCCATACCAGGTGGTGATGCATCCAGTGAGGATGCTCTCAATGGCACAGTGATAGAAGGTCCTGAGGATGCGGGGGCTCATGCTGAATCTTTTCAGTCTCCTGAGAAAGAAGAGGCGCTGCTGCGCCTTCTTCACTGTTTTGTTTGTGTGTACTGACCACGTAAGATCCTCAGCCAGGTGTACGCCAAGGAACTGGAAGCTGCTCACTCTCTCCACAGCAGCGCCGTTGATGGTGCTGGGGGTGTGTACTTCTCTGCACCTCCGGAAGTCCACTATCAACTCCTTTGTCTTTGATACGTTGAGGGTGAGATGGTTGTCTTGACACCAGTGGGTCAGGGCGCTGACCTCCTCCCTGTAAGCTGTCTCATCACCGTTGGTGATAAGACCCACCACTGTAGTGTCGTCCGCAAACTTCACAATGATGTTGGAGCTGTTAGTGGCTGTGCAGTCGTAGGTGTAGAGTGAGTACAGGAGAGGGCTCAGTACACACCCCTGTGGAGCACCAGTGTTCAGTGTGACGGGGGATGAGGTGATGCTGCCCAGTCTGACCACTTGGCGTCTGTCAGACAGGAAGCTAAGGATCCAGCTGCAGAGGGAGCTGCTCAGTCCTAGATCCTGCAGTTTCCTGTCCAGCTTTGAGGGAACGATGGTATTGAATGCTGAGCTGTAATCTACAAACAGCATTCTCACATACGTGTCTCTCTTCTCCAGGTGTGACAGGGCAGTGTGTAGTGTCAGGGCTATGGCATCATCAGTGGACCTGTTGTGGCGGTATGCGAACTGTAGAGGGTCCAGTGAGTCGGGTAGTGCAGAGCAGATGAAGTCCCTGACCAGCTTCTCGAAGCATTTGCTCACGATGGGGGTCAGGGCTACAGGTCGCCAGTCGTTCAATGAGGAGATGGTGGAGGATTTGGGTACAGGGACGATGGTGGCCATTTTGAAGCAGGCTGGGACTACAGACAGAGAGAGGGAAAGGTTGAAGATATCATATCCTTATATCATATCATACCAGATCTCTCTTTTTACCAAGCCAGTGTCCCTATATTTAAAGTCCCTATGCCTACCTTTCCTTCTCTCTCACTTCCTCTGAACATGCCTTCCCCCTCGCCTCTTTTGTCTCCAGTGGTAAGTTTACACCGGCACCCCAATTGCTCAAAAGCACTGGATGTGGTTGCTGTTATTCTGGCTCGAAATGATCTAGAATGCAAGTCTTATCTGCGCATCAGACCCATTCACCTTGAAATTCATTAAATTTATGAATATAATCACTGAGTCAGCCCAAGCAAAGTCCAACTTCCACCGAACAGGTCTGACTTATTGCTATCAATATGAACCCAGTTCTTAGTATGGTTTCAAAACGACTCATACCCCACACTTCCAAAGTGCCATCTACAGCAGCAGTCCCCAACACCCGGGCCTCGGACCGGTACCGGTCCGTGAGTCGCGAGAGTTGAGGCTCAGGTGTGAAATGTATGGTTTTCAGCGTTATTTTGTTATCGTTTTTATCGTTTACTCGGTTTTCCTGGGTCTTTTCACATGTGTTATGAATAAATCTTCTTTTTTTCGGTACCGGTACTAGTTTTATTTTGTTGTATTTATCCGCGACACATTAAAGGCCGGTCCGGGAAAATATTGTTGGGCATAAACCGGTCCGTGGCGCAAAAAAGGTTGGGGACCGCTGATCTACAGGACAACCCAAGGGACGTGATCAAATGCCTTTTACAAATGTGCAAAAAATATGTAGACTGTTTGAGCAAAAACCCATACACCTTCAAAGATCCTTGAGAGGATAAAGAGCTGGTCCAGTGTTCCACAACCAGAACAAAAGTTATATTGTTCTGTCTGATGCCGAGGTTCAGCAAAAGGACAGGCTTTTCTCTCTATTATACGGTGGCCCTGAGAGGCCAAACGGACTGCAACTTCCCTATTTACACACAGTTTGATGCACTGAACAACACACAAACGAAGAAAGCCACGCCCCCAACCAGACCATAGCTCTGCCTGCAGGAGAACTTTCACCAAGGTCAACCCACGGAAAGCTGCTGGACCAGACAACATCCCAGGTCGACTGCGCTGATCAGCTGGCCGATGTCGTCACAGACATTTTCAACTCATCGCTGAGCCAGATGATCGTCCCAGCATGCTTAAAGTCCACCACCATCATCCCAGTGCCAAGGAAATCCTCAGTATCCTGCCTGATGACTACCGTCGAATCACCCTGACCCACATCATCATGAAGTGCTTTGAGACACTTGTCAAGGCACATGTGAAGAGCAACGTCCCCTGCTCACTGGATCCGCTGCAGTTTGCATACCGGCTGAACAGGTCGACTGAGGATGCCATTGCCACTGCACTTAACCTCTGCCTTTCCCACCTGGACAAGAAAGACACTTATGTCAGAATGCTGTTCATAGACCTTAGCTCAGCATTCAACACCATTATCCCCCAATAACTGTTTGAGAAACTCAGCAAGCTGGGACTGAGCGCCTCTCTCTGCAACTGGATACTAGATTTCCTGTCAGAGAGGCCTCAGTCTGTCCGAATCAGTGACATCTCCAGCACCATCAGACTGAGCACAGGAGCTCCTCAGGGCTGTTCTCAGCCCACTGTTGTTCACTCTCCAGACACACAACTGCACCGCCCTACACAGCTCTAACCACATCATCAAGTTTGCTGACGACACAACCGGGGTTGGACTCATCAGCAGCAACGGCGTACAGAGATGAGGTTCAGCATCTCAACATCTCAAATGACCTCTGTTAGGATGCCTGGGTCGTTGACCCAGGGTTTTTGAGTTTATTATATTTATAATTTCTAGTCTTTGGTTTCTTTGAGTTCTGTCTTATGGTTTATGTCTCTGTCTTCTCTAGTTGCTCTGTCTCCCCTGTCAGCTGTATTCCCTTGTCTAGTTCGCGTCTCTGTGTATCCTTAGTTGCTATATCTCCGTGTCCAGTCAGTGTCTGTGTCTGCCCTGGTCCCACGTCTCTGTTCCCTCTGTTGCAGTGCATGCGAGTCTGTGTCTTTAGTTCAGTCAGTGTCATGTTTCCTGTTTTATTTTGAAGGTCCTTGTCTGAGGTTAATGTATCTGGTTTCGCTTCCCCTTGTCTCGTTAGGCCTGATTTGCCCCAGCTGTGTTTCCCTCCTGTTATTCATTCCCTGATTGCTCCCTCTGTGTATTTAAGCCCTGTGTTTCTCTGTGTCTGTGTTGCGATCTACCGTTTACCTAGCTGTGTGTTCTGTCAGGCCTCCGGTGTAAGTTTATTTTGATTTTTTCCAGTTATGTTATATTTGAGTTTAACATTAAAGCTGTTTTGAGTTCACATCTGTCTCCGGGGTCTGCACCTTGGGTCCTATTCCTGTCTGCACACAGCCGCTCATAACAGACCTCGCCTGGATGACCAACACCACCTGCTGTTCATCCACACTGAAACGACTGAAAAATAGTGATGTGCGGATCGATACTGAAATATCGATTCCTCAGATACCAGTCATTTATGTTCTATAATCGATTCTCACATTAAAATATCAATATTTTAGTAATTTAGGGTAAATTTGTAGTTTATCATTAACAGGAACACAGTGGAAAGAAACTATATCATTCGGATTGTCAACATTGGAAGGAACTACTTCCTCTTCTGCCTTTCATAGTCATGTGCAAAATACAGCTGTATAAATGTGTCCAGCCCCTTGGCGTGTGCACTCACAACAATGGCTGAGTGTAATTGGAGTTACATGCAGACGTATTTTACCTCCACAAACAGCCGAGATGTGGTTTGCAATACATGTGGCAAGACAGTGAGGTGTTGTGGCAACACCACTAACCTCGTGAAATACCTCACAGTAAATCAGATCACAGAATATGACGAGCTTATGTTGAGGCGAACTGAAGAGGAGGACAGGGACAGGTGCTGCTAGGGCGAGACAGACGTCTCTCACTGAATCCTTTAGTGCTGCAGGTAGGCAGCGTGCTCAAATAGCGCACAACTTCAGTTTTTTTATTTCTATATGATGAATTCTGCATTATTAAGTGATAAGAGCAAGTAATATGATGTCCTGTAATCATGATGATGCTATAATTTGAGATACAATAAAAGATACAATAAATAAAGTAAGTTTTTGTACAAAGTATCGGTATCGGATCAGTATCGTCGATACCACCCTAAATTTTTTTTCGGATCGGAAAGGAAATCAGTGGTATCGCACATCACTACTGAAAACGCTTACGTGCCATGCGTGAAACATAAGACGATTCGACCTGCGTCATTTCTGTCTGACGTTTATTTACTTTCTGGCTCTTTGAAACATGGCAGCAAAATGTGGAGGCAAAGCACCGAGTTTTTTAAATGGACTGACATTGAGGTGGAGTTGTTGCTGCGAGTAACACAAAAGTACAAAGTTGCAAAAGCGAGTGACTATCAAAGAATCTGAAGAAAAGCTATCTGGAGCATGTACATTGCATATTAATCTTTAATAGGGCTGTCAAAATTGAGCACAAACAAAACAACTGCTGTATTATGCCCTCTGCTATCTTAGTTTAATTGGTCACATGACTGCATCACATGACTAAAATGTGTCATGGTTTGCCCCCTGTTTTCGCAGTCCACATTGATCCTTTTACATTAGTCTTAAGTGTATATTTATTCTCTTCTTATATTTATTGTTGTTTTTTTGCACTGAATGGAACTGAAGACTTGTTGTCTCATCTCTCTATATACTGTACTGTTTATAGCAGAGATGACAATAAAGTTTACTTCAACTTTGATAAACTTTCCCAGGGAGGCCGAGGACTTTGATCCCTGTGAAGTTAGAACACACCTTCTTAAAAACAGAGGGACCCACTACCCCACTCCGCCAATCCAGAGGCATTGCACCATCCCTCAATATGTATACAAATATGTATGGATACAAATTCACTTGAGGCCAAAGACAATACAATATATGTTTTATTTTGTTTTTATGTGTTTTGAAAAGCTAAGCATAAAAGCTACTGGTTCCATCTATGTGAAACATAATACTTTAATTAATGCTGCTTGTCCACAGTTTATCATTTTGTTTGGGGCTTTGAACTCCCACATGTTTTGAAAGGCAGTTCATTTGGTAAAAAACAACAACAACAAAAAACAAAGAAGAAGAAGAATAGCCTTTCTGTAAAATTCATGCAGAATTAAACAATAAACAATAAACCTGTGTCCCTTTGCTTGTGGCTTTGGTTTAATAATTGTACTTCTGTATAATCAGACTAACCACAAAAAAGTCACACTTTATGTTTGAAACCTTACTTAAAGCAATAAAGAACAAAGAAAGCTAACTAAATTATTTTAAGTTTAAAATTATTTGCATCACTGTAAAAAATATAAAAACTCCATCTCTGATTTTATTGGTCAACAAAGCTGAATGGGAGCCACACATAAATATTCCATTAAGATTCTCACATTATTATCAGCACACCATTACCGCTAGTCCATTATGGCATACAAGCGTCACATTGAAGGTATGTTCCAGTCCAACAGAGCAGTGTTTGACTTCACTGTTACCTCTGCTATAACATTAATATCACACATTAATCTTGGCTGCAATCCCACAGCGTATCTTTGGGGACTAACTGCATTACTGGAACGATGCTGTGCTCATACTGATGCTGTGAGGGATGTATCAGGGGAGCTATGAAAGACCACATAATTAACTCGCGGGCCAACCAAATAAGTCATATTCAGATAAATTATTCAGTATTTGCAGGCGTATGAATGTGCTGCCTCCTCATATTGCAGGCAACACAACAGTGACTTACTGAAACATTAGCAGTTCATTACTGTCCAATTTATTACAATGCTGGGTCATTTCCATGAGGATACAAATTACAGATTCAGTGGGGCCTACTCTTGCATGTGGAATGCTAAAGAGTCTGTGCAGAGAGCAAAGACAACCACAACCCGAACCTGTGAAAGATGGCAGTTTTTAAGGAATCTGGAAAACAAAAATCACAAAATGATAGAAAACTACAAATTTGTGTGTTGAAAATTCTAAATTGAAACAAACAGAACAGAAGAAAAGGTACAGAAACATAAGCACTTCCTTACTTTTTTGTTGTTCTGGTCAGTCTGTGTTTTACTTTCTGACATTTCCTCTCATCCCCTCTTCTTCTGCAGATAGAGCTGAGTAAATAAAACGAGTCAATAAAATGTGAAGGCCAAAACCGCTTTTGTGGGGTACAAAATATTTGCATAATCACATTAGTTACACCTTGTCTGTGAAGGTTCTCAGTCATCCAGGTCATCGTAGTCAAAGGAGCTTGCAAAGAAAAGCGTCTGGACTTCTTTAAGTTGCTTGAAGACGTTTCACCTCTCATCCGAGAAGCTTCTTCAGTTCTAAGGTCAAATGGTGGAGAGTCCCAGATATACACCTAGTGGGAGTAACCCCCCACAGAGGGACAAAAGGACCCCCTGATGATCCTCTAATCGCCTGAGCCAAGGTGTGAAACTGGGTGTGGGTCCCAATCAGCCAGAGTTTCGGGTGTGTTCATTGTGAAACCTGGCCCCACCAACGCCCAGTTAGGATAGCTGCACGGAAGCACTCAAAACGTGCGGCTAAATGGGCGTGCTTAAAGTCAGCAAAGAGTCACAGAAAAGAAGACCAGACACCAGCGAGGGAGGATAAGAAGGACAGACGCAACAACATTGTCATCCCCTATGTAGCCGGTGTATCAGAGAAACTCAGGAGAGTTTTTTCCAAGCATGACATCCCGGTGTATTTCAGACCCAGCAACACGCTCAGACAGAAACCGGTTCACCCGAAAGACAAAACGCCAAAACACAAACTTAACAATGTGGTGTATGCTGTACAGTGCAGTGAGGAATGCCCAGACCTCTACATCGGAGAGACCAAACAGCCACTTCACAAGCGCATGGCACAACACAGAAGAGCCACCTCCACAGGACAAGACTCAGCAGTCCATCTGCATCTTAAGGATAAAGGACACTCTTTCGAGGATGCCAATGTTCACATTTTGGACAGAGAGGACAGATGGTTTGAAAGAGGAGTGAAAGAAGCCATCTATGTCCACTGTGAGCGACCATCTTTGAACAGAGGCGGTGGTTTACGACACCAACTGTCTGCCATCTATAATCCAGTTTTGAGATCCCTTCCCAGACGCCTTAACGCCCACTCACATCCTGGGCCATCTGACCTCAGGAATTCGCATGATAAGGTGGGGCCAGGTTTCACAATGAACACACCCGAAACTCTGGCTGATTGGGACCCACACCCAGTTTCACACCTTGGCTCAGGCGATTAGAGGATCATCAGGGGGTCCTTTTGTCCCTCTGTGGGGGTTTACTCCCACTAGGTGTATATCTGGGACTCTCCACCATTTGACCTTAGAACTGAAGAAGCTTCTCGGATGAGAGGTGAAACGTCTTCAAGGAACTTAAAGAAGTCCAGACGCTTTTCTTTGCAAGCTCCTTTGACTAGTTACACCTTCATTATCATAGACACAGGTGTAACTAATACAAACAGTGCCTGCATTCCAGTGTCAGACTCCTATTGGCTTGCATATCTTACTGCCATTCAAATTAATACAGTGAATAGGGTTTATATAGGTATTTAAATATTTGAAACTCTGAACTCTTTGCGCATGCATCTTTATTGTATTTAAAGTTATCAGTCTGTCTTTATATCTGCTTTGACTGGTGATCATACACATGCAGTTTTTTATGTCCTGTTGATTGAAATCTATTAGCAAAATTAATTTAGATAATAGAATTAGGTCAGTAAGTGTTTGGACAATGACTCAATTTTTATATTTTTGCATTTCTACACTCTTCATTCTTCAATCTTTATTCAAGAGGTTTAAACAAATTATTGTCAATTATTACCCTTTCATGCATAGTGGTCACTACAGTGGACAGCTATTCAAAGGCTGTTTTCTTGTATTTGTGTCATTGTTGATGGTATACTTGCTCATAAACCACTATGTTGAACACTGATGTGTCACTCCATACCCTGCCACCCACCGGTCATTTAATGTTACTATAGATGTTTGACATGTTTCATTGCAATTTTTTATTGTTTTGTTTAATTGTTTTGTTTTAATTGTTATTCAACCCTGTCATGCATGAATTATGATAGCCTCAATCAGGATTTTTTTCCTCAAGTATTTTTATTCATCTTTTCATTCTTAAAGATGAATAGAAATACTTAAGAAAAAAATCCTGATTGAGGTTGTGATAATTCATACATGAAAGGGTTAATTCTAAGGATTTTTAAATGCTGCATTTTTAAATACAGTCAATGAATTTCTTTTCTCTACAGCTTAAAGACATCATGAAATGCTGTTTCCTCCCTTGAGATGCTCTGCCAGGCCTTTATTTAAGTAACTTTCAGTTACTGCTTGTTTGTGGGTCTCTGTGCATTCAGCTTTGTCTTCAGTAAAGCATCCTCTGATGGGTTGGGATCAAATGACTAATTGACAAACGGACAAATATCCCATTTCTTTGCCTTGAAAAACCCTTGTGTCACTTTTTACAGTATGCTTTGGGTCATTGTTTGCACATATGAAGCACTGTTGGATCACTTTTGCAGTCTTGGTTGTATAAATCTGAGCAGAGAGAATAACCTTGTACACTTCAGAATTCACCTGCTGCCTCTATCTATGCCCATGCCATAAGATTTACATTATGAACTGTTTATCTCCTTCGCTGTATTCTCTGAATTTAATTTAATTTGGTATTAATTAGTTAATTTTATTTAGTTTCCCCCTGCATTAAAGTCTAGATTGTCTTACAAATGAAGAAACATTCTAATAATGACGACTGAAAATTGTGAAAAAGCCAGCACTTCAGGTTAGATTCATCTTCCAAGCAAACATGATCAAAATAATACTATTTTACGGCAGAATGGTGAGCGTGCAAGAAAAAGAGTCCACATGCTTGTATGTGAAAGAATTTAATAGCTGCTAAGCTTACAAGGCAAAGAAGTGGCCCGGAACAAAACCCTGAATCAAATGACTCCAGGGGTGCTGTTTTGAGGTCGCTGATGTTGACCTCCGTTTTGAAGAGGGCCAAACAAAGTGTGACATATCTTTAAAGCTTCTCTGTGGCCCCGTAGCTGCACTGCAAACAGAGCACAGTGCAAAGATTAAAGCTCTTTGTTACCATGGAGATCAGGACTGAGGCCGACACTTGACAGGTGAATGGAAAGAGAGGAGAGGAGGGGTTAATTGACAATAGGGGGTGGGTTCAAATCTCACCCTTTACGCTCATTGGTCCGCTTTGCATCACGTTGCCTGTATGGAATGCAAACGAAAGAGTCGCTTCGGTCTACCCTCCCTAGGCCAAGTCTCCTTTGCCGCTGTTTCTTCTGCCGTTGCTGGAGTGCTCCGAGTCTGTTGGGCGCAGCGAGCCACCGTCCAGTGTAGAATATCAGGAGAAACACTGAGCGAGAGCAGTCAGAAGGAGAAGCGACGAAACAAGGTTTTCGGCAACGGTAAGGTCACGTATATTTGGCTTCTTGGCGCAGGATGTCACGGTTCGTACAAGGGTCACATACCTGTTTGTATGTGTTTATATGTGCTTCGGAACGCGTGAGGTTAGTCGATAGCACAAGCAGACGTCTACACGGGCCCCAGAACAGCAGCAAGCGTTTTTCTAGCTGACTTGCTAACGTCGACGTTAGTTTAAGTGCTAAGTTTACTGTTCAAATCCTCATATAGGAACAAAATTGTGTTATTATTATGAATAACAACAATTCAGATGTAGCTAACGTTAGCTAGTTTTGTAATGGAATTCATTGCCAGCAGGAAAGGAGTAAAAATGCTTATGAATGAGACAGCGCATGAGCGAAACGTTTAAATGCAATGTTTTGGCCAATAATAAGCCTCCCTTTTTGTTTTTAATTGACAACAGTGTCTGTAGGGTGTAGCTTTGCTAATTTTGAAATGCTAGGCAAAGTTGGCCAAGTGGATACCAACAAGGAGCTGTGGCCCCTAAGGTCATGACATTTGGCATAAAGGAGGTAGTTATGTTGACAAGTGAAGGTCAACACAGCCGATGGCCCGGGCCCTTTAAAAAGCTGCATGGAACAGTCTGTCCATTTAAGGAAAATTAGCAGTGCTTTTAGGAGCAGAAATCTGTGAGGCAGAAAAACAGAAAAACTCACCCAAACTAAAGCACAACCTCTTGGATGGTCTCTACTACACTACAAGCCATGATAATGAGGTCCACTTTAAGGACTCTAAAGTAGTGGAGCTTGGTCTTTGACTTTCATGGGCTCCAGATGTGTGTGTTTGAACACCTGTCGGTTATTTTGGCCTTCCTCCTGAGTTGTAAAACCATCCACGCTATGAATGTGGTTTTAGTGCTATAAATTTGGCCATTTTAACATGGAAGTTTCTGGGAATTTTGGAGCCAGCCTCAAGTGGCATCTAGAGGAACTAGAGTTTTGTTTTTTCCTTTTTCTTGTTGGCTTCATTTTTCGCCTTGACGGTAGTCACACGAAGTGATGGAGAGCCTGTCACTATTGTGGCTCAAAGACCCTCTCCATCATCATCTGGACACCAGCTGCAGCCATTAATGGTTTTTTCACGGAGTTACCTAGATTACCTTTACAGTTTCTTCCAGATAGCTCTTGAACAAATGTTGGATTTCTTTTAAAGCCACAGTTATAATTTAAATTAAAATCAGATTAAGCAGAACAACTACAGGTCCAGGCTTGGTTTGGTTTCTATGTTTTATTAAAATCTTATTAATTTTCAAAGTTCAGCTTATTAATTTACAGAGGGTGTTGTGCTTTACTTGCCTTGTTATGGCCTTGGTTTGAAGGTTATTTTGTACCTGATTTGCATCTGTTTCCTGGAGCCAGTGAGTTGAGACGGCCACTTCAAAAGGTGCTGCAAGATGGTGCCGAATATCACTGTAAAAAAACTGTGAGGCGTCAAAATCTATAAGCGGTATATAATTATGATGAGAATAATACTAAACTGTTAAACCTATATCCATGCCTATATTTAACTTGCAGTGAATCTTTTTTAGATTAGGGATGTTTACTGATTTGTAGCTGGGGGGGGCAAGCATTTACATCACTTCAGCTCATACAAACAACTGACTAGTTGTCTGCAGCAGAAAAATAACACAGCAGGCTTAGGGAAGAAACTTGTAGATTTTCTACAGTGACACTGGGGTTAACTGAAGAAGAATTATGCATTATCCACTTAAAAGCATGTCAAGCTATTGTAGTAGAGGCTCCTTTAAAAACCTGAGAATAGTTAGCCAGCTGTGAAAAATCAAGCAGAGATAATTAGTTACCCTTCAATTCCTATAGACAGCACCTGATCTGATGCTGTTATTCAAATTAATTATGGGCTTTTATCAGGTATTTATGAAAAGGTTTATTTGTTTATTTCACAAGAGAGAGAGAGAAGCCACACTTTGTTCCTATGTTTTGTTTAGAGATGAGCTCATTTACATATGCATACTGCTTTACATTTACTTGTGACTTGCAACTGCCTCTACCCTTCAGTACACAGTTTGTTCATTTTTATTATTATTATTTTTAAACTGCTTATTTATTTCAGGGTCACATAGTGGCTATAGCTGACACCGTATGAAAATGGACTTCTTCATTAAAGTAGATGACAATTCAGGTGAAATAATGCTATGACACACTGATGACCTTAAACTGCATCCCAGGGCCCATACATAGGTGTAAATTATTAGGTTGGCCTTTGGCTACATCCACATTAGTCCAGATAAATTTGAAAACTGCGTTTTCGTCTGAAAACTGCGTTTTCGTCTGAAAACGCTGTGCGTCCACACTATCGTTTTCAGTCGTTTTCACATTGTTGTTCATCCACATTTTAATGGCCGAAAATGCTTACGTTTCAGTACTGCGTGAAAAGCAAGACGATTTGTCTTGCTTCATTTCTGTCTTCTGTTTATTTACTTTCTGGCTCTTTGAAAAGTTGCAGCAAAACGTCGAGGAAAAGCACCGAGTTTTTTAAATGGACTAACAATGAGGTGGAGTTGTTGCTGCAAGTAACATTAAACTACAAAGTTGCAAAAGCAAGTGAGAATTAAAGAATTTGAAGAAAAGCTCTCTGGAGCATGTACATTTGATATTAATCTTTAACCCTTTAAGACCTACCATAGAACCAAGTACGCCAGAGCTTATATTATATTTTTACATGGTGTGGTGCCATTTTTGGGAGCATTTCAAGTTGCTATACATCAATACAACCATTATAGCCCAGATTTTAATAATATGTCTGCATTAAGTGCATAGTAATTACATAAATTGCAAAAAGTGCAATAAACTACAAAAAAAAATTGAAAATCGTTTTTGCTTTTTTAACATATATTTCTAGTTAGAGAAATTTAAGAGGCTTATCCCTCAAAACTGTAAATACAAAAAAGTTGCACAAAATAGTTTCCTACCACAGGAAATTTATTTTGAGTGTCTTCATAGTTTTATTTTTGAAATACACCAATTTTTATATACTGCAGGAAAAACGAAAATAAATATTATAGTGCAAATTTGCAAAAAAGCAGCATATGCATCAAAATAAACTATTTCCAGCAGTGCAATATGAGTTCTAAGCATCCCAGAAATGACACAGAAAGTCATAAAGTCAAAGATAACTTTTAAAAACACCAGTATAGGCTCATGAGGTCCTGATGGTAAAAAAAACTACATTTCCGCAAAAACGACGTCACTTCCGGTTTCGGGCATGTAATGGTGGACATGCGAAAATTCGCGCTGACGTCTATTCCAACGTAGGAAGTGTTATGAACAGCTGATCGGATCGGCAAAGCGTGTTTCTGGAATATTATGTTTTTGTTGCTCCAAGCGCTTTTTATGCAGTTTTTGCAAAGCTATATGTGGAAGGAAACTGTGACCTAGGACAAGCTGATGGCATAAGATGTAAGTACAACTCCTCCGGTTTCATATGCAAAAAAAATTATTGCGCTAGCTTACGTGGTTTGAGAGCTAACGGGATTTAAAAATAGTTACGCAAAACAGAGCGTGCCCGCTCTGACCGGCTTTAAAGGGTTAATAGGGCTGTCAAAATTGAGCGCAAACAAAACAACTGCTGTATAATGCCTTCCGCTATCTTAGTTTAATTGGTCACATGACTGCACCACATCACTAAAATGTGTCATTGTTTTCGAAAAGGCTCCAGGTTCGCTGTCCACACTGCGATGCGAAAACGGCGTTTTCAAATGTATCCGCTTTGGAGAGCGTTTTCAAAACGCTGCGTTTTCCTTGACCGAAAATGCCGTCTCAGTGTGGATGGAAGGCCAAAACGAAGAGAAAAAGATGCGTTTTCAAACGAACATGTATTAGTCTGGACATGGCCTGTGTGTCTACTTCAGTGTCTTTTAACATTATAAACATTGACTAAAGCTTTCTGTCAGAATGTCAACATGTGTTATGTTTTTCATAATTTTAAACCTGTTGAGTAACACATCTGTTATTTTGGGCACAAGATTTTGCTTCTGAAAGGTAGTAAATTAACACAGTTAAGCTCTCTCGGCTACTTCAAAATGACAAAGTGGCTTCTCTGTTATCCTTTGGATAAGCTCTAATTTTTGTTGTCTCTCTGGTTCCCTGTTGGCATTGATATATATTTAAAGGACTTTAAAGGAAGCACTACATTTCTATTTGCCTCTGCCTTATACCTGACCCAGTTTTCGCTTTCTTTTTTTTTCTGCTGGCATGAAAGACTCCTGAGAGTGATGCCCGAGAGACTGCTTTGATAGAATAGTTGGGATTGAAAAGCGTTGATAATCTCCAAGCTTCACCAGAACTATTTAATGGTGATATTTATAGATCAGAGAAAGAATCTTTCATTTCTCTGTCGGCACCACTTCAGCCTCTCAGTCTATGTGTGCTTTTCTGCCTGCTTTTTCTGTGTTTATTTGGAGAGGCATTAATAGTCTGAGACATTTTTAGCATCTACTGGAGCATTTTTCACCTTACAGTCTTAGCCCTTACTAAATGAGCCAGGGTCCTCTCTGGAGAGTAAAGTCAAAGTGTTTTGTATCTTCGCAGCATGAGCCTACATATGCTGGAACTGCACACACTCTCAGCACACTTAACCTGGAAAGCAGCCAGAGTCTCTTTGTGCTGGTCTACTCAGCTGTGGAAGGCAAGTTCCACAGCTGAATCGGAATCAGATGGCTCAATTACGCTTCCATGGTAGGCCTTTCCTTGGGATCAGAGGGTATCGCTATCTTACACACTTTAGCGAGGGCAGTGGCCTGCTTGCTGTGTTTGGACAAGCCCATCAGCTATCATCAGGCTCAGGGGATTCTCCCAGCATCACCAGAGTTCTCCAAGGAAATGCTTTTTCAGAACAAATGATCTTGACTCTGACTTGAGGTTCATTCCACTGAAAGAACAATGAAATCTGAGACCCTCTATAATTGAGGTCCTGCGTGGTAAAATAGCATTGAAGAGAAAGTTCTTCAGGACCTAATGTTGAGGACCTCCCACACACGGTGATATGACCCTCAAAGGTTTACCCACAATGCACTCTTTGAAATCTTCTCCAATTGATCATAAGAAAACAAATACGAGATACAAGTAATCACTATTTTTATCTGTTACACTGCATTGTAGACATTAAATGGGTGCAGTTCTACTATGATATTGATACTATGGTATATCATATGATATTAAACTTTATTTTTTCTACAAAGAGCTCTAATTCTGAACAAAAATTTAATTAGATTTGGGCTTTAGACTGTGACGTAATTTTTTTTTTTTTTTTTTTTTTTTTTTAATCCGTAATTCTGATTGCTTAAATACTGGGGAAATACCAACTCACTCCATTTATGTTGAGCTTTTTTTTTTTTTTTTTTTTTTTTGCAATTACTGACTGTCAAAGTTTGGCTTTGCTTAATTAATACACTAAAATTGGGTGGGAGGTACTGATTGGAAGGGAATGACCCATTAAAAGTTTAAATAAATAGGCCCAACCCTCTAAAATGATATTTTAGTTTCTTAGAGGTAGAGCAGGGCGATATGACCAAAAATATTTATCACGATATACATTTGAAAATTTGCGATAACGATATAACTAACGATATAATTGACACTAGCCAAAATACTTTACAACTCCACAACGTTATTAGTGCAAAGAAAACCCCATCAATGTATTTTCACTCAAACAAGCAGCTGTTTTTATGTGCATTAAAGTGATATAAAAATTTAACAGTGCAAATGCAAATTCCTTGCTGACAGTTTAACCAAAAGACATTTCCTGCTCCGACAATCCATCAAGCGGTGCGGGTTCGTAGCTTAGCAAAGTCGTACTAAATCATTCGACTGGTTTTCGAGCGCCGTGTACCACATAAAATCGTTTCGAAGTCAGTAAACACAACCAGAATTCATACATAAGGCTCACAGGATTATAAGCTGCACTGTCGATTTTCAGAAAAATCAAAGGATTGATTTTAAGTGTGCCGTATTTTCCAAAAAAGACTGTAATAACGACGGCCCGCTAGCATGCTCTACCAAAAATAGTGCTTTGTTGTGTATCTGACGGACGAAAGCTAAACCAGTTCCACACCACTGAAGTTGCAGCATTTTTACAAACCAATTCTGGTTCATCTGTTTCATTTAACGATCCGCTTTCACCCTTCTCATTCTGCGTCGCCGCCATGTGTGTATGTAAACCAGTGGTTCTTAACCTTGTTGGAGGTACCAAACCCCACCAGCTTCATATGCGCATTCACTGAACCCCTCTTTAGTGAAAAATAAAATGTGATTTTTTTACTGGTGCACAAAATGAGCCATGCATGTCATGGCGGAGGCTCTGCCGAACCCCTGAGACTGAGTCACTGAACCCCTAGGGTTCGATCGAACCCAGGTTAAGAACCACTGATGTAAACAAAGGCACTGCGCATGTGAGTTTTACACATATTCTATCACGATATTTCATTTTCTTATCGTTGCCCAACATTATACCGGTATTACTATGAAAGGTATGATATGGCCCAGCCCTACTTAGAGGTAAGGTCTTTGTGCAGAGGTTCTATTGTAAGAGGAAATCTTGTACTTAACAAATGAAGCCATTAGGTGTGAGTAATAAAGACAGTGGGTCCCCATCCTAAGTTGGTCTTTTTGAACTTCGTTAGTTACTTTGACTTTAGTCAGAGCTGTTCGGCTAACTAGAGAGAATTAGTTTTGTCAATTTATGAAGTCTAAAGAAAAGCTTTTGAGACCTAACCAGTGTGTCAAAGGTAGCTCTGTTTATCTTTTTACAAGCAAAAATTATCATTGATAAAAATGAACTGGTAAAATCCTATCAATACCTTTTGAATAGTTAAACTAACACCAGTTATCAGTTTATCATTATATTGAATTTATTCCTATGTTTTAGGTTTGTCTGTCTTTATTTCTTTTCATTACCATAATAAATTTTGAGTGCCTTAAATTTTTTGCCACATTTGAAATTTTGCATAAAAGTTACTTAGAACAAAATGCAATGCCCTACTTCAAATGGTTCATTAAATGTTTGTGAGATAGATGTCAACAAAATAGCCCCGGCAAACTCATGTTCATTTTGTCAGTCTGACTCATACCAATTTAATTTAATAATATCTTGCCTTTTTTGCCATCTGGCATCTTTAAATATCTTCATTATCCTCATCCTCAAATAATTTAGTTTGCCAACTTAACTTTAACCTAGACTTTTACCATCATAGCTCTTGTTAGGGTCTATTAGGCCCCTGGCTGAACACCTCCTTGCATCGTAATCACTTTGTTTTTGATAGCAGTTTTGGAGACTGAGCTTTAGGATGTTGAGTTTTATCATCAAAGAGCTGATATCTCACTGAGCCACACTATTGGTCTTTCCTTCTTGTTTTTAACCCCCCAACCCCCCTGCCACAGCTCTGTTAGCCAAGTGTGAGATTTCAGGCTTGCACTTCTGGATGCACTGCCAGCTAATCTATATGCTAATGAGAAGATGATAATCAATGAGGTTCACGCATGGTTGGCCCCAATCAATACTATGTTGCACCAGCAAACGACTCAAATAGCCACATTTCATACCGCCAGACAGTTGGGTGGCGTGTTAATGTTGTGGGGTAGAGCATAAGTATGCCATTATCCTTTGGTTTTTATCTTCCCAATTCCATGTAAACGAATTCTGTTGTCATTAAAGAGGAGTTTAAATTCAACTCTAAAGCTATCTCATTTCATTTTTATGAGGGGTTTTGCTGGTTTTCCTCTTTTGTTATTTTGTTTCTAAGCTTGATGTCCATACAGAAATCTTTGGCACCAATTATTCAAAGCCTTCAGTAATAAATCACTCTAGTCTAGTGTGTACACTGTTATTTTTTTTAAAAACTGTCAAGACATGCTGCAGATGAATAGTGTCACAAAAAAGTTGCAAAGGTTGAGAATAACAGTTGAATAGTTTGAGAGCTCATGTCAGCAGAGATAAAGCAATACCATGTCATGACTTAAGATGATGCTAGTCTCAGTTTCACAACTAATAATGAAACAATTTTGTGGATCAAAAATCTGTTTTGTTTTCTTAAAAAAAAAAACAACCTCTCGTCCCTGTGGGATCTGGGAGCTTGAGCGCAGTGTCTTAGGCTACGTCCACACTAGCCCAGATAAATTTGAAAACTGCATTTTCGTCCACACTATCGTTTTCAGTCATTTTCACAGAGTTGTGCGTCCACATTGAAACGGCCGAAAATGCTTATGTTCCAGTACTGCGCATGTGTGAAACACAAGGTGATTCGACCTGCCTGATTTCTGTCTGCTGTTTATTTACTTTCCGGCTCTTTCAAACATTGCAGCAAAATGTCGAGGAAAAGCACCGAGTTTTTTAAATGGACTAACAATGAGGTGGAGTTGTTGCTGCAAGTAACATTAAACTACAAAGTTGCAAAAGCAAGTGAGAATTAAAGAATTTGAAGAAAAGCTCTCTGGAGCATGTACATTTGATATTAATCTTTAATAGGGTTGTCAAAATTGAGCGCAAGCAAAACAACTGCTGTATAATGCCCTCCGCTATCTTAGTTTAATTGGTCACATGACTGCAACACATGACTAAAATGTGTCAACGTTTTCGAAAAGGCTCCAGGTTTGCTGTCCACACTGCAACGCAAAAACAGTGTTTTCAAATGTATCCGCTTTGGAGAGCGTATTCAAAACGCGTTGTTCTTGATCGAAAATGCCGTCTCAGTGTGGATGGAGGGCCAAAACGGAGAGAAAAAGATGCGTTTTCAAACAAAAACGTGTTAGTCTGGACATGGCCTTAGCTGTTCTTAGGACTGCACTCTCCTGGACAGAGATCTCAGATGTTGTGTCTGGGATCTGCTGGAGCCACTCGCCTAGCTTGGGAGTCACTGCACTTAGTGCTCTAATTACCACTGGGACCACTGTTTCCTTCACCCTCCACATCTTCTCAAGTTCTTCTCTGAGCCCTTGGTACTAATTCTAGCTTCTTGTGTTTCTTCTTCCTGATGTTGCTGTCATTTAGTAATGCTACATATATCACTACGGCTGTCTTCTTCTGCTTCTCTACCACCACTATGTACGATTGGTTAGCCACCACCATTTTGTCCGTCTGTATTTGGAAGCCACACAGGATCTTAGCTCGGCCATTCTCCATCACCCTTTGTGGCGTCTCCCAACCTTGTTCCTGCTTGTTCCTGTGCTGCCATGATTAGTGCCTCTGTGTTGTCTTTCAGTACAACTTTGTCCAGCCACTGGTAGGACGTCTGGATGTCAGCCACTTCCTCTATCTGCCGGTGGTACATACCGTGCAGGGGTCTATCCTTCCATGATTATTCCTCCTCTTTCTCAGGTTTCTGCTGCCTGAGGTATTCACTGAGCACGTGGTCGGTTGGGGCCATCTTCATTCGCGGATGTTTGTTGTCTCATCCTGGACTGTGATGATATCCAGTGTTGGTGATGATATCTCCCCCCGACTGTCGTCCTGGTTCCCCCTTCGTAGCATGTGTGTTGTTCCTTGTCAATCTCTAGACATGAGAGCAGTCCTTATTCACAATGTTTGAACACTGAGCTGCTAGTTTCGCCATCAGTGTGGATGTTGGGTATCGAAGATTCCATAGGTCCCTCATCCTATTCATGTAACCCCTTCGTTGTTCAGCCTGTGACTCACTGTTCCTGTCCTTAGCTGAATGCTAAGGAAAATGGGCCTATTACAACTGCAGGTTATTTGTGGAAATTGTGCTGCAGACTTGAAGTGAAAACTGAAATACTGAAAAAGGAATGAAGCCTTCGGTTTTCCACTGTTCGGGTCTAGACTAAGCAAAAGAGAAGAAAAAGCATTTCAGGGTTATTTTTATGAAATGCCTCATTATCTTGGATTTTCAGCTATTTGGAAATAATTTGGGTGATATGGGGGGGTTAGGGTCTAAGCATCCTAAAAAAAAAATTCAGTATTCAGGAAGCATCAGAGGGGGAGGGGAGAGTAAAATCATTACCATCATCTTCATTAAAGAGGATCCTGTTGTCCAATCAGGATGCGGCTCTGCATGGGGATTCCATAAGCGCCCGTTGGCTGTCGCTAGGATACCACATAATTAGTAGGCAGGCTGTGGCCTGGTTGGTGGACTTGGGTGTTGATGCTGGGACGACGAGCTTGCTGTGTGTTGGGGGTAGACAAGAGGGGCAGGGGGTTTGGAGGCTGCACAGAAACACCCTTGCACGCGCTCATTTATTCACTCAGTCAGCCAGGCAGCCAGCCACTCACTTAGGCAGACAAAGAGGAAAGAGGAGCAACATCCTGCAGGAGGACAGCACACTCCCCGGGGGATGGGGCATCATACCCCTGCATCGCGTTGGGGGTGTCGGAGGAGGTAGGAACACCAGAGTTAGGGGGCTTTGTCTCAGAAGCAGAGTACCCCTCTTCACACACAGATAGACGCACACACACACACACACACACACACACACAGAAATTTATATATAAAAATACACACAGGCACACATTTCTCTGTGGATCTTTTAGCTATTAAAGCTATTATCACACATCAATCGATTAGTGGAGCTGACAAATGCATTCTCATAGTATTTTTAATGTGGGTCATCAGAGTTGTATGGGCACTGATGGAGGTTTCTGCACTTCCTTACTGTGATGTAAGCTCTGTAGAGACAGCCAGTCTGTCTGACAGTCTCTTAACAGCTCTCATCGTCCTGCTGGATATGCGAAATGGATCACACGCAAAGCTGACTGTCAGTTCTTGTGGTCTTGTAATGCTAGCATGAGGGGATCAATATGCTCCAACAGCACTTAAATTACATTGTTATGGCATTGACTGGCTCTTTGCACTGTGTTTCATGCTGCTGGTGCTGCTTTGATGTTGTCTTAAAAAAGCTGAATAGCACTTTTCATGGGTGCAAGGGGTCGTCCTCCATGAAACCCAATTCAAAGCCAGATTTGTGGATGTAACAATGTAAAAGTGGTACTTGGATGGGGCTGAGCAAGGGGTGATCTACATGGCACTGTTTACTGATTGATGGGTGACTCCTCTCAGAGGGACATGGGTTGCAGGGATCATTACCAGAGGGGATTCCCTCCCCTCTCCCCACATGGGGAGGCAATATGAAGCACACTGTGGGATGTAGGCTAATGATGGCATACAGACAAGCAGGCTTTGGCAGCAGTGGTGCTTTGTTTACAACCTGGACCCAGCACTGCCTGACTGCATTTCAGTTTTTCAGCCACAAATATGAAAACATCAAGTTTTCAATCAGTGACAGGCACCGCTGAATGGAAAATAAGGGTCTTTTTAATTTAGAAGGTCTTGGAATATGTTTTTTACATTTTTCCATTTTTCATCCAGTTTAAATTAGGATCTAGTTCTTTGCTTTAATGGTGTTAGATATATCAGGTTAATATGTAAAAGCATTTTTAATTGATGCTTGTACTGCCCTAATTTGACTGGTTGCTGCCTTTCTTGTTATGCAACCTAAGGTTTCAATTAAAGCATTTAAGCTGTTTAAACAGATGTTAAAAAAATGTCTTTTAACTCACTCACTGGTTTGCTCAAATATTTTGTAACCTTTTGTGAGCTGTTCTGCGTTTGCCATTTTAAGGAATAGCATGTGGTTTAGTGAGATGGCAGATTGTTTCCAAGTCTCCTTTGTAGCCTAAATGGGCTGTAGAGCTTTGCTTTGGCTCCTAATCTGCTCAAAAGAATGAGTATGTGGAGGAAATGGCTTAAGAATTGCAGCATGGCGGCAGCATTGCTCCTTATTTAATTACTTCCATTACACACTCGTCCCACTCCTGCCCATTTAAAATCCTGAACCTGTTCACTCAACCTTCACCTCTCACTTGCTCCTTTTTCCTTGTAGCTGCGGTGACTTAATGTGAACCTGTATAACCTGAAGGCTATAAATTCCTCCCTTTTCCCCCCTTTTCTAACTCATACAGTGATTGTTATTCTTTCTGATCCCCCCATCAAACATGCTCATTAATCCCATTCTTGACACTAGTCAGAATCTTAATGAGTTCAGATTCTTTTCTTGCTCTGAGAGCTTTTTTTTTTTTTTTTTTTAACTTCTTTTTCTTTTCTTTTTCTTTTTTTTTTTAAAATTAACTGCTGGACTTTGTTTAAACAAAAGAATCTTTGACTTTTTCCAAAGATTGCTTATTTTCCACCAAGGAAGGATGCTTGATCTCCTTCCATCATCTTCACTTTTTATCAGCTGCCATGCTGAAATCTTCTCCACCTTGTCTACCCGGAGAGCTCTGAACCTTTTTCGTTCTGCGCTAATGGATAGCAAAGCACCAAGGGACCAAACCTAAAAAGGCTTTTATGGAAGGACCCTAAATCATTCCTCCTTATTCTTGTGACTGACTGAATGGAATGGATTCATTTTTTTATTTTATTTTTTAAAATCTTATTCACTCAACATTCTTGGACTGAGTGTTGACTTAATTTAGGCTTGTAGTGTCTGCTTACCCCTTATATTTATGCTAAATTCAGTGGAGTTCACTGGATTCCTGAAATACAATTTTTATGTGTATTTTTACATGAAAACAGAGGTATCATTTATTTTCCAGCTCGTGTTTGTATCCTGCATATTCATTTCGTGCAGTCGGACAGCATATCCGTCTTTGAGAACAGACAGCAGAGGTGTGACTTAAGCAAAATGACAAGAGATATCCTTATGTTTGTTTTGTAACTTGTACTGACTTTATATAACTTTAGCTTGGCTCAGTTTATTGAATACATAAATACAAAGTAAACAATGAGATGAAAACTCCCTTCTTTGAACAGTAAAAGCAAAGGGAGTATAAACTGTTTGAAACTTAATAAAGAGAATTGCATAGGGGCTCTTACATAACCCAGCAGCAACAAAATGAAAGCGGCTCCCCAAAAAGATGGTATGTCTTGTTTTGTATGAGAGAGAATGCTTAGTATCAGAACATATATGTATATTTTGTGTAGTTTGTCAAAGTGGGGGCTGGACAGTCATGGCAACAGGGATGTGGGTGTCAAATTAAGTCGGGGTAAAAAAAAAGTTAATGATTGGCTGCAGAGTTCGACGTGATCTCTTTCATGGTTTCTGCAGTGAGAGATTATTCAGGTAGTTGCTGTAGTAAAAGATTGCAGTGACCTACAGTTTACACTGGGCTGGTTTGCAGCTGGGTGCGAAGGATAAACTGAGCACTGAAATGCTCACTGAGCTGGGGGGGAAAAAGTGAAACTGGTAATTCACTGGTCGATCTGCATTCCTAACCTCACCTATGGACATGAGCTCTGAGTCTTGTCTGAAAAAATAAAATCACAGATACCAAAATGGCAGAAGAGTTTCTTTCAAAGCATAATAATTTGGTAGGGGCTCAAAGTAAAACGACTACGCTTTCATGCAAGGTGATTCAGGCACTTGACTGGTGTGTTTTCTGGACTCCTCCTGGGTGAGGTGTTTTGAGCCATGGGAATGGCTCAGTGTATCACAAGAGCTGGAGGTAGCAGGGGAGAGGGAGGTCTAAAGGTATTGGTTTAGACCCTGATCAGGAGCAGAAGATGGATAGGTGTGATAAAGATTAGTTTCAACTGTAAAAGTTATAAGTAAAACAGTGATTTTATAGTTATGTAGTAAATGTTTTTTGAAGTCAAGTACTAATTTGAGCAAGCTGAGACTTTGAGATAATTTTTCTTTACATTAATATAAAATCCACAAAACCTGGACCTGGTGAAATCTTCATAACCAGAGTTCAGAGTTTTTATTCAGAAGAGATTTTACTTAATTTGAGTTCCTTTTTTGGGCCCTTTGATCATTTATGAGTCTAATTTGCCTTTTGTTTTGGTGGCAGGGTGATGCGCTAATTAGTACTTACTTATTTTTCATACTTTAAAGGGATTGTGGCACATGTGTCATACTGAAGACGTAGGGGTTCAATCCAGTCCTTTGCAAGTTTTAATCCAGCCTGCCAATCAGTTTAGTCTTTGAAAAACTTCTTAGTCATTTGTAAGTTTTCATGTGAATCTCCTTTTTCATCCTAGAACCCTGTGGAGTTCATTTAGTTTAAAATTTTCAAAGATCTTTAAGTTTGACTTTTTTTCTTTGAAATTCCCCACATGTACTGAGTTTTCAGGTTCATGCTTTTAAGAATTTTTAGATTGATTATTTTACCTTGAGATATTTGTGCTTGACTAAATGATGTGACATAGTTAGGGATCTTTGTACAAGTTGTTGTTAAGAATATCTGGTATATGTAACCATAATAAGCCGTAAACTGTATATGGCCTTGGATGTGACCAACCGTGGTAAAATTAATTTTGTTGCCCTTGACTTATAGTGCAACATAAGACTAAAACAGTTTGGGTATAACTTTGATGCGGTAGATGTGTCACTGGTCTTACATTTACCTGGTGTTGAATGGTTTATTGACAACCATGTTCAGGTGCATCTTGTTTCGACTACTTTGTCTCGATTCAGTTGTATGTAAACATAGAAACCTAAAGCATTTTTGCAATCCATGAGCCAAAACTCTGGGTTAATAATTATTGAGTTGGTTGTCTAAAAAAATTACCAATTCCAACTTCTGTATCAGTGGCAGAAACAAGCTTCCATACATTCATCAGGTTTTTTGCTTCTTTCTTGAAGGCACAGGAGAGCCATTCAGAAGAGCCGGGGGTCAAAGGTGAAAAGAGCAGAGGGCACCATGGAGAGTGAGCCAGGGGCCCCTGCTTCCACTGCCAGCAGTACCGGGACCACCGCAGCCACCACCACGTCCACCACCATTTCCTCCAGCACCACTGCTGTCAGCAGTAATAGTACCTCTAATACTACTACAACTACTACTAGTTCTACTACTTCCACTAGCATTAGTAATAGTAGTAGCAGCAGCAGTAGTAGTAGTAGTAGTACTAACACTAGCAGTACTTCCAGCAGTAGTACTACAGCTGGAAGACCGGCAGTGCCTCAGATATCGGTTTACAGTGGAATACCTGACCGTACAGTACAGGTGAGTGTTTTGGTTCTGTAATAAATCTGCTGAGAGCTTAAGTTGAGGTATTCTGTGTAACATCCTGACACTCTTTGCTCTACTGCCCTCTGTTGGTGTTTAAAAGTGACATACAAGCTTCTAAAATTGTTTTTGATGTAGCATCGTTTTTTACAAAGGGAATTGATGAAAAAGGGAATTTGTCTTCCCAGTAAAGGATCTCAAATATGTGGTAATGTTGGAGCATGTCTCCAATTTGGAGACAGGAAAGAATGTTTTCTGTGCTTTAGTGCTTTTGACCCCTTGCCCTCGGGGTAAGCCTCTACACAGGCTTAGCCTCCCTCAGAATTAGGTCCACTCAACTTTGAGTGCTGATGGTTTGACAGCAGGGTTTTTGTTAGATTGAGTCCTTCTTTTCACCCCCTCAGCATGCTGACAATCACAAGGCAATCACTATTGTCACTGAGCAGCACTGTGAGCATAAAGGACTGCTGGAAATCAGTTCATGCATGTATTTCATCTTTGCTACTTGTGCCCGTCAGCGACACGTTGTGGGTCCGGATGCTTCTGTGACACTGTTGACTGCAGGTCAAAATCCTTGGAAACATGGCATAGGGCACTTGGAGAGGTGGTTTCCCAGTAGTAGGGGTTTAACTTTCTTAGAGTTGTGTCTGGCACAGTGTGAAACCTTTCTGTCCCACATTTAGGGAAAAAGAATTGTTTGTGTGTTTGCAGTAATTGGAGGTTTTTGAAACCCTGACTTCTGTCTCCCGATTATTCTGTTAAATAGGCAGTGATGCAATCAGTTCAGATTCAACACATTTTGATTGTACCACATTTAGGATTCGATAAAGATATTGCATACTAATGACTATTGCTTAATGAAGAAAAATCAGCAGTTTGGTCTGTAAAGCATTTTGAAATACAATCAGGACAAGATTTATAAGCTCAAGTGATAAAATAATTATAAATCTAAAACTTTGTAAAGTTTGTAAAATGTTAAATTCATAATAACCATGCAATCAAACTGACATTTCTTGATGTTGTTTACTGTTATCACACAATTTTCTTTTCATTTTTCCCACCAGATAATCTGCATGAGCAAAGATCCTAGTAAATAAAACTGCATTAAATATGGGGATGTATTAGCAACTGTTACTGGTATCAGAGTTTTTGGGTTGCCTGCTTTTTTTTTTTGTATGCCTTTGGCATGGTTCTAGCACCGCTGTATGTTTGTAAAAGAGCAAATCATTTCAAAAAACCACAGGTAAGGCTGTACAAAGAACAGAACTGTTTTTAGTATAGGTGTGATGTTGGTGGCTTTAAGCGGTTGTATAATAGAAGAATGTGGAGAGTGTGGAGGTGGGTGATACAACCTCAGATTATATCACAATATTTCAATGAAATTTGCAACAATATTTCTGGAAATACAGAAAGCGTTTTATTTGTGAATGAAGTGGTGCCAGCAATAGCAGCATTATGGTGCAACAAGTCACACAGGTATTGTTTTCCAAGGAAATTTTAAGTAAGTCTAAAATAAGTGTTTAATACTTGCGCAATAACTAAAGTAACCTTGTAACTCTTCAGAAACCTGCACAACATTGTCACACAATAGAACTGAAGCTGCATGGTTATACTTAGGGTGTGTTTTTGGTGAAACAGGTTTGCCTTTTCCATGTTCAGCAGGGGTGGTTTTCTTGCATATTTTGGAAAGCATTGTTATGTTGGAGGATGATGAAGTAGCTCCCTTTTAACAAATCATCACTGTAGGCGGACACATGGCTGTGGCTGTCAGATATATCTGGGCTTGTCTACTTGCTGTGCCATTAGATAATGTAAACACATGGCATTGCTATAGAAATACAATTATAAAACCCATTTTCTTTTCTTTTTATTTATCATGTAAAAATTTGTACTGAGATTACCCACATGGTAGAGGCACAGAGGCTTTGGTTTGCTTTGTTGACATATCATGAAGAATTGATGTTGTTTCGAGGTGACTGAATTTGTGATTCTTTGGATTTTATGAAAGTTTAGTTCAGATGTAAAAATCAAATGTCTTTTTTAAACTGGCCATTTTTTTTGCACCTGTTTTTATTTGCAGGTATTCCAGCAGGCATTGCATAGACAGCCCAACACAGCAGCACAGTACTTGCAGCAGATGTATGCAGCTCAGCAGCAGCATCTGATGCTGCAAACTGCAGCCCTCCAGCAGCAGCACAGCCTCAGCCTGGCTGCTGTACAGCAGGTCAGCAAGCAGGCATCACAAATAATTCATTCTCTCAGTTTAGAGATGATGATTGCAGTTATTGTTGACCTGCTGCAAGACATGTTTCAGAAATTGTGCATCACTCACCCTGTCCTTCTTCCTCTCTCTACCTTTGTGATAGGCCAGTATCGCGGCTGGCCGGCAAAGCTCTTCACAAAATGGCACTTCATCTCAGCAAACAGGATCTACTCAGGCTACGGTAAGTGCAGTTTGGAGTGCTGCCTTCCTAAAAGCCTCTTTAAGTTATCTTTGTCCAGTTGGATTATCATCGAGCCAAGTTGATTTTTAGCAGCAGGATGCTAGCAGCTTGGTTGCTCCTTCTGTTTTACCTTTAAAAAGATTCAAGTTTCTTTTTGATTTTGTACGTATTTAGCTGTAAGAAATATTAGCAAAATGAACACATTTTAACTATTGAATTTGATGCTGTCGAATTTAATAGTTGGGGATATGATGCTTTTGTCTCAGAACTCCCCACATCTATTCAGGATTTGTACGTATAACCTAATAATCCTGATTATCTCTCCCCATAGATCAACCTGACCACGTCTCCAGCGGCAGCTCAGCTGATCAGCCGAGCTCAGAATATTAGCTCAACCCCCACCACTATTTCCCAGCAGGCTGTTCTGCTGGGCAGCCCATCGAGCCCCACTCTTACACCCACCCAAGCACAGATGTACCTGCGTGCACAGATGGTAAGACTACAAAGAAAAGAAATGGCCACAGGCACATTTACATGATCCTCCACTTTATGCATAAACACTAGCACACTCGTATTGCTTGATTTAAATAGGCACAACTCTGTTCTTTGGCGGCCCTGTGTATGTGTTTATGCCATTCAGATTTCTTTATTGTCATGCAGTCAATACATCACAGATGCATTACTGAACAAATTTGCATGCACAGAGAGAAACTCGCAATAAAAACAGGGCTGAGTTAAAAAAGAATAAATGAAGGCGTTATTGCACATGTATAGAACATTACATACATAAATAAATAAAATATACAAAATACATATTGTGTTTGTAAGCAATTCCACTGTAAATGACGTGTTTTGTTGTCATCTTGCAGTAGAGTAGGTGGTCAGGATAATGCGTTTGCCTACAGAGAGCTCTTTGCAAACATGGAAGTCGATGTCTTTAACGTGAATGCTCAGAAAACATTTTTCTGTGTGTGTGTGTGTGTGTGTGTGTGTGTGTGTGTGTGTGTGTGTGTGTGTGTGTGTGTGTGTGTGTGTGTGTGTGTTTTCTCTCTTTCTCTTGTTGAAGGAATAGAAATTGGTTATTTTGGGTATAGCTGGTTTTGAGTGCTTGTCAGTTGGAGTTTCCAGATTGTACAACTGATGGCAAACTGAAACTGGCAATGAGGTGGTAGAACAACCTGCTTATTACGAGCAAAAACACAACGTTATCAGATGTCTGTGATGATTGCGGCAGGAAGCAAACTGCATGTCAGTTTAGTCATGGACTTTATTTCGAGTACAGTTTCCTGGTGCTACATTTACTCGTATCAGTGTCCCAAAATATTTTCTTTAGTTTCCTGTTTTGTCTTATCATACACCCGAGGTTAAAAACTAACTGAATATACACATGCAGCACCCCATGATTAAATAATCTTCTGTCTTGTTAAGTTTTTGTAAATACTTTTGTAAATAGTGTGTTTTAACATTTATTGGGAGCCTGTGGCCCTTATTCAGTGTCATGTCCAAGGTACTGAGTCATATTTTCTAAAGCAGAATGGATGCTTCTGGCACAGCTTTACCTACACCTATTTCATAGGTGCATGTTTGGCCTCTGGCTTTCATCAGGTCAAAATGGTTATGGCCATTATTCAACACCATGCCCTGGGTACTGAGCCAGTTTTCACAGGTAGTTAGATACTGATTTGGTGATATAAGTCTTTGTCATCATTAAAATTGCAGTTTCACTAGTTGGTGGGGGAATATGATCAGTAATGACACAGGAGAGTAATTTTAGTTTACAGTTTGCTTCTCCTATGTTAGTTCCCCCTTTTTTTTAATGTGTGCCATACTTTCCAGGCCCAGGTACAGGTGGCGAGGAGCCTGGGTCGTGCTGTTCCTCTGTCCCCACAGCTCATCTTTACCCCAGCTGCCACTGTGACGGCTGTGCAGTCAGACAGCTCTACGCAGGCCTCCTCACAGGTAATATTGCTGGAACCTATATTATCACTAATAATACAAGAGCAGTCTTTTATCTCGTCTTAACATCTTTTCCAGCTCCCTCTCGTAAATATAACTTTATACATTTTACACATATGTAGCAAAGCAGTAATCCATAAAAATAAATATTAAACTTACAAGCTTTAAATGAATTTCCAGCATTTTACAAATAAAATTCTTATGAACATAGTCAAAAAATCCACAGCTTGAGCCATTTGTGAATCTTGTCTCTCTTTTTGTATTTAAGAATCAGGTACAGAATCTGGCCATCCGTGGCCAGCAGGGGGCGACAACATCCTCCTCTCAGACTCAGATGCCACAGGCTCTCAGTCTGAAGCAGGCCCCTGTGCCTATCCAGCCTGCGTCACTGATCAAAAACCCAAGTCAAGGTACCCAGGCCTCAGCAGGGGGGAAGACCAGCTCCTTAGACAGTCCCTCTGAAGGAGGGAAGAAGGGGGACAGTGCAGCAGTCACAGAAGTCCGAGCTATAAACATGAGCCGCAGTGTCACCGCTGTGAATGCTCAGCCTCTGCTTGCTCCAGGTAAGAGAAGTTTGCATATCCACAACATTAAATCCCATCCATTAAAGAAATGTCTCTCACACAAGTGAGAGAAAAAAATAATAATGATGGATATTAGTGATGCAAATAACAAACCCAAAACAAATGGTTGGTTAACAGGTTGTTTTGTTTGATCTTTAAAAGTACAGGAAGTAATACTTTTCTTGTTTTACTTACTGCTGTCACTCTTTTTAATCAAGAAAATTGTCTGCAGCTCAACCAATATTTATTGATACATGCAGCCTTAATGTGTTTAAAACCTAATGCTTTGTGCGCTTGCCAAATTGTTTGCAACACAAAGTCTTAAAAAACAGCAATAAACTCTGTGTAAGATATCAAGATGTGCTTACTAGGTCTTGTTGAATATGAGTGTTGGTATTAAATGGCAGCATTGTGGTTCAATTGATGGCACCATTTCCTCACAGCAAGAGTGTCCTGGGTTGAAACCTTGACAGGGCCCTACTGTGTGGAGTTTTGTCTGGGTCCACTTAATACAAGTTAAAACTTGTGGCTCCACAGTGTAGTTGTTAAAACACATTTAACATGTGGAAGTTCAAGGCCAGGAGAAGGAGGGCTATGTCAGGGAGGGCATCTGGCATTAAACTCTCTTCTAAAGGCAGTGGTGACACTGCCATACACTCTAGACAATCTAACCAACATGTGCAAGCAACACTGTAGCATAACAGATTACATTTTAATGTCCCTAATCATGTATTGTAGCAACTTAAAAGCAGTCTTATAAACCAATGTTTGTCAGGTCACTGCTTTGATTCTGACTAAATTATATCAGCAGCTCGACTGGATTGCCATGAAATTATGCAGAGCAGAAATTGGTGGTCACAAGAGCATGAATCCTAGTGTCTCCACTGAGTTTCCTCTTCTGTGTTTCTTCAATCAAATTGTCTTATAGCCAGTAAAATCTTTAATCTTAGTGTATTTTAAATGCTGTTTCTGAGCACATCTTAGATAAAACTTCTTGTGCTACTCATGCTATGTGTTCTGAATGCACCAATGTTTTCCTCTGAAAACATGTGGTCCACAGAGCATGTAAGCTCTAAAACTGCAGCGAAGTTATAGTTTCATTTTTGTGGACAGAAAAAGGAAACTGACAAACTGTTTGCCGGCGGCTGCATGCTTCTGTTATGTATCAGATGTACATTTCAAACCTCAAGAAAGATTTTGGCTTTGTGACAGCTGTCTTATATACATATACAGAGCTGTGCTCTAGTGTTTATAGTGAGATTAGATGAAAAGACATTTCACACATGGACGTTTGAAAGCTTTTTCTTGGCTGTTGCCATGACTTGTCGGGGCCTGCTTCACAAATCCATTCACTCACTAAATGGGTGAAACCAGCTCTATTAGAGACAGCGTGTTGGTTTTGTGTCTGGAACAGTCTAGCTGCTTTGTGAATTAGAAGCTGTGAAAGGCACACTGCCATGCAAGAGTGTTTTTAAACCACTTATTGTGTAATTGAAAGTCAGCAGCTGTTTTTTTTTTTTTTGTTTTTTTTTTTATGTTTTTTTTCTCCCCTTTTTAGTGTGAATGGTTGTGAATGTTCTAGCAGCACAAGCTGATTACGTCAAATTAAGTCCCATTTGTTTGCATGATAAGTAACCTTTAGATGCATTTTAAAGAGGGTCCTCATAGGAAATCACATCTTGCGAAATAATTTGTCTGTCTGTGCATGTGCCATATTTATGTCTGTATGACTGCATGGCTGTAACACTCTTTACATTTATGGTTGGTGTTGTGTGTGTGTGTGTGTGTGTGTGTGTGTGTGTGTGTCTGTGTGTGTGTGCGCACTTGGGCTTGTGTGTTTGTGAAGAGAGGGGGAGGTGGGGATTATCTGTGCACGTCGGTGCACAACTGTGTCTTGCTTTGTTTCAGTAATAGATTCGCATAAAATGAAAGGGAGGATGGAAGCTGAAAATCTGGCAGCATGCTGTCTGGGGGGAAAAAATTACCATGGGTTGCCATAGCAGCAGCCCACGAGGGACAGGTGTGCACATGAGATGCTGGGGAGTTATTACTCTGTGGATCAGGAAGAGAAGAGACAGCGTGGCTGGCTGATGGGATTCGGATTAGGATAAAAGTTTGGATTCAACTTGACTGTGGCTGGGTCAAGATGCACTTTGCTTTAGAGGGTAAAATTGGTAATAGAAGGGAGCAGCCATTATTTTTAGCTGCAGGAAACCAGAGATTTTGCTTCATGTTGTTGGTGGGTAATTTCACCCCCTGAGGATGGTTTTGGTTCATGAAAGATTGTAGAGGTAATTGCTACTTAGCATTTTATGTAATTGATCAGCAATTTTAGTGATTTTAGTCTTAATAAAATTATGACACTTAACTGTTGCATTTCAAAAGTAGCTCATTGCTATTACGCACCAGGAAAATTTAGATATGAACTCAGCTAGTGGTTTTGCACAGTCCACATTCATGATATCAATTATTAATAGTTTCACTTGGCAAATGAACCACCTATAATGTTGCAATGTTACTAACTTTGTTGCTAGTTACTACACAGACATTGACTGATATTAGACGTTTAGCCTAAATTCACCTAACAAAATGGGTGGTGAATTTATGCAGGAGGCTTGCAGACTTTAGAAGTGTTTAGAAGTGTAATATGGTAATTATGTTTTTTGCACAAGTAAAAGGAATAATTACATCAATAACCTTGCTTTAATTATTTTTTTATATTTCAAAAAAGAATACAGTACATACAATATTGCATATTTGCAGTGATTTTTGTTTTAAACAGGACACTCCCGGCCAAACAAGTGGTGAAAAATATCCATCATAATTTCAGATTGATAAATGGATTCATAAGTAGTAGAGCAGGGTAATATGACCAAAAATATTTATCACGATATACATTTGAAAATTTGTGATAACGATATACTTGACACTAAACAAAATACTTTACAACTCCACAACTTTATTAGTGCAAAAAAAAATCAATGTATTTTCACTTAAACAAGCAGCTGTTTTTTTTTTTTTTTTTTAGTTTTTTTTTATGTGCGTTAAAGTTATATAAAAATGTAACAGTGCAAATGCAAATTCCTTGCTGACAGTTTAACCAAAAGGCATTTCCAGTGGAAACTGGCCGACATATCCTCAGCATAACCATGTATAATATACACAAAACTTAAAAAGAGGTTATACACACACAATACGGTAATGTTATGTTGAAGCGCAGTACATATCACTCCGCGAGGCTCCTGCCTAATATAGCCGTAATGCTCCGACAATCCATCAAGCGGTGCGGGTTCGTAGCTTAGCAAAGTCGTACTAAAACATTTGACAGATTTTCGAGCGCCGTGTACCACATAAAGTCGTTTCGAAGTCAGTAAACACAACCAGAATTCATACATAAGGCTCACAGGATTATAAGGGGCACTGTCGATTTCCAGAAAAATCAAAGGATTGATTTTAAGTGTGCCGTATTTTCCAAAAAACGACGGCCCACTACCAAAAATAGTGCTTTGTTGTGTATCTGACAGACGAAAGCTAACCCAGTTCCACACCACTGAAGTTGCAGCATTTTTTACAAACCAATTCTGGTTCATCCGTTTCATTCAACGATCCGCTTTCGCCCTTCTCATTCGCCGTCGCCGCCATATGCGTATGAAAACAAAGGCACTGCACATGCGCGTTTGACCCATATTCTATCGCGATATTTCATTTTCTTATCGTTGCCCAACATTATACCGGTATTACCGTGAACGGTATAATATGGCTCAGCCCTAATAAGTAGGGTTAATAATTCATGTGAAGGATGCCTTACAGCCTCCCAAAGTGAAAAAGAAAGAGATAATAGATGCAGTTAAATGGTTGGTGTGCGCAGCATGTGTTAGTATGTATTACCCAAACATAAACTTTAGGTTACACAAGCTTAGCAGCTTGCTCTGGTCCTCTATGGTCTTCATTCCAGCCTTTCACCCATTTTGCTCTTGTGGAGGTAGTCCACCTGTCAGCTGTATCTCACAGTCAGACAAACTCCAGGTTTTGAGTCCTCTTCCTGCTCTGGAGGGCCACTCCAACCAGAACCTGCAGCAGGCCGGAAAAGAGTTTCATGTGTGACAAAGACTAAAAGATGCAGTTGGAATAGATCCACTCACAAAAGTGTCAGCTCATTTGTGCCAATTATAGTCACAAAGTATATATTGTATTACTCTATAATTCATTTAACAAAACGGACGTGCACCTCCCATCAAAAGACTCCTATTCGTGTGCCCTTGTTATCGCCACAAATAGAATCTTAAGAAAAAACAAACACCTGACGTGTCTCATTTCTACCAAATCTGTGTTAAATCGAACTCAGCACAGAACAAATTGATTAATTGTGGTTACGCTGAGAGTTTGTCAGATTCACATTCATGGGAATTGAGGAGGAAGCAAATGTTAGGCCGTCTGGCTTGATGCAGCAAGTGTATGTCTGTCATCACCTTCTCTCAGCAACAAAGAGCCGGCACCACACTATAAAACCACAGCAGGGAAACCCCATCAGCACTAAAAAACTGGAAAGATGAAAACTTTTTTCTTTTTCTTTTTTTAAGGTGTACTTATGTATAAAACCTTTACTGTACTGTAAGTTTTGAAGCCATTTGAGAACCGGATTCATGGAGCTAATTTTCCTTGATAAACAATCTTCAATCCTTATTTGGAATTGTATTAAAATTAGGAAAGGTGACTCAAGGTCTACTGTTGCTGTGGTGTTGTTGGTCAATATTTTTCAAGATGGTAAGCCAAAGCAGGAGTCAGTGAAAATGTGGAAACTCTGGGGTTTTCCAGGGCCTGGTGCTGCAAAAGCTGGAAGGAATGCATACTGTCCTCAATTTCAGGACATTGCACGGCAATACACAGAGTAAGAACTCTACAAACATTCACAACGTTGGGGGCGGAGGGAGTTGGTTTCCGCATACTGTAGACTATATGATTTGTATGTATATATTGGTGTGGGGTGCCTGAGTAATTCCAGTCCTTAATCTTAAGACCTTGAGGGGGAATAACATTTAAACGAATTTCCAAATCTTCCTCTTCTTTCAAGACCTCTTTCTGTTACTCATTAGAGGCTTGAGAAAGATGTCAGGATTCATGCGAAGGGGCTGATTGTATCTGGTGTGTACTGATTCAGAAATCCCCCTCCTCCTCCCTTACAGAAGGCTGAGAGTCTCTTGATACTGCAAGTTTGACGCAGTTTAACTGCCGCAAGGGAGCTTTCTGCTGCCGTTTGTTCTTTGATCACATTACAATAGAATAATCATTAATAAAATGGGTAAATGTGCACACCATTTGTTAACTATTGAATATGGCAACCAACAAGTTAAAGACAGACATACATGTAGCAGGCTCTGCTACTGTAATTGGTCCTTTCCTGACTGTTTTATATCTTAAGATGGTCAGTTTGTAATGACAGAATTATACTCAGTCTCCAATACCCAACGATCAGTTGAACTCAACAACAACAAGCACTAACTTTGAGTAGCCGCCTTCTTGCTACATTCAAGACTAAGAACAGCAGACTGTGGCTCCCTCATAACTTTGGATGAACATTGTAAAATAGCAGATGCAGCAACAAACTTGCTTTTCTTGACAACTTGTGGTGTTTGGAGGTAGTAGGTTGACTTCACAGCCAGAGCTGTCTTAAAATTATTACACTATTTTGTAACATCAGTGGATGTTACACCACAGTGCTCATACAAACTCATGTTTCTGCTGTGGGAAGATGTCCGATGTTAAAATCAATTCAAAACAATCTCATTTTCTGGTCCATTTACTTGGTATTTACACATAGTATGATTTTATGTAGCATGTCTATCATCATCGTCATTCTACCACTTTGTAGAAAATCCAGTTTGAAGAAATATTTGAGTTCAGAACAAATGTTCATGTTATCCAGGAGATTAAGAATCACCACAGTCAGTAGGTTTATTTTTATTTTAGTGCAACCATAAGGCTGCACTAAAACAGGGTTTGTGTCTTTAAAAAAATGGATTTCTATGGCATTTGATGCTCGCAATCATCATGCAGAGCAGGGGTGTCAGACTCATTTTAGCTCATGTGCTGAATACAGCCCAATTTGACCTCACACAGGCCTGACCAGCAAAACCACAGCATAATAACCCATCAAAAAAAAAACCTAAACTCTCAAACCATTCCCATTCAGCTTTGTCTCAATTGTTTCACATTTGGTGTGTGTTTTTAAAAAGCTACTGTTTTAACTTAAAGAAACGCGTCAGTGTGGCTCCTTGGCTTAACCATCTTTGGGGTGGTTTTGGCCGGCAGTGTGTAATGTCTTTGTCAGCAGGAAGGCTGTAAAAACTGGACATGATTCAGAGCTCTGGCTTGAATGGCAATTAATGATTAGGACACTCTCATGATCTATTCTTGTGCTCCGCTTATCTGTAGTTTTCACACTTTATGAACCCTTAAAGGAGGCCTGATCAGATATTTTTGGGAGACTTGTTGTAGAGTTGTTGTAGACTGTTAACTTTGCTTTTCTACACTTATTTATTTTGGCTGTCTCAGACAAGAAGACAGTTGAGTAAACTTTATTTAGTAAATTAAGATTGCTAAAATGGGAATGAGTGGACTTTTGTTTGCCGTGTCCATGACCAACACAAAACTTTACGTTTTTATTCTCTTCTACCACGCAGACTCTTTACATTAAAAATATGCTTTAAATGAAAGGCTTTGGGGCTGTGATGCTTGAGTTGACAAAAAAAGCATGTCTCCACTCATTTCTTTTTCCCACCCATGTGCATAGTTGTTGAGTTGATGGATATAATTTTCCACGGTCTGTTTTTTAAAGTTTGTTTTTTTAAATTCCCTTTAATGGTTAGCATCTAGCTGGCTTTATCCACCCATCCACATCTTATATTTATCCTTCTCTTAACATAATAAATATTAACTGAAGGTTTTCACCGACGCCACAGCTAACCAAATTTTCTGTCAGTGGGTTCCACTGTGTCTCACCATGTGAAAATGAAAACTCTTCTCAGCGGTCCTCGTACCATTAAAGGGACTAATGACATGCAAACTCTGCTGGATAGAAATGTCTATATTTTCCACGGCAGGGTACAGTGTGGTTACTGCCTCACAGGGAAACTTGGAAACCAGATGGAGCCTGTCCCACACGAAACAATGCGAAAAGAACAGGGGGGCGGAGGGAGGGGCCGAGGGGGATCTAAGACAAACACTGATGCACTTGGCAGTTTTCCACTCTGGGATTTACTGTGATGTTTATTAACACAACCAGATGCACCTCTAGGTTCACATGGCTTATATAGCAGGACCTGCTGTTTAGTAGTTTTCAGGGATAACTCTTCATTTTGGGGGGGGATTTTTAGTAATCAGATTTTTTTTTCTTTGTTGATAAAATTCTTAGAAATCAAGGAGGTGTGTGAGATACTGGTACCCACTGACTCATCCTTAACTCTATACAGGGTGTCATAGATAGTTGGCTCTGCATGTTTCTTCCTGAGGCATTTCTAATATTAGACTAGCCTCAGGCTACTTCCAAAGAACACTCTCCCACTCGCACATGCTCCCACAATACAAGATTGATGTGCTGTGTCTTGGGCTTGGGGGCAAGTTATGAGCTCAGGATGTCCTTTTACCCACAGCAGCACTGACAGGTGGTGACAAGCCATTTTAAAACTATTTGTGAGTAATGGTCTGGCCAACACTGCAACAGTGGGCCTCTCTATGCACCTTTCAACAAGCTCTTAATATTATATCCTGTCAACAAGGGACTTACAGGTGAAGGCGCTGCAAAACAAGCTCTTTTGTGCAGACGTCTACATTTTTCAATGTTTATGAGCCTGAGGCGCAGTTCTCCGGATATCAAGAGTTTGGACAGTTGTCAGCATGCATGAAATAAAGAATGCTCATTGTATGACAATGACTTGCTTTGTAAGGATATTTATGAACAGTTCTTTTTCTTACCAAATAGTTTTACCAAATAATCATAGCTGAAATAAAATCACGTTCAGAAATAAGTGTTTGTGTTCTCGTTCCAGCATACACCCAGATTCAGCCGCATTCTCTGGTTCAGCAACACAAGCAGCAGCAGCAGTTTGTGGTTCAGCAGAGCCAAGGTTCCCAAAGGACGACGGGCCAGCTGCTGCAGACGGCCTCCGTTCAGCCGTCACAGCATCCTGTCCCCGTGCTGCCCAAACCTGCTCCTCACCAGCCTTCTACACCGAGCCAGCAGGCTACCATCTTCCACTCCACTATCAGCCCACATGCCCTTCACTCCTCCCTCAACCATGCCAAAGCTCAGCCTGTCCAGCTCACTGCCATCAACCTACAAATCCAGCCAACGGTACGTACACAAACGCAGATTAATGCCACACACAAAAGAGCTTGAAGACAGGATTTTTCTAGGTTGTGAAAATGCTGCAAGTTTGACACAAATGGGCAGCCTACCCATAAATAAACGGTTATAGCAGGTCAAAAACTCCACAGATCATTTTTCAAGGAGGCTTCTTATGCTTTACCTTATTGTCTCTTGTTTATTTGCAATGACAGTGGTGGGCACTCATATTAAACGTGGTCATTACTTTAAATAATGACTGTGCGTAATCCCTGTGAGTCACAAACTCAGACTTAAAACTGCTCTAAATGCTCAGTTTTAGACATTTTTTCCCATTTTTGGATCTTTATAATGGCAAGGTGAGCAAATGTGTCTAATATGGTGATCTTACTTAATTACCTGCTGTTTAAACTATGTCTGACTGCTAGCTCATCTGAAAAAGTTGACTTTAACCTGAGAGGATGTGGTAGCTGAACCTAGGGGCTACACCAAATCTCAGCAAAATGTAAATGAGGATTATTTTGAGGAGTGAAAATATGTCCTTGAAATGAATGTAACCCATCTGTTTTAAGTAAAATCACGATTAGATGTGCAAAGCTATTTGCGTTCAAATTTTTGAGACTTTCTTTTCTAATATGAAAAATGTCAATTCAAGAAGTCAATTCTCCAAAGTGAACTTTTCACCTGTGTCCTACCTGTAGATATGAAACCACAGGAAAATATCTCTCTCAGAGTAATGCTATCCTTTTCAAAATTGCGTAATGAATGTGTTTAAAGTATTTTGAGTTCTGGTACACGTTCTGGAATTTGGTATTTTGACAGTGGCAACCAGCTAAACAAAAACTACTTTTACAGCAGTTCCACAGTCTTCATTTCTTCTCTAAGAGACACAAAGGGAAAAAACCCCCAAAACACAGGAATCTTCACAGTATTATATTTTCCCCCTCATGTAATGTTTTCCAAAGCTGATGGATTTCAATTTTTCAGTCCCTGATGTTTGTTGTTTTATCTCAGATGTCTTCTTCTCACACTTTTTGTTTGTTTCTACTGCACTTTCCAGGCCTCCCGACTACTTCAGGACAGTAAAGATAAGCCGACCTCACTGGTAGTCAGAGAGACATGTCAGACCCCATCCACACAGCAACAGCAACAACCACAACAGCAGCAACAGCAACCTGCAGCTTCTCCATCCCAACCCTCCAAGCCTGTAGAGCAGTCCAAGGTTGACTTAGCCACACCAGCTGTTCAGCAGCAAGGTAGAGACTCAGTGGGATTTTCTAAGCTGAAAGTCTTATTAAGAACATAATTTATGTACTTGCCTCTGGGACGACATTACTAGTAGGAGTTAAACAACTGTTAGCTACAAATTTGCGCCTCGACAATTCAGCCATCTCACATCTGATGTCTTTAATCTGTTCACTTGCATAATGAGGGAAGATACATTTTTGTTCTTACATCAAAACATGTGTTATCAGCTCATTCACACTGCTCTTCTTATTGTTTTCCATATCTGTGGTCATGACTTCACCCTAACCACTCATCTTATGAATCAGAGGGGGTTTCTGCCAAAGGTGGTATGATAATGAATCCAGTTTTTCACTCTTTTCCAGCATACATCCATCACATAGACATTTGTTGATTTCATTATGGGTAAACTGATACATCAAAATGATAATAGAAACTTTAAAACGTTTATATTATATCCTTAATTCTGCTAAGTTCCACTGAGATTAAAAATCTTTTTCAAGAGGTACACCGTCAAGAAGGAAACGGATATTCTAATAATTGTAAGCAGAAAAGGGCACACAGTGGTAAATGTTAAATGCTACAGATAATTTAACACACAATTCAGATTATAAGCAATTTTACAATCAAATAAAATCAAGATCAAAACTGGTAGAACAAGGTGCTCAATTGTAACCTCTTCTGATAATGTCCGCTCCTTCTGTAAGCTCCTGCCTTGTTTTGGCACATGCTGTCTGCTGTCGAGTTGTGTAATACTCACCTGGCCAATAGGGAGCAGTTGACATCGAAATGTGTTTACATTTGTATAGTGTGCTAAAGTTTTTACACCACAAATATACCAGATCCCACTAACTATGGCCTTAGTCCTAAAGTATCAGCTAACCTGAAGTATAGCAGTTTAACAAAATGACAAATACAAGCTGGCTTTCTGTCTCTGTGTTAACCTCATAGTAGCCTACCAACTTTTGCCATATGACTGCTAAGATGGACTCCAGCCCCACTGTGAGGGACCAAGCAGCCAAAGCAAAGAGGACACAAGCAAAAAATATCTTCAAAAAGGGTTTTCTTTATTTTAACCCTCAAAAAGTCCAAAATTAACAAAATTCAAAACCATACTTAACAGGCCCATAAAACAGGTCAACTAAATATAACTCTACAAAAAGTAATTTCCAAAAACTTAAACAACAAAGTGAGACACAACTTAACTCACAAACTGACCTAATTAAAAAGACACATGAGGGTAGCTTTTATAATGATTTGGCCAAACCATTTGAACACAATAGGGGGGGAAAACAAAAACACACACTAATATTAACTAAGCACAGAATAACCCAACTAAACCTAAAACACCCCTGCTCCTGGTAAGCCCATGGTTGGTCCTGCTGAGCAGGCATTTTGTCCCCAGAGTCCTCAGCCACGCCTTTTGCCCAGACAGGAAACAGCCACCGCCCAAACCCAGGTAACTCAAAGAAAGAGAAACATAATTAATATAACAAAACATTTTAGAAAAACCATACAATGCTACTATGTGCGCGCCTCATAATACCAGTGTTAGGTTTAACCAAATGATTAATGAATTATATTAATGAAGAATACTGCAAAGCAAAATAATAAAGTGAAAAATGGACTAATTTACCCCTGTGTGGCTGCTGCCATCACACACCCCCCCTCTTCAGGACTCTCGCTGGTACAGCGAGAGAGGAAGTCGGCGGTAACGTTGTTCTTCCCAGGAATGTGCTTGATGACAAACCGGAAAGGTTGCAGAGCAAGGTACCATCTTGTGATCCTTCCGTTCTTATCTTTCATCTTTTCCATCCACTGAAGTGCACTGTGATCCGTCTCCAGGGTGAATTCTCTTCCAAGAAGGTAGTACCTGAAGGAATCAAGGGCCCACTTGATTGCAAGGGCCTCCTTTTCCACTGTTGAATATCGAACCTCTCTCGGGAACAGCTTTCGGCTGATATAAGCAACAGGATGACGTTCTCCTTCCAAACCTTGAAGTAGCACTGCTCCCAGACCCCTATGAGATGCATCCGTTTGAAGGAAAAAGTGCTCATTAAAGTCTGGACTGTACAAAACTGGTTCGCTACTCAGTGATTGACCGATGTCCTTGAAAGCTGCTATAGCCTCCTCTGTCCAGTTAATCTGATTAGGACACTTGATGCCTATCAAGTCCGTTAGTAGAGCTGCCCTGGTGGAGAATCGTGGTATGAACCGACGATAAAAGCCTGCCATGCCCAAAAAGGATCTTAGTTGCTTCCTTGTCTGTGGGAGAGGACAAGACTCAATGGCTTGGATCTTACTGACCTGAGGCTTGATCACCCCATTCCCGATCACATGGCCCAGGTACGCAGTCTCAGCAGAGGCAAAAACACACTTAGAGGGGTTCACCGTCAACCCAGCAGTGCCAAGACGGTCGAAGACAGCATGCAGATGTTCCAAGTGTTCCTCCCATGTGGTGCTGTAGATGACAATATCATCAAGATATGCAGATGCAAAATCTGAGAAACCACATAGTACTTGGTCCATTAATCTCTGAAAGGTTGCTGGAGCCCCATGCAGCCCGAATGGCATCACTGTAAATTGGAAGAGACCCCAAGGTGTTCGAAAGGCAGTCAACTTCTTTGATCGCTCCGTTAGTGGCACCTGCCAATATCCCTTGCACAGGTCAAGTGTGGTCAAGTACTTTGCCTTCCCCAGCCGTTCCAGCAAATCATCAATGCGTGGTGTGGGGTATGAATCAAACAGTGATATTGAGTTTAGGTACCTGAAGTCTATACAGAACCTCATGCTTTCATCCTTCTTTGGCACCAGGACCACTGGATTACACCACTCACTCTTTGATGGCTCAATGATCCCCAAGGACAACATGAGGTCGACTTCCTTCTTCAGGGATATTAGCAGACGTTCAGGGATCCTGTAGCTCAAACGCTTTACTGCGACGCCCTCTTTAATGACAATGTCATGCTCAACAATATCTGTTTGGCCAGGATTCACTTGAAGCACCTCAGAGTTGCATGCAGCTCTCACCTGAAGCTGTTTATCATCTGGCAGATGACTAAGGTCAAAATCTACCACATCAGCAGAAGGCAAGTATTGCTCACCAACCTCTTCTTCCTCTGGCACACCCCTTATGAGCATCACCTCTGCTGTCTTTTCAGGGCGCTGCGCCCATTCCTTCAATAGATTTATGTGCAGAACCCTGCTGGAGCGTGGCTTTCCAGGGATGAACACTTGGTAAGTAGTGGACCCCAATTTCTTCTGAACCTCAAAGGGCCCTTGCCACTTAGCCAATAGCTTGTTGTTGTCAGTGGGGAGGAGCACCAACACCTTTTGTCCAGGACTAAAAGACCTCTGACGAGCTGCTCGGTCATACCAAAACTTCTGCTTCTGCTGGATTTTGGTCATATTTGACTGAGCAAGCTCACTCATTTTCTGCAGTCGCTCCCTCATCTGCACAACATAGGAAACAATGTTAACAGAGTCCATCTTTTCCTTGCCTCCCTCCCAGATGTTTCTTAGGAGGGCTAGAGGTCCTTGTACCTCATACCCATACAAAAGTTCGAACGGAGAGAAACCAGTGGAGGCTTGTGGCACTTCCCTGTAGGCAAAGAGAAGATAAGGAAGCCACTGATCCCAATCAGCACCATTCTTATCTACCACCTTCCGGAGCATCTGCTTCAGAGTCTGATTGAACCGTTCTGTTAGCCCATCAGTCTGAGGATGGTATGGGGTGGTCCTCAGGCTTCTAATGCCCAGCAGCTTGTACACCTGTTTTAGTAAGTTGGACATAAAGTTACTCCCCTGATCAGTCAGTATTTCCTGTGGGAACCCTACTCTTGCGAAGAGCTGTACAAGGCAGAAAGCTACTGATTTTGCCTTGATGGATTTCAGTGGGAAGACCTCTGGATATTTAGTTGCGTAATCAGTGATTACAAGCATATAGCGATTCCCTGACTTACTCTTCTCAACAGGTCCAACAATATCCATTCCGAGGCGCTCAAATGGGGTACCAATAATAGGCAGTGGTTGGAGTGGAGCTTTGGAAGGGACTTTGGAGGATGTCATCTGGCACTGAGGACAGCTCTTACAGAAGTAGGCTACATCTCTATGGAGGCCAGGCCAGAAAAAATGTTGTTTAATACGAGCTGTGGTTTTGTGCTTACCAAGGTGGCCAGACCAGGGAATAGAGTGTCCCAAATTAAGCACAGTTTCTCTAACCTCTTGGGGGACCACTAGCTTCAGAAGTGAGCCCATCTGATGGTAAAGTATGCCATTTTGCAAGACATAGTCACTTTTGTTAATGCCTGCCTCCTCTACTTGGTCCTTGTCTATTGCTCGCTGAAAACAGGAAGCTAAACTAGGATCAGTTTTTTGCAACTCTATTATATTGCCAGGAATTTGAAGTCCCAAAGGCAAGTCTGGGTCAGTATGCATTTCTGGGTGTACTATAGTATGCTGGAACTTCTCCTGTCTCCTCTGTCTGCGACTTTTCCGAGGCTTCACAAGTGCAACTTCCCATTCCTCATCAAAAAATGGCAAGGCACTGAAAACTTCTGAGGTTTCACTAGATTTTTGAGCTTGGGCTCTAGTAACAGCCACATTGCATTGATGATTCTGGTCTGACTCCAACAAATCAAAAAGCACTGGAAAATCTCGTCCCAGAATAGCTGAATAAGGCAGGTTATCAACCACCCCAACATTTAAAAGGTAAGTCTGTCCATTCACTTTAATGTACATGTCAGCTGTTGAGTACATCTTCTCATCTCCGTGCACACAACAAATGGGGATGGTATCACTGACACGGACAATATTGGGGGGCACAAAATCTCTGTGTATCAGTGTACGAGAACTGCCAGAATCAAGCAAAGCTCTTAAAGTTGTTCCATTAGCTTCAATTTTTATCATTTTAACAGTCTGGTCACACTGGAGCCCATGTTCAGCATGTGAACGTGGCATGAAACACATTTGAACCATCTTAGCTGAGGTTTTTGGGCACATTGGCTTTGTGTGGCCCTCTAACCCACAGAGGTAACAAACAATCTTTTTTGAATTTTTTAATGGTCTGCCAGCAAACTGGTTCTCACCCACAGGAGTTTTTTCTGCTGACAATGGCCTTTGATGATACATCTGGGCTGATTTGGGGCCTTCCTTTGGCATTTTATTTGCATTACAGGTCCAAGGTTGCCCTTTCCTCCTGGCAGCTACAAACACTTCTGCCAGCTCAGCTGCCTTCGCTGCAGAAGACGGATTGTGCTCTCGAATCCAAACCTGTAGCTCAGGGGACAACATTCTCAAATATTGTTCAAGGATGATTATTTCACCAATTTCTTGGTTCGTTTTACCTTTTGGCTGAATCCATTTCCCGTACAGATCTTTAAGTCGAGCATACAACTCCTTAGGGTTCTCATCAAGCCTGACTTCCAGTGAACGGAATCGCTGCCTGTAGGTCTCAGGGTTAACATCATATTTGGACAAAATTGCAGCTTTAACTTTGTCATAGCTGAGAGAGTCATCAATATCCATATGAACGTATGCCCCTCTTGCCTTGCCCGTTAGCAGTGGTATTAATCGAAAAACCCAGTCTGTTTTTTCCCAACGATATGCTAAGGCAATGCGTTCAAATGTAGTCAAAAAATGCTCAATATCATCACTATCAGTCAACTTTTCCAGTCTGGGTTCATGCAATGAAAACTGACCTGATAATGACTGACTGGATTCAGCTTGAGCTTGAGGAGAACTAGGAATGTGAGGTAGCTCCCTTGACTCTGGTGACTCTGTGGTAGGTAATGGTAGCTCTGGTACTGGTGATGTCCGGGACTGCACCTCTAACTGTAAAAGCTGAAACTGATGTTGCAATGCTTTGAATTTTTGTTCTTGTCGTGCAGTTACCTCTTCTTGCCTTGCTTCCCGAGCCTCCTGTTGACCCATATGAGCTTGCAATATTGACATCAGATCTGACAGAGATGGCTCCCTTTCTTCAACCTCAGTGCTCTCCACCATTTCAGAGACTCCAATTTCCTCCTCAGCATCAGCTTCCTTCTGAACAGTTACTCCTTTCTTCTTTTCCACCTTTCCTCCACGATGCATTTTTCTTTTTTTTTTCTGGGGGTGAAAAGGCCTCAAAGAAAAAAATACTGTGTCCTCAACTGGCAGATCCCACTGCTGCCACCAATTGTGAGGGACCAAGCAGCCAAAGCAAAGAGGACACAAGCAAAAAATATCTTCAAAAAGGGTTTTCTTTATTTTAACCCTCAAAAAGTCCAAAATTAACAAAATTCAAAACCATACTTAACAGGCCCATAAAACAGGTCAACTAAATATAACTCTACAAAAAGTAATTTCCAAAAACTTAAACAACAAAGTGAGACACAACTTAACTCACAAACTGACCTAATTAAAAAGACACATGAGGGTAGCTTTTATAATGATTTGGCCAAACCATTTGAACACAATAGGGGGGGAAAACAAAAACACACACTAATATTAACTAAGCACAGAATAACCCAACTAAACCTAAAACACCCCTGCTCCTGGTAAGCCCATGGTTGGTCCTGCTGAGCAGGCATTTTGTCCCCAGAGTCCTCAGCCACGCCTTTTGCCCAGACAGGAAACAGCCACCGCCCAAACCCAGGTAACTCAAAGAAAGAGAAACATAATTAATATAACAAAACATTTTAGAAAAACCATACAATGCTACTATGTGCGCGCCTCATAATACCAGTGTTAGGTTTAACCAAATGATTAATGAATTATATTAATGAAGAATACTGCAAAGCAAAATAATAAAGTGAAAAATGGACTAATTTACCCCTGTGTGGCTGCT